>NC_056056.1:207794843-208100551 GCF_016772045.2 Ovis aries
GTTCTACAAATGGTGAATGAGAATGTTAGTTTCCACATAGCTTCACCAACTTTGTCTTCTTATGATGTTCTAAAATCTTAGCCAGTTTGGTAGGCAAATACTCGCATATATTAGCTAATTTAATCCTTCGTTTGTGAATTACTTTGCTCATTACATTTGTCCTTTTTACCTTGTGACGGCTATCATTTTTGTCATGATTTGTATTCAAGCTCTTTATACTACGACTATCATCTACTGCAACAACCTACAGTGCATTTACTTATATGAACTCATTTGAGCACACAACAGTCCAACAAGGCAGAATATATATTTTATCCACCAAACAGATCACTGAGGCAAAGCAAAGTCACTTGCCCAAGATGAGTCAGTTGTAAGAAACAGAGGTAAGACTTGAAACCAAGCAGTTTGGGTGCAAGTCCCTGTCCTATTGAATTACAGTATTTTTTAGACTGAATATGCTTCCTTCAGTTTATTGTTTGATTTTTTTGACTGTACCAAACCAGACCAGGAATCAAGCCTGGGTTACCTTCATTGAAAGTGCAGGGTCCTAATTGTTGGACCACCAGGGAAGTCCCTCATGGAAGTTTCTAATAATATTAATTGCCTGTTAAAATTTCCTGTTTTTGTTTCCACTTTCAGAGCCTTGTCAAGCATGTTCTTCCCCACTTCATATTTAAATAAATTATTTTTATCTGTAATAATTTTATGAATTTATTTACATGTGTAAATAATAATTGTGTCAGTTATTTTATATATGATATGACATTCTACCTGATTTTATTTTATTTTTTCCAACGTCATTCTTGAATTATTTCTTTTTCTTTTCTTACTGATTTGAAGGCCATAAATGTGCTAAATTATATCATTTCCATACCTTCTTTTCAGAATTTATTTAGACTTTCATTCCACAAATGTTTATTAACTTAAAGATGGGTTTGTGGGGCATTCTACCCATACCCTGTGCAATTCACCAGATGCTGAGGCCCTGATGATGGTGAATAAAGCTCCCTGGCCCATATTAACTGATAGTCTAGTGAAGCTGGACAATAAAGCTAGAAATTATAATAAACTCTGATAAGTGCCATCAGTGGGGACACCAGCAGGATTTTTTTTTTTTTCCCAATGAGTTAGCTCTTTGTATCAAGTGGCCAAAGTATTGGAGCTTCAACTTCAGTATCAGTCCTTCCAATGAATATTCAGGGTTGATTTCCTTTAGGATTGACTGTTTCAACTTTCTGACAGTCCAAGGCACTCTCAAGAATCTTCTCCAACACCACATTTCAAAAGCATCAGTTCTTCGGTGCTGCTTCCCAGATGGTGCTAGTGGTAAAGGACCCGCCTGCCAATGCAGGAGACATAAGAGATGCAGTTTCCATCCCTGGGTTGGGAAGATCCCCTGGAGAAGGAAATGACAATCCACTCCAGTATTCTTGCCTGGGGAATCCCATGGATAGAGAAACCTGGCAGGCTGTGGTCCATAGGGTCACAAAGAGTTGGACACTACTGAAACGACTTAGCACGCATGCACGCAGCTTTCTTTATGGTTCAACTCTCACATCCATACATGACCACTGGAAAAAACATAGCTTTGACTATACAGACTTTTGTTGGCAACGTGATGTCTCTGCTTTTTAATACACTGACTAGGTTTGTAATGGCTTTTCTTCCAAGGAGCAAGTGTCTTTTAATTTCATGGTTGCAGTCATTGTCCACAGGGATTTTGGAGCCCAAGAAAATAAAATCTGTCACTATGTCCACTGTTTCCCCATTGAATTTAGTTCAGATGACCATTTCAAGTATTAAAAGCTGAGAAATATATTTCCAGCTCCCATTACTACTATTCCTGTCATTTTCCCCTTGAATTTGCAAAAGTTTTTGTCTCTCTATTTTTTTCTATCTATTGTTTCTAGCTTTATTGGAAGGTAATCACCATATAATAAGATATAAGTGAAAGGTATACAGTATGATGACATGAAATACATATGTATATATTCTCCAGTGAAGACACACAGGTGTCCAAAAAACACATGAAAAGATGCTGAGCACCATTAATTATCAGAGAAATGCAAATCAAAAGTGCAATGAGGCATCATCTCACACCAGTCAGAAATGGCCATCAAAAATTCTATAAATGATAAATGCTGGGGATGGTGTGGAGAAAAGGGACTCAACCAAGAGCAAACTCATTGGAAATTATCTGGGAAACATTGAAGGCAAGAGGAGAAGGGTGCAGCAGAGGAGGAGATGGTTAGATAGCATGATGATTACAAATCATCTTGAATTTGAGCAAGCTTCAGGAGATAGTGGAGGACAGGTGAGCCTGGAGTGTGTCCGTCCATGAATTCACAAAGAGTTAGACATGACTTAGCAACTGAACAACAACAAATAACTGATTCACTTTGTTGTACAGAGGAAATACAACATTGTAAAGCAACTATACTCCAATAAAAATTAACTTTAAAAGGATACAAATGAACTTATTTACAAAACAGAAGCAGACTTACAGATATCCAAAACAACTTATGGTTACACAAGGGGAAATGTCGGGAGTTAGGGAGAGGGAGAAATCAGGAATTTGAAATTAACACACATGCACCTTACTATGTATATGATAGATAATCAACATGGACCTACTGTACAGCACAGGGAAGTCTAATCAGTATTCTGTGATAAGCTAGAAGAGAAAAGAATCTAAAAAAGAATGAGTATATGTATTAAAAAGTATAACTGAGTCACTTTACTGTACACCTGAAACTAACACAACATTATAAATCAGCTATGCTCCAAAGATTAAGGTATTAAAAAAGAAATACATATGTACTTTGAAACTATTAACATAATTAAGTTAGTTAACACATTGATCACATCACGTCACATAGTTACTGTGTGTATGTTATGAGAACTTTTAAGATTGACTTTATTAGTAATGATCAAATATACAATCCAGTATTGTCAACTAAGATCATGACAACTGATTCCATCATTTCTTGGCAAAAAGATGGGGAAAAAGTGGAAACAGTGACAGATTTTATTTTCTTGGGCTCCAAAATCACCATAGATGGTGACTGAAGCTATGAAATCAAAAGATGTTTTCTCCTTGGAAGAAAAGCTATGGCAAATCTAGACAGCATATTAAAAAACAGAGAGATCACTTTACCAACAAAGCTCCCTATAATCAAATCTATGGCTTTTCCAGTAGTCATGTATGGTTGTGAGAGCTGGACCATAAAGAAGGTTGAGCGCTGAAGAAATGGTGCTTTCAAACTGTGGTGCTGGAGAATACTCTTGAGAGTCCCTTGGACAGCGAGGAGATCAAGTCTGTCAATCCTAAAGGATATCAACCCTGAATATTCATTGGAAGACTGATGCTGAAGCTCCAATACTTTGGCCACCTAATATGAAGAGCCAGTTCACTGGAAAAGACCCTGATGTTGGGGAAGACTGAGGGCAGGAGAAGAAAGGAGTGACAGAGGGTGAGAGAGCTGGGTGGCATCACCAACTCAATGGACATGAGTTTGAGCAAACTGCAGAAAATGGTGAAGGACAGGGAAGCCTGGTGTGCTGAAGTTCATGGGGTTGCAAAGAGTCAGACATGACTTGGTGACTAAACAACAACGATTGTCAACTACAGTCACATGTACGTTCCATCCCCAGGGCTTATCTATGTTTTAAGTAGACGTTTGTACCACCATCATCCTTTCCTCCCACTCCCACCTCTACCCAGACAACCACCAATCTCCTTATCTATGAATTTTTTTTCTTTTTAGATTTCACATATAAATGAGATCAAACAGTATTTGCTTTTCTCTGTCTTACTTCTCTCACTTAGCATAATCCCTTCCTACATTAGTTATATGTTGCTGTGCTACAAATTACTGAAAAACTTGGCATCTTAGCCCTCATGATTAGAGCCCATGCTCAGCAACAAGAGAAGCCACCGGCATGAGCGGCTCATGCACCACAATGAAGAGCAGCCTCCACTCTCTGTAACTAGAGGAAGTCTGTGAGTGGCAACAAAAACCCAGCACAGACAAAAATAAATAAACAAAACAAAACAACAGCTTAAAGCAGCAAACATCTAGCGCCTCATAATTTCCATGGACTAGGAATCAGCAAGGATTACCAGGGTCCTTTGACTCGTGTTGTCTCAGTGGTTCAGTCATTTGAAGGTTCAACCAGGGATGGGTACCGCTCACACCCACCTGGTTATTGGCAGCATTCAGACTTTAGGAGACTGTTAACTGAGAGCCTCAGTCTCTTGCTGGCTATTGCCAAGAGGCCTCCCTTGGTTCCTTGTCCTGAGGGTCTCACCATACACAGCTCACAACGTGACAGCTGGCTTTATTAGAGCAAGAGAGAGAGAGAGAGACAGAGTAAGTTCAGTTCAGTTCAGTTCAGTCACTCAGTCGTGTCCAACTCTTTGCGACTGCATGAATTGCAGCACGCCAGACCTCCCTGTCCATCACAAACTCCTGGAGTTTACCCAGACCCATGTCCATTGAGTCAGTGATGCCATCCAGGCATCTAGTACTGTTGTCCCCTTCTCCTGCACCCAATCCCTCCCAGCATTAGGCTCTTTCCAATGAGTCAACTCTTCGCATGAGGTGATCAAAGTATTGGAGTTTCAGCTTCAATGTCAGTCCTTCCAAAGAACACCCAGAACTGGTCTCCTTTAGGATGGACTGGTTGGATCATCTTGCAGTCCAAGGGACTCTCAAGAGTCTTCTCCAACACCACAGTTCAAAAGCATCAATTCTTCGGCGCTCAGCTTTCTTCACCATCCAATTCTCACATCCATACATGACCACTGGAAAAACCATAGCCTTGACTAGATGGACCTTTGTTGGCAAAGTAATGTCTCTGTTTTTCAATATGCTATCTAGGTTGGTCACAACTTTCCTTCCAAGGAGTAGGCATCTTTTAATTTCATTGCTGCAATCACCATCTGTAGTGATTTTGGAGCCCCCCAAAATAAAGTCTGACACTGTTTCCAATGTTTCCCAATCTTTCCCATAAAGTGATGGGACCAGATGCCATGATCTTAGTTTTCTGAATGTTGAGCTTTAAGCCAACATTTTCACTCTCCTTCTTCACCTTCACTGAGGGGCTTTTTAGGTCCTCTTCACTTTCTGCCATAAGGGTGGTGTCGTCTGCATATCTGAGGTTATGGATATTTCTCCTGGCAATCTTGATTCCAGCTTGTGCTTCTTCCAGCCAGCGTTTCTCATGATATACTCTGCATAGAAGTTAAATAAGCAGGGTGACAGTATACAACCTTGACGGACTCCTTTTCCTATTTGGAACCAGTCTGTTGTTTCATGTCCAGTTCTAACTGTTGCTTCCTGACATGCATACAGGTTTCTCAAGAGACAGGTCAGATGGTCTGGTATTTCCATCTCTTTCAGAATTTTCCACAGTTTATTGTGATCCACACAGTCAAAGGCTATGGCATAGTCAATAAAGCAGAAATAAAACAGAGAGTAAGATAGGTCTTCAAAGGGAAACCAGAGTCATCTTGAAGCCTAATCTCTTAAGTGACATCTCATCACTTTTGCCAAATTCCATTTGTTACATGCATGTTACTAGATACATTCGAGTGTGGGGATTATACAAGGATGTGAACACCAGGTGACAGGAACTATCAGGACACTATAGAGCCTGTTGCCTGAGCCCTCTGTTCCTGAGCTGGATGAGATGCTCCCTATGGACAGGGAAGGAGAGGGAGGATTCCTCCCTGGATCCCGGGCCATGAGCCGTAAATGAGACGGGGAAGCTGGGCCCTAGTAGCCTTGAGCAGGGAGAGCAGCATCCAGAGTCTCTGAAGGCCTGTCCTCGGTGGTGTTCCTGGAGCTCGTTCTACAGGCTCCTGAGAAATACCTGGTGCCTCTCTTCCTGCTCCAGGTTCAGTGATGGCACATTGGGAACTTCGAGTTGGCCATGTGGGAATATTTATACCATAAGAGTCAGCAAATTCAGGGATTTTTTCCCCCTCAGAGAGAAGTTTTGTTGTTGTTGTTGTTGTTGTTTTTAATACTTACCAGCACACCACTGCACTCTCTCTTAAAATCTCTCCTCTGTCCTGTGTCTGTGTCTCTCTTGCAGCTCTGGAGCTGAGGCTGAAGGATGGAGCCCACCGCTGTGAGGGGAGAGTGGAAGCGAAGTACAAAGGGGAATGGGGCACAGTGTATGCTGAGTACTGGCTCCTAGCAGGTGTAGAAGAGGTGTGCAGACAACTGGAATGTGGAGTTGCCATTGATGCTCCCAGAGGGTCTTATTTTGGACCAAGACTTGGCCCCATTTGGTTTTTATATGGTTCCTGCGAGAGTAGAGAGGATGAATCAACTTTGACTCTCTATAAGTGTCTTCATATTCATTTAAAAAACTATAATGACACCTTCTCTCATGACCAGGATATTGGAGCAGTCTGCTCAGGTAAGACCTGTCTGGTCTGGGAGGGGATTCCCAGCAGGAAACACCTCTGTCTCATTCACATAATGACCATGAGGAAACCAGATCACATGTTTTAGAGCACCCTTGGGGGAAGACTGTGGTCACACTTGATTCTTAGAGCATTAGGTTCTCAAAGGTGAGTAAGGGTTTGGTTGGCCCTGGACAGTAAAAACTCCAGATTTGTGGACTGATGGACCCTTCAGATCTCTGTGATGTGTCATAAGAGGCAGGGAGGTAAGGTCACATGTTACAAACAGGTACAACTGCTGGGTTGGACTTTTATACAATGATGTGACAGATTAGTTTCATCATGATTATTTTTTATTCTATTGAGATGGCCAGTCAGGTTTGGCCACAAGAGAGGTCATAAGAGAGGGCAAGCATAGATTTTTACACTCTCTGGTCTTAGAGAAACAGAGTCACCAGGGGTATGAAGGGATCATATCAGGGAGGCTGCAAGGAGGCTGACTCAACAAAGCATGAGAAGCCAAAAGAGAGAGTGAAGCCACATGGAGAGGTGACAACACCGGGGGTCAGGGTGCAACACAAGGAAAAGGTGTGAGGGTATGTCACTGGTGCACTTGAAGGTCCTAGGTCACAGTCAGGGCAAGCAGGAGGATTTGTGGCAGGAGCTAGTCTCATATCCTGGCCACCTAGGTGGGGAGCTCACATTCTGTTTGTGGGGTTGTTGAAGGAGAAGCAAAATATGAAACTTGGAAATTAACAACACAGTAGCTGAAGCATATCAAGTGTAACAGTCAGTGAGGCTAATAGGACCTGAAGTGACTCATGAGGAGTGCTCAGTGCTAAGCGCATTGGATTGTGCCAAGGTGGAGACAGTAAAGATAGCAGTGAGACTAGGGTTTGAGTACGTGGTCGCAGTTTCCAGTTGTTATTACAATGGTGGAAGATCTAGATGCTTTACACATTAATCCCATCAGACCAGGTGGACTAGAGAAAAAGTCAGATATCACAGTGAATTCCTAATGTAGGTAGTTGAGTCTTTAAAAATGGTCAGCCATCTGGTGGGTGAGACAGGGGGAGACATGAGAATATTTGCAGTACATTTCTAGCAGCTCATGGCTAATCAGCTCTTTTGGGGAACATCACCAGAAAAGTGACTTTTCCAATCTCACCCTCAGCAGATCTTTGATGATACTAGTTGAGACCCCTAAGAAAAGAGTTAGTTTCATTTTAATCTACTTTATTGAGGTATGACTGACATACAAAAAGCTGTATAGATTTAATGTATACAACTTGGAACTTTGGGAGGTCAGTATATATCTGTGAAATCATTACCATGATCTATGCAAAAACCTATTCACCACTGCAAATGTTTTCTTCTGTTATTATTATTACTAAAAATAATTAGTTTCAAGGGGCATTTGAGTTTCAGATAGGAATTTTTTGTTTTAAGAAATCTGTTTTCTGGCATTTCAAGTAACATTTCTATTGTCACCATGCCCTAATCATGGTTTCAACTGCAGATCAACTTGTGGGAACACTACATGGGTTTCCACCTTATTTTGATAAATCAGCATCTGAGTAAAAATGCAGTGTGTGGCGCTGTAAGTTTAATGTCTCAATATTAATTTCAGTTAGGATATACTTTAAAATTAACAGGGTACTTTGGCATTTTAACCTTGATTATGGTTTTTCCTCCCTAATGCGGCTCTAATTTAGATTTTCACATGTTTATGAACTGTTCCAGTTTTCTTGTGCTAATCTCTTTGTCAGTTTCTTCCCTCTGGTCTATCCCTTCTATATTTTCAGAAACATGTTTTAGTGAAGGCAGGTCAAAGTGGTGACACAGGAGAAGTAAGAAGAGAACAGCATGTCTGTTCCAGTTCTCTAACTGAAAGTGAAGTCTTAGAGTTTCTTCTCAATTTTAGGAAAGTGGTGCGAAAGAGAATTTCACCCTCTTTATCAGATGTTGAAGGTGAAGTACTGTGTTTAGGATAAATCCAGAGTAAAAATTGTTTCTGAGCTCTGTGGAAGAGCTGACATTGGAGGACTGGAATTTTCTTAATGGGAACTTTTTAAGGAACTTCAGATTTTTTTCAGATTTTCCATTTTTTGTGCTTTCAAATATTGGTAGTTATATTTTCAAGGGAAAACATGGCAAGGACCTAACAGAAGTAAAAGAGATTAAAAAAAAGAGGTGGCAGGAATACACAGAAGAACTAGACAAGAAAGGTCTTATTGACCCAGATAACGACGATGATGTGGTCACTCACCTAGAGCCAGATATCCTGGAGTCTGAATTCAAGTGGCCCTTAGGAAGAATTAAGACGACAAAAGCTAGTGAAAGTGATGAAATTCCAGCTGAGCTAGTTCAAATCCTAAAAGATGACACCGTTAGAGTGCTGCACTCAATATGCCAGCAAATTTGGAAAACTCAGCAATGGAGTTTCACAGGACTGGAAAAGGTCAGTTTGTTTTCATTTCAATCCCAAAGATGGACAATGCCAAAGAAAGTTTAAAGTTCCACACAACTGCACTCATTTCACATGCTAGCAAAGTAATGCTCAAAATCCTTCAAGGTAGGCTTCAACTATATGTAAACTGAGAAATTCCAAATGTACACACTGGATTTAGAAAAGGAAGAGGAACCAGAGATCATATTGCTGACATCTATTGGATCACAGAAACAGCAAGAGAATTTCAGAAAAAAAATCTACTTCTGCTTCATTGACTATGCTAAATCTTTTGACTGTGTGCATCACAACAAACTGTAGAAAATTCTTAAAAAGGTGAGAATACCAGACTACCTTACCTGTCAAGAAGCAACATTTAGAACCAAAGATGGAGCAATGGACTGGTTCAACACAGGAAAAGGAGTATGACAAGGCTGTATGTTGTCACCCTGCTTATTTAATTTATATGCAGAGCACATCATGTGAGATGCTGGGCTGGATGAAGCACAAGCTGGAATCAAGATTTTCAGGAGAAATATCAACAACCTCAGATATGCATATGTTATCACTCTAGTGACAGAAAGTAAAGAGGAACTAAAGAACCTCTTGATGAAGAGGAAAGGAGAGTGAGAAAGCTGACTTAAAACTCAACATTCAAAAACTAAGATCAGTCTGTGGTCACACCACTCTGAAGATGCCCTATATTGTTAAAAAACTAAGATCATGGCACCCAGTCCCATCATTTCATGCCAAATGTGCAATGCTAAGTTGCTTCAGTTGTGTCCAACTTTGTGCAACCCTATAGACTGTAGCCTGCCAGGCTCCTCTGTTCATGGGACTTTCCAGGCAAGAATACTGAAGTGGGTTTCCATTTCCTCCTCCAGGGAATCTTCCCAGGATGGAAGGGAATCAAATCCACATCTTTTATCTCTATCTGAATTGATAGACTAGCATCACTTGGGAAGCAAATATATGGGGGAGAAATGGAAACAGTGGCAGATTTTATTTTCTTGGGCTCCAAAAGCACTGCAGATGGTGACTTTAATGATGAAATTAAAAGATGCTTGCTCCTTGGAAGAAAAGCTATGATAAACCTAGACAGCATATTAAAAAGCAGAAACATCACTTTGCTGACAAAGGTCAAAGCTATGTTTTTTCCAGTAGTCTGGTATGGATGTGAGAGTTGGACCATAAGGAAGATTGAGCACCAAAGAACTGATGTTTTTGAACTGTGGTGCTGGATAAGACTTTTGAGAATCCCTTGGACAGCAAGGAGATCAAACCAGTCAGTCCTAAAGGAAACCAACCTTGAAGATTCATTGAAAGGACTGATGCTGAACCTGAAGTTCCAATAGTTTGACCACCTGATGTGAGGAGCCAACTCATTGGAATAGACCCTGACGCTGGGGAAGATTGAGATGAGACCAGGAGGAGAAGGGGGGCAACAGAGGACGAGATGGTTGGATGGCATCACTGACTCAATGGATATTAATTTGAGCAAACTCCAGAAGATAGAGAAAGACAGGGAAGCCTTGGGTGCTGCAGTCCACAGGGTTACAGAGTTGGGTACGACTTAGTGACTGAACAACAATGTATATTTTAAATATCGGTAAGATCCCCTTTCATTCTTGGTGTTGTTAAATTTGTGTTCTCTTAGTTTTTCTTGATAGAATTTTTTGCTAGAGGATTATCAGTTTCATTAGCCTTTCAAAAAGAATTACCAGTTGACTTTGCTGATTTTCTTTATTGTTTATGTTTCCTATTTCATTGATTTCTATTAGTTTTTGTTCTTCTCTTTTGGTTTTGATTTGCTGTATTTTTATAGATTCTTGAGGTGGAATCTTAGATCATTTGCTCTCAGTTTTCTTTTCTTTTCTAATGTAAGCCTCAAGGAAGCATAAAGGCTGTAAATTTTCCTCTAAACACCATTTCAGTTGCTTCATACTGATTTTGAAACTACATAATTTCTTTTGTATTTTATTATCATGAAATGTTCTTTTCTCTCTGAATATATTCTTTATCCTATAGGCTTACGTTATATAATATTAATATAGATAATGCAGCTTTCTCTGATCAGTGTTTGCATGGTATATCTTTGTGACCCTATGTTTCTGTGTTTATACAGTGTATGATTTTGTCTTACTTTATCTAGTCTGATCATCTTGCTTTTAGTTGGATTGTTTAAATAATTTAAATTAATGTAATTATTTATATACTTGTCTTTAAGTTTACTAGCTTGCTGTTTGTTTTATGCTTTTTTTCCCTATTTCAATCTTTAATTGAGCATTTTAATACTCTATTTTATGTACTCTGTTGGTTTATTGGCTATATCTCTTTTTGCAGAGCTTATCATAATGTTGAAAATATTTCTCTTTAATCACAGTTTTCTTTAGATAGCATGTCACTTAATATATAATGTAAGACCTTATTATAGTATAATTCTATTTCACTGTTCTTGTTATTTATGTTACTCTTGTCATATATTCTACTTATAAATATACTATGATTCTAATACAAATTGTTATTTTTGTCTTAAATATTGTAGTATTTTAAAAATGAGAAGAAGTTTTTAAAATATTTACTTGCAGAATTATCATTTAACACAGTTCTTATAGCTTTGGGTAGATCCAAGCTTTCATTTATTATCACTTTCCTTTAACTTTTAGACCTTTAGATAACATTTTTGTGTAGTGTATGTCTGATAGCCTCATATTGTATCATCTGTTATTCATCTGAAAACATTTTAATTTTTTTTCAGGTTTGAATGTTATTTTCAAAAGGATCTGAATTCTGTGTTAGTATTTGCCCCCCCCCCCCCGCACCGAGTACTCTAAAGATGGTTTTGCATAATTATCTGGCTTACATTACTTCAAACAAGAAGCCAGTAATACTTAACATTGTTCCCCTATATATAGTGTGTCAAAATTTCCTGGCTGCTGTTAAGAGTTATTTTTGTTTATGAATGGATTTCAGCAATATATTATCAAGTGCCTTAGGTGGTTTTATTTAGTTTATCTTGTTTGAGGTTTGTTTAGCCTCTTGGATCAGTGGGTTTATAGCTTCATTACCTTTGGAAAAATTTCATCTATCATTAAAAAATTTTTTTTCTACTTATCCCTTATTCTGAATCTCCAAATAACATATTTTACATGGTTTGATATTATCCTTCATGATACTAATTTCTACTCATATTTTTCTCTAATTCAGTGTGGATGGTCAATTGCTATGTGTTGAATTTCCGATTCTTTTATTCTGCAATGTCTTGTCTCTTGTTAAGTTAATCCAGACAATTTTTCATTCCAGATATTGTATTTTACTTTAGAAGCTCCATTTGCTTATTTTTTCTCTACTTTGTTTTTATGCCTCAGTAGGTATATTTATATTAGAGGTTTAAAGACCTTATCAGCCAATTAAATCATCTCTGTAATTTCTGAATTTGCTTTTAATGATTGCTCATTTAAAATTTTTTATGCGTTATATTTTTCTTCTTTGGAAGTCTAGTTTTTTGACTGGATTCAGGCATTACTAGGTAGTCTTTTACCAGAAAGAACTCTAGCAATAAATAATCAGAATATACTCAGAAACAAGGGAATTTAAAAAATTAAATAATTGATTCCCTTTTATTCTTTTCAAAATATGTTCCTTGGATGACTAATGATACATTGTCATTTTGGTTTCCCTCCTAAGCTTCAAAACTTTTTATGATCTCACCTTACTTGCCACAAACCCCACCTATATACCTACCCTTCACTTCTATAGCAGTTGCTTCCCTTTTTGGCAAACCCATCTTTAAATCAATAAACATTTGTATATTTAAGATCATGTTTACTTGTGTGAAGCAGGAGAAATGACAAAATCCAGGGTTAGGTGATAGATAGGAGGAGCAGAGGGTGATGAAATATGCTAAAAACTGTTTCAACTAATATTTTCCCCAAATATTTATGTGTCTTATCAGTATTGAGGCTTACACAACTTCAGTTCAGCCGCTCAGTCATGTCCGACTCTGCAACCCCATGGACTGCAGCATGCCAGGCTTTCCTGTCCATCACCAACTCCTAGGGTTTACTCATGGCCATTGAGTTGGTGATGCCATCCAACCATTTTGTTCTCTGTCATCCCCTTCTCCTCCCACCTTCAATCTTTCCCAGCATCAGGGTCTTTTCCAATGAGTCAGTTCTTCACATCATGTGGCCAAAGTATGGGAGTTTCAGCTTCAGCATCAGTCCTTCCAATGAACACCCAGGACTGATCTCCTTTAGGATGGACTGGTTGGATCTCCTTGCAGTCCAAGGGACTCTCAAGAGTCTTCTCCAACACCACAGTTCAAAAGCATCAATTCTTTGGTGCTCAGCTTTCTTCCTCGTCCAACTCTCACATCCATACATGACTATTTGATAAACCATGCTGCTAATGCTAAGTCACTTCAGTCGTGTCTGACTCTGTGCGATCCCAGAGACAGCAGCTCACCAGGCCCCTCCGTCCCTGGGATTCTCCAGGCAAGAACATTGGAGTGGGTTGCCATTTCCTTCTCTAATGCATGAAAGTGAAAAGTGAAAGGGAAGTCGTTCAGTCGTGTCCAACTCTTAGCGACCTCATAGACTGCAGCCTACCAGGCTCCTCCATCCATGGGATTTTCCAGGCAAGAGTACTGGAATGGGTTGCCACTGCCTTTGTCAGCAAAGTAATGTCTCTGCTTTTTAATATGCTGTTTAGATTGGTCATAGCTTTTCTTCCAAGGAGCAAACATCTTTTAGTTCCATGGCTGTAGTCATCATCTACAGTGATTTTGGAGCCCCCCAAAATAAAGTCTGTCATTGTTTTCCTTGTTTTCCCATCTATTTGCCATGAAGTGATGGGACTGAATGCCATGATCTTAGTTTTCTCCAACTGGGAGCTCTCCAAATAATGGCTTGCTTGCTCTCTACTTTCATCTTCTACTTTTTTTTTTTATGTCAGTTTCTTTTACAATTATAAAATGTTTAATACATTAAACCTGCATGAAGGAAAATTAAAAAGACACAAATAATTGGAAAATCATTCTGTGTTAATAGACTGAAAGAATTAATATTGCTAAAATGTCTATATTGCTCAAAGTAATCTATAGACTTGATGCAATCCCTATCAAAATCTCAATAGCATTCTGTATATAAATAGAGAAAAGCCTCAAAATATGAGTGTGTCATTTAGTTTTCATGCATTTATGAATTTTTCCTGTTTTCTTTTCATTCTTGATTTCTAGCTACCATTGTGGTCAGCAAAGACACTTGGAATTATTTTGATATTCTTAAATTTTCTGAGACTTGTTTGTGATCTAGTATGTCCTGGAGAATATTTCATGTGACACTGAGAAGAATGTCTATTTTTCTATACATTGGGTAAAAATGTGCTCTCTGGGTCAGTGTATTGGGTCAATGGGCACTATGCGTCTGGTAATGCCATTTAGCCTATAGTTGCTTTCTTATTGATTTTCTGTCTGAACGATCCATCCATTATAAACAGTGGGATATTTTTGTGCTGCTTTTATTTCTCCCTAAGATCTGTCAATGTTGGCTTTGTTTATTTACATTTTTTGATGTTGGGGGCATATATTGAATATATATGTAATAACATGGGTTATCGATTCTTGTTGAACTATTTAATCATTATGTCTCCTGTGATGGTTTTGGCTTAACTTCTCTTTGGCCTGACTTTGCTTTCTTTTGGTTACTATTTGCATGGAATCTCTGTCTCTACCTCTTCACTTTCATCCTATGTGTGTCATGAAATCTAAAGTATGTAGTTGGGTCTTGTTTTTTAATCTACTCAGGCCACTCACCATTTTTTATTTGGAAGGTTTAATATATTTACGTTTAAAATCATTATTGAAAGGTCAGGACTTGTTACTACTTTGTTCATTGTTTTCTGTCTGTTTTGTAGTTCTCTTGTTCTTCTCTTCTGTTGCTTTCTTTGTGAAGTGACTTTTCATAGTGTTATGCTCTGACTCTTTTCTCCTTATCTTGTTATCCTCTATACTTTTAATTGTGGTTACCTGGGAACTTGCATCAAGCAATTGATAGCTATAATAGTCGATAACTGAAGTTAAGTACAATTAAGGTAACAAATTAAATTTGATAGCTAATGGAAACTCTGTATTTTACTATCTCTGCAATACTTTATATCATTGATGTCAGATTTTATTTCTTTACATATTCTTTTTCCGGGCTTCCCTGGTGGCTCAGAGGTTAAAGCATCTGACTCCAATGCAGGAGACCCGGGTTCGATCCCTAGGTCGGAAAGATCCCCTGGAGAAGGAAATGGCAACCCACTCCAGTATTCTTGCCTGGAGAATCTCATGGACAGAGGAGCCTGGTAGGCTACAGTCCACACGTTCGCAGAGTCGGACATGACTGAGCGACTTCACTTTCACTTTTCATTCTTTTTCCACCAGCAAATTTCTGTGATTATAGTTATTCTTGCTGTGTTTGACTTTTGATTTACAAAACATGGTTAAAATCACGTGCTGAGATTACAATATATCAGTATTCTGTACTTCTCTTCATATTTATCTTTACTAATAAGAGGCAAGACGAGTGGTGATGAAACCCCTCAGTTTTTGCTTTTTGCAAATTAAAAAGAAATCTCTATTCATTTTTAAAGGACAGTTTGCTAGATAAAGAGTTGATTATTGGCAGATTTTTTTCACTAAATGCTTTGTATACGTTACCCTGCTCTCTCTGGTCAGCAAGGTTTCTGCTGAGAAATCTGCTTTATGACAGAAACTCCCTTATATGTAACAAGCCATTTGTCTTTTAATGCTTTCAAAATTATCTTTGTGTTTGAATTTTGATAATTTAATTATAGCAAGTCTTGGTTCTACCTATCTATGAACTTTTGAGCTTCATAAATCAAGTTGTCCTTTTTGTCTCTGAGCTTACTTAACAGAACAGACTCATCTTTTTCTTCATTTAGGTCATCTAAGAAATTCTTGGAATATTTTGTCATCAAAAATTATCAGAAAAATATAATTTGTTACTTTAAAAGTAGATTAGTTATTATGTAAGTATTTCTTCTCTTGAGCCATTATCTGTCTACAGGTTGGCATGCATTAATGGCTCCAGCCTATACAATTTTCTGTATGCGAAGCCACTTGAGGAGTGGCTCGTGGGGGAAAAATCTGATTAGACTAGTAGCAGAAAGTCTCAGAAAAGCTTTCTAACTTTGTCTAAGGGATAGATCTCTGCACTCTCATAGCCATTTTGCTCAGGTTTGGTTCTGCTCTTCATGTCTCTATACTCAAGTTTGAGTGCCGCACATTACGCATTGTTTTCTTGGGCTCTGTAGATCCCAGGCTCCTAAATGAGAAACTTCTCCAACTAAAATAAAATCTATGTTCCTGGTATTCAGCCATTACAGATGATCTGTCTTGGTCCCTGTAGTTTCCTGGACCTTAGATAAGGAATTCACATTTCTAACCAACCTCAAAGTATACCTTGCTGGGATCCAGTCATTCCAAATTGACCCTACTTCTGGGTTTCTCTTTAGAAATTTGGTCATGAAAATGCAACTCTGACACTAACTGTTAAATTCTCAGTTTGTGCTCAACTCCTAGAAAGTTTTCACACCATTGCCTGTGACATATTGTTTTCAATTTGCAAGCAAGGAAAATGAACGCTCACTGTGTTTGTCATTATTTTTATCTTAGGATCTGTGCGTCTGTTTGGAGGGGATAGACCCTGCTCAGGGCATGTAGAAGTACATTCTGGAAAAGAATGGATCCCAGTGTCTGATGGGAATTTCACACTCCCCACTGCCCAGGTCATCTGTGCAGAGCTGGGATGCGGCAAGGCTGTGTCTGTCCTGAAACACATGCCCTTCAGAGAGTCTGATGGCCAGGTCTGGGCTGAAGAGTTCAGGTGTGAAGGGGAGGAGCCTGAGCTCTGGGTCTGCCCCAGAGTGCCCTGTCCAGGGGGCATGTGCCACCACAGTGGAGCTGTTCAGGTTGCCTGTTCAGGTGAGATGTAGATCACGACTAACCTCCCTGTACTCTCTGTTGGGGGTAAGAAAATCATGAGATTTTGCTGAAATCCTGTCTTCTTCTAGCAGCGTACTCGGAATTGCGGCTCATGACAAACGGCTCCTCTCAGTGTGAGGGGCAGGTGGAGATGAACATTTCTGGACGATGGAGAGCGCTGTGTGCCTCCCACTGGACTCTGGCCAATGCCAATGTTGTCTGTCGACAGCTTGGCTGTGGAGTTGCCATCTCCACCCCCAGAGGACCACACTTGGTGGGCAGAGATGACCAGATCTCAGCAGTCCGATTTCACTGTTTGGGGACTGAGTCTTTCCTGTGGAGTTGCCCTGTGACTGCCCTGGGTGGTTCTGACTGTTCCCATGGCAACATGGCCTCTGTGACCTGCTCAGGTGAGAGAAAGGGAAGGGCTGTTGGTACACAGGACGCTCTTGGAGTGATATGTCTCCAAGAGCAGAGAGTGATGGAAAACTGACTTCAAAAGTTAGATATTTCATGATGAAATATGGGTTTTGTCATTATTCATTCATGTTTCAGATCGGGGCAAGAAGCATAAAGGAGAATACATATTTTAAGTAAACATAGCTATTTAAGTATAATCATAGTGAACAATGTATATGCAAAAAGGGTATACCTCAGTCAGGAATTTTCCTCCATTGAGCCATGTGAGAATTTCTATACCCGTCAGATTCCTTTACCTGATAACCTCAGTGTGTATTTCTTAAGACATTCATTCAAATTCAGGGAATTTCAATTTCACATAACATTATTAACTATTTTGAAATACACCTGAACTTGAAATTGTTTTGTTTTGAAGTTATAGTAGAAAGGTTTAACTACAAATTCGATATTTTTAATAAATCAGAACTATTCAGATTTTCTATTCATCCATATGTCATTTCAAATGGAACTATTCAAAGAATTTCTCTACTTCAGCTGATTGTGTAAAAGTCTTGGCAAAGAGGGAGTGATGTCAGCATCATGGTGGTTTGCTTCCTTCCTATTTGCTTCTTTTTTTAACAACTAATTAACCGTACATCCATGATTAAAAGTCCCTCTGTGAAAGTTGTTGGATCCCATAACTAATATCAAAGAACCAGGAAGATGGTCACTCACCTGGGCATCCAGTAATAGGCGGGTAGACATTGGTAGAGACTGGAGCCAGCAGGAGTAGTGAAGCGGTCCCAGCCCCCTGGGCTGTGGTCAGGGAAAACATGGAAGAAAGTGGTGAGTGCTCATTTGGTCAAATACCTATAGAAATTGTTAGAAGTCCAGGATTCCTGAAGGGAGATTTCATTACTCTGTTGGAGCCAAAAAAGTAAGTTTGAATTATTGGAGAGGATTAAAGGATTTTGCCAGTGCTGCTCCTTACCCCAAGGTGACACAGCATAAATTTGAACTAGCTGGTGGGGCCTCTCTCATGGGCGAAAAGGAAAGCAGTGAGCTAGTGCCCACTTGATATTGCTGGGGAAACCAGTTTCCCTCCAGCAGCACCCAGAGTTCTGGGGCTGAACCTCCGTGACTGAGGGGAGAGAGGAAATATGAAAGATCATTAAGAAGGTCAAAAAGTGTAAAAGGGATGCAGTTCCTGCGACTACACTCAGGGCTTCAGCAGGAAGCCCATCCACAAGCCTCTAGGAGAATGTCACCCAAAGATCTCTCTCCCTGGGCCCATAGGTACTCCAAGTCCCTGGGGGTAGTAAGTCTTTAGTAAATCACCTTTACTGCCACCTTTCTGACAGTTGTTTTTGTGTGTTTCCAAGTATGGAGATGAATGCAAACTCTAGTAAATGGAGTGATCTCCAAAAACAGAGGAGGGTCTGTGGCAGGGAGGTAACCACAGGCTTCAGCTGTAGCACAACATTCTGCAAAACAAAAGAGAGGTTTCCAATAGCCTGCTGAGTTTTAAGGACCAAAGAAGACATAAAAGCTTAAGGTATTTTCCATAAGAGGAAGCAAGAAATGTAGAGTGAGTCTATACAAGGTCAGAGAACAGTATATACCACCTGAAGGTAATCAGTAAAGATTTAATGTGGTGTCTGCTACATCTAAAGCAAAAGCAGCAATGCAAAATTTCAAGGGACTTGAATTAAAGAAAGTTGTCCTCACCAAAGAGTAACAGTAACTTTTCAAAACTGACAAAGACACATGTCAATGACATGGATCTTTGCAATCTAGCTTATAAAGAATCCAACACAGTTGTTTTGAGAAAACTGAATGAGCTGTAAGAAAAGACAGAAAGGCAATTCAATGAAATCAGGGAAACAATAGATGAAAAAACGAGAAGTTTAACAAAGCGAAGTCCTAAAACGAACCAAACAGAAATTCTGGTGCTGAAAAGTTTAATATTGAAATGGGCATCTACAACAAGTAGATCAAATTAAAGATAGAATCAGTGGTTAAAAATGAGTAAAAAAGGAAGAATATATCCTATGTGATTTATGTGTCTACACTAACATAAAAATATCTAGGAGAGGAGAGGGAGAGGGTGGGAAAAAGTGTATTTATTTATTTATTTATTTTAAAAATTTTTTAATTTTTTTTAATAGTTTTTTATTTTTTAAATTTTAAAATCTTTAATTCTTACATGCATTCCCAAACATGAACCCCCCTCCCACCTCCCTCCCCATAACATCTCTCTGGGTCATCTCCATGCATCAGCCCCAAGCATGCTGCATCCTGCGTCAGACATAGACTGGCGATTCAATTCACATGATAGTATACATGTTAGAATGTCATTCTCCCAAATCATCCCACCCTCTCCCTCTCCCTCTGAGTCTAAAAGTCCGTTATACACATCTGTGTCTCTTTCCCTGTCTTGCATACAGGGTCGTCATTGCCATCTTCCTAAATTCCATATATATGTGTTAGTATACTGTATTGGTGTTTTTCTTTCTGGCTTACTTCACTCTGTATAATCGGCTCCAGTTTCATCCATCTCATCAGAACTGATTCAAATGAATTCTTTTTAACGGCTGAGTAATACTCCATTGTGTATATGTGCCACAGCTTTCTTATCCATTCATCTGCTGATGGACATCTAGGTTGTTTCCATGTCCTGGCTAAGACTCCACCAGAAAATTACTAGAGCTAATCAATGAATATAGTAAAGTTGCAGGATATAAAGTCAACACACAGAAATCCCTTGCATTCCTATACACGAATAATGAGAAAGTAGAAAAAGAAATTAAGGAAACAATTCCATTCACCATTGCAACAAAAAGAATAAAATACTTAGGAATATATCTACCTAAAGAAACTAAAGACCTATATATAGAAAACTATAAAACACTGATGAAAGAAATCAAAGAGGACACTAATAGATGGAGAAATATACCATGTTCATGGATTGGAAGAATCAATATAGTGAAAATGAGTATACTACCCAAAGCAATTTACAAATTCAATGCAATCCCTATCAAGCTACCAGCCACATTCCAGAAAAAGTGTATTTAAATGAACAATTTCTAACTCGGGGAGAGGCTTGAAAATTCAAGCTGATAAAACTAATAGGTCACCTTATAACCCTTATGTAAAAGACCTTTTCTCAGAAACATTATAGTTAAACTGTAAAAAATCAATAAAAGTAGCAGAAAAAAATATTGAATAAAGTGGAATAAATAAATGATTATTTAGTGTGCTGTTTAAAATTTAAAACTGCTGGTCAGATGCAGGACCAGCATTTTCACATTACTTAGGGTTGCAGATTGATGACTTAGATATAGTTCATCCATGTAGACAGACTGTCTTCACTAGCGACCAATGAAGCATAAATCAGACATAAGTGGTACTTCTTTATACTAGCAAAGTCTAGGGGGAAATCCCATTTATTATAGTATGAAAACTATTAAATATGTAGGAAGAAACTGAAAATATCTAAAGGGCTTGCATTGAAAGTCACAGAACATCTAAAAAAATAAAGACATACACCATGTTCATGGATTAGAAAACTTAATCGGCTGTCAATTCTCTTCACTTAATATACAAACTAAATCTCATCCTAATAAAAAGCCAAGCAATATTTTTGTAGAACTTTACAAGCAAATTCTAAACATTTCTTTAAATGTGAAAGAAGTGGAATGGACAAAACAATTTTGAAAAAGAAGGGCCAAAAAGAAGTATGCTAACTTCAAGTTTCCTACTACATATCCACAGCAACATGGCTATGGAATAAGAATAGCTAAATAGATCAACAGAGCACAATAAAGTTCAGTAACAGACCCAAACCCATGTATGTGCTGAAATTCTACAAAAGCATAGAGATATTTCAAAGGGGAAAATACATTCTCTTCAAAAAATGATCTGCTAATTGAATATCTGCATGGGGGTGGGGAGAGAAATGAACTGCGATCCTTATTTCACATCATAAGCGCCATTCCCCCCATCCTCACCCTGAAGAAAAACCCCAGTCCATCAGGGTAGCTCAAATAAATGGTTATTCCCATATAAAATTTAATTATAATACTGGTAGAAGAAAATGTAAGAAAAATTATGATTGTGGAGTAAGCAAACATTTCCTAAGTCAGATAAGACATTAACCATTAAAAAATGAGATGTGATTTTCATTAAAATTAAAACTTTTTGCTTTTTGAAAAAAAATATTAAGAAAATGAAAAGGCATTCAACTGATAGGGAGAAATTAACTGCAATACATATATCTAACAAAGGATTTGTGACAAGGATAAGTGAAAAAATTATAATAGAAAAATAAGAAAAGAACTATCCAGTTTAAGCATGGGCAAAATATTAAGAAAGACACTTTCCCAAAGATGATATACAAATGGCCAATAAGTAAATGAAACGATACCAAATATCATTAATTAGTAAAAAAATTCAAATTAAAGTATGAGATATAAATTCACAAATTAGACCGGCTACAATTAAGGAGACTGACAATTCCAAGTTTGGAGAAGGTTATTGATCCATTAGAACCTTTATACATTGCTGATTAGCAACTCTATGTCACCCAAAATTTCTGTTACCCAAGAGGGATGAAAAGATGTCCACAAAAAATTTAGGCTGAAAAATCAGACATCTTTATTTGAAAGAGTAAAACAGTATAAGCCACTCTAATTTTCTTTAATGAGAGAAAGGAAAACTTTCTTTGGCATACTCATACAATGTAAGACTTTAACAATAGAAAGAAAAAGCTACTCATAAATCCAACTACACAGAAAATCTCAAAGCATGCTAAGTGAAAGAAACCATTTAAAAGGGATTACATACTGTATGATTTTAATAAATTCTCAGAAAACACAACTAATCTATTTATGATAAAGGACAGATCAGTATTTGCCTGGGTCTGGGTTTGTGGGGCTTTTATTGTTTGCAAGAGGCATATAGGAACTTTGTGAATAATGCTATATATTCTGAATTTTAACTGTGGTAATGGTTATGCTGGCACATGCAACTGTCAAAACTTATGAAAACATACTCAAAATATGTGTATTTTTATGCATGAAAATTATATCTCACTATGGAAGGTTTTTGGAGAAGGAAATGGCAACCCACTCCAGTATTCTTGCCTGGGAAATCCCATGGATAGAGGAGACTGATGAGCTACAGGCCTGGAGGCTGCAAGTGTCAGACATGACTTAGGTACTAAACAAACAACTGAAGATTTTACTATTTGTCTTTTGTTTTTAGCTTAATTCTACTTAAATAAAAAAACATATTTTTAATTATTTTACCCTTTGAAAATTTTTTGGATCTCACTTTTTGTATAATATATGATCTGCCTTGGAAAATGACCTGTAAGTGCTTGAAATAAGATGTATTCTCTAGTTTTGAGAGGTATGTTCATTAAATCACCCCACTCAAAGGTTCTAAATATTTAGTGACTGGCTTTGCTTGTTTTGCTCTATAGTTACTGAGACTGAAGAAAGGTGTTTCTGGTTATTGTTGCCTGGTAACAAAGTACTTCAAAATCTAGTCACTTATGGCAACCATTTTATTTTGCATAAATATCACCATATATTTTTCCTTCAGCCCCAACTGTATTTCCTCACTTCCTTTCAATCCTCATTGACAGCATTGCCCAAGCCCATCAGGCTTCTGCTAATAGCCTCCTCCACCCCTTCTAGCTTCTGCCTGTTACTTTGTTCCAAAAGCAATGTCACATGTTTTAGGTGTCTTCCCAAATTTGGGCCATTATGGATGAAGATGCTATGCATATGCATACACAAATTTATACTGTTTGTATAGTGGCCTCATTTGTATGTGGCCTCATTCCTTGGTATATATGCATACATAAATTTGCATATACAAATATATGCATATAAAAATGCATATACTTTTCTTCTGAAAACAAACACTTCGTTTGTCTTCAGTAAATAGTTAGCAGTATGGTAATTATGTGTTTGGTTACTATTGCTGCATAACCAAATTTCCCACAAAACTTAGCATCTTAAAACCCCTTTTTACTTTTGCTCATGGTTTCCTGGAGTTTGGGAAGGAATTTGGGAAGTGCTCCGATTTGCATTGTCTTGGAGTCTTATCAGGTTGCAGCCCAGTATCAGCTGGGGCTGACATCATCTGAGGACACTGGGCTGGGGACCCAGGATGGTTCATGAGGAAAGCCTGGCAGCTGGGAGGTCAGCTGGGTTGAACTGAGCCACCAGAGACCTGCATATGACAGTCTCCGCAGGACGAGAGTCTCAACAGGGCAGACTTGCCCTAAAGCAAAGGTCCTCAGTGATTTCACACGAGGCTGCAAGAGTTTTCAGACCTTGTGCTGAGAGTCAAGCAACTTTACCTTAACTCCCTTCTATCACTACAGAGTCGGGCATGACTGGGGCGGCTTGGCATGCATGCATGCATTGGAGAAGGCAATGGTAACCCGTTCCAGTATTCTTGACTGGAGAATCCCAGGGACAGAGAAGCCTGGTGGGCTGCCGTCTATGGGGTCGCACAGAGTTGGACACGACGGAAGTGACGTAGCAGCAGCAGGCAACCCGTTCCAGTATTCTTGACTGGAGAATCCCAGGGACAGAGAAGCCTGGTGGGCTGCATCAATTCTTTGGCGCCCAGCCTTCCACACAGTCCAACTCTCACATCCATACATGACTACTGGAAGTTGTGTCCAATTCTATTCGATTCCCTGGAATGCAGCACGCCAGGCTTCCCTATCCTTCGCTATCTCCCGGAGTTTGCTTCAACTCATGTCCCTCTGATCATTGCTCTTTCTGCAGGAAACCAGACCCAGGTGCTGCCCCAGTGCAGCGACTCCCTCCCTGAACCAACAGGCTCTGCAGCCTCAGGGGAGAGCGCCCCCTACTGCTCAGGTGAGGGTCCTACTAGACAGAAAGCGCTTAACCGCAACCCCCACCCCGCCCAACCGCCCGGGTCACCGCCGCATTGTCCGATTTCTCTCTCCTCAGACGGCAGACGGCTCCGCCTGGTGGACGGGGGCGGTCACTGTGCCGGGAGAGTGGAGATTCTTGACCAGGACTCCTGGGGCACCATCTGTGATGACAGCTGGGACCTGGACGATGCCCGCGTGGTGTGCAGGCAGCTGGGCTGTGGAGAAGCCCTCAATGCCACGAGGTCTGCTCACTTCGGGGCAGGATCAGGGCCCATCTGGCTGGATGACCTGAACTGCACAGGAAAAGAGTCCCACGTGTGGAAGTGCCCTTCCCGGGGCTGGGGGCGGCACGACTGCAGACACAAGCAGGACGCGGGGGTCATCTGCTCAGGTCAGCGCTGCACACTGTCCACAGGCTGGGGGAGGGGTGGGGCCCTGGGGGACACGGGTCTGAGCCCTGAGGAAGAGATGCTGAAAGGACCAGAGAAGAAGTCTTCCTCCCATGGAGCCTGTGTTTCCAGCAGACGTGAAGACGATGTGCTTTCACTTCCTCCTGCAGCAGCTGAGATTCTGGTCCTTTCTTCTCAGCAGTGTTTCCTCGCAGAGCTGTTTCTCACATGAAAGCAGGGCTCTCTCTTCAGTTTCCTGTGGTATACAGTCTGGAGAGCCTGTTGACGTTGTAATGAAAGCACAGATTTACTCTGTTCAGTTCTGTACCCTAGGAGTCTGACAAGGTTCTCTGTAGACCAACAATCCAGTGTCCACAGGGCTGCGTTCTTCTTGGAGGCCCTGGGGAGGACTCTTTTCCCAGCCTTTTCTGGTCCCTATGTGGCCTCATTCCTTGGCTTGGAGCCCATCTTCTTCTTCGGACAGCATTCCCTCCCCTGACCATTCTTCAGGGTCTCATATTCCTCTAACCACATTCAGGAAGAGTATTCCATTTTAGGGATAATCAGATTGGGTTTATATGATTAATTCATAATCTTGCAGGTTAGTCTCACCATCCCAAGCTCCTAAGTTTCTTGTCTTAATAATGTCTGTAAAATGCCTTTTGAAATATAAGGCAACATTCACCGGATTGAAAGACTGGAACATAGACATTTGTGGGTTCACCATTCTGCCTGTTTCTCCAATACCCACATCCCTTTCACATGCTCTTTTACACGTTTTTTCAGGAAACAAGGCTCAGGGCCCTTCCCTGCAGGTGCCTATGTTGGCCTTTCTCTCTGTTCGTATTCACTACATCATTGTGGTAGAAATAGAAAGACAGACTTTAATGGACAAAGTGACGTAAAAGGGAGACAGATTTCAGTCTTGTCACCTAGTGGGTATCTCCTTAGCTGGGTCAGGGTGAGTGTTCACGATTTCTGGGAAAGAGGAAAACCCGGAGCACTGAGTGGAATGCTCACTGTGTCCTGTTTCCTCCCTTTCAATCTCAGAGTTCCTGGCCCTCAGGATGGTGAGTGAGGACCAGCAGTGTGCTGGGTGGCTGGAAGTTTTCTACAACGGGACCTGGGGCAGTGTCTGCCGCAACCCCATGGAATATATCACCGTGTCCCTGATCTGCAGACAGCTTGGCTGTGGGGACAGTGGAAGTCTCAACCCTTCTGTTGCTCTTAGAGAAGGTTCTAGACCCCAGTGGGTGGATGGAATCCGCTGTCGGAAAACAGACACCTCTCTCTGGCAGTGTCCTTCTGACCCTTGGAATTACACTTCCTGCTCTCCCAAGGAGGAAGCCTATATCTCGTGTGAAGGTGACTTACTGTCTGTTTCTGTGTGTCTGTCCCAACCCTGTAGGATGTCAGTAGTGAGATTTTATATTTTAAAATGTCTAAGTGATGAGTTTAAGTTGGATACACAAAATGACGTTAGGATGGAGCTAATTTAATCCATGTTTCAACGTTGTTATTTAGAGTTTAATTGGGATATATCACATAACATTATATTAGTTTCAGGTGTAAAATGTAATGCTTATATATTTCTGTATACTGGTAAATGATCACCACAATAAGTCTAGTAATATCTATCACCATATATCATTACAATTTTTTGATTATGAGGAGAATTTTTCTTCCCAACTCTCAAGTATACAATACAGAATTCATTGTAGTCACCATGCTGTACATCACATCTTCATGGCATTCACTTTAGAGCTGCAAGTTTGTACCTTTTGACTACCTCCACTTGTTTTGCCCACATCAATCCACCTCTGGCAACCAACAAACTGTTCTCTGCATCTCTGAACCCCTCCCCTTTTTTTGTATTTAAGATTCCACATATAACTTAGATCACATGGTATTTATTTCACTTAGCATAATGCCCTCAAGGTTCATCCATGTTGCTACACATGGCAGGATTTTCTTCTTTTTGTTGGCTGTAGATATCACATTTTCCTTACCCATTTATCCATCAGTGGAAACTTATGTTGTTTGGCTATTGTAAATAATGCTGCAATGAACATTTGGTGGCACATAGTCTTTTCAAGTTGGTATTTTGTTTCTTTCAGATAAATACCCAGAAGTGAAATTGATGAACCATATGACAGTTTTATTTTTAATTTTTGGAGAACCTCAATACTGTTCCCCATAGGGGCTGCATCAACTTACATTCCCCCCTCCCCGCCCCCACCCAACTGTGCACAAGGTTTGCCTTCTCTCTGCATTTTCACCAGCTCCTGTTATTTCTTGTCTTTTGGATAAAAATCATTCTAACAGATGTGAGATATTACCCCGTTATAGTTTGATTTGCATTTTTCTGATGACATAACATTGTGCGCCTTTTCATTTACCTGTTGGCCTGCTTTATGTCTTCTTTGAAAAAAAAAGTCTATTCATGTCCTCTGCCCATTTTTTAATCAGATTGTTTGTCGGTTTGCTTTTGCTATTGAGATGTATGAATTCTTTAAGTATTTTGAATGTTAACCCTTGTCAGAAATGTAATTTGCAAATATTTTCTCCAACTCCATAAATTACCTTTGCATTTTGTTGACCTTTTCCCTTTGTTGTGCAGAAGTTTTTTTTAGTTTTCTGTAGTTTCAAAGCTTATTTTTGCTCTTGTTGCTTTTGCTTTTGGCATCAAACCCAAAATATCCTCATGATGACTGATGTCAGGACCTTTTCATCCTAATTTTTCTTCTAGGATTTTTTAAAAAATAATTTTTAAAATTTATTTATTTTTGGCTGTGCTGGGTCTTTGTTGCTGCATGGGCTTTTCTCTAGTTGCAGTGAGCAGGGGCTACTCGTCATTGCATTGCACAGGCTTCTTATTGAAGTGGCTTCTTTTATTGAGGAGAACAGGCTGGAGGGCACTGTGCTTCAGTAGCTGTGGCACGTGGGCTGTAAAGCACAGGCTCGACAGTTGTGGCCAATGGGCTGAGTTGCCCTGTGGCATGTGGGATCTTCCTGGATCAAGGAGCACACTTGGGTCTTCTGCATTGGTGGGTGGGTTCTTTACCACAGCCACAAGGGAAGCCCCTCTTCTAGGATTTTTATGGCTTCAGGACTTATGATCAAGTCTTTAATCCATTTTGAGTTAATTTTTGTGAATGGGGTAAGAGTTTTCCAGTTTCATTCTTTTGTGTGTAACTGTCCAGCTTTCCCAACACCATTTTTGAAGAGACGGGCCTTTTCCGATGGTATAATCTCTACTTTTTTGTCATAAATTGATTGACCATATATATTTGGGGTTACTTCTGGGATCTCTATTCTGTTCCAGTGATTTCTGTGTCCATTTTTATACCAATACCATACTGTTTGATTAATACAGCTTTGTAATACAGTTTGAAATCAGGAAGCATGACACTTCTGTCATTCTTTCTCAAGATTTCTTTGGCTATGCAGGGTCTTTTGTGGTTCCACACAAATTTTAGAATTGTTTGTTCCATATCTGTGAAAATTTTCATTGAAATTTGGATAAGGATGGTAGTGGATCTGTGGGTTGCTTAGGTTGCTTTGTGTAGTATGAGCATTTTAACAATATCAGGTCTTCCAATCCATGAGCACAGAATATCTTTCAATTTATTTGTGCCTTTAATATCTTTCACAATGTCTTAAAGTTTTCAATAGTGTCTCAGTTTTGACTCTTCCTTTTATATTTGGATGTTCTTATTTTCTTTTGCTTGCTTGATGATTCTGACTAGAACTACCAAAACTATGTTGAATAAAAGTGATGAGAGTAGGCATTTTTGCCTTGTGTTTGATCTCAGAAGAAAAGCTTTCAGCTTTTTACAGTTGAGTAGGATGCTTGCTGAGGGTTTGTCATATGATATTTATTGTGTTGAGGTATAATCCTTTTATACCTAATTTGTAAAGATCTTTAGTATCATAAATGGCTGCTGAATTTTGTCAAATATTTGTTCTTCATCTGTTGAAAGGATATGATTTTTTGCCTTTATCTTATTTGGTGTATCACATTGATTAATTTGTGAATATTGAGCCATCCTTGCATCCTTGGAACAAATCTCTGTTGATCTTGGTGTTGTTATTATTGTTTTTGATTAGTTGCTAAGTTATGTCTGATACTTTGCGATCCAATGGACTATAGCTTGCTAGGCTCCGCTGTCTTAGATTTCTCAGGCAACGATACTGGAGTGGGTTGTCCAGTATTCTCTTCATGTATTGTTGAATTTGGTTTTCTAATATTTTGTTGAGGATTTTTGCATCTATTTTATTTGGGATATTAGCCAGTATTTTCTTTTCTTGTGGTGTCCTTGTCTGGTTTTGGTATCAGGATAATCTTGGCCTCATAAAATGGCTTTGGAAGTGTTCCTTTCATCCTTTTTGGAAGAGTTTGAGAAGGCTCCACCGCTTCATACCATTACACTAGGAATTGGAATTTCAAACAAACAAAAAAAAGTTGGTGGGGTGACAAATAGTCAAACCATAGCACCTTACTTCCTTCAACATTTCTCTCTCTCTTATTCCCCACCTTCCACACACACCCCATTCAGGAATACCTTGAATGATATATTGGGCATTGCCTGAAATCTACAAATGAGAGAATGAGATAGATTAAACTAAATGAGATAGATATTTCAAAAGCAGAGATTTGTCCCTTTCCTTGCCTCTGTTTCTTCATCTCCTTGTCTTTTCATTCAAAGGCCAAAGTAGTATTAAACTATTGGACTTTTATATATGATATTTTTTTTGACAATAAAGCACCATAAAATGGGTTGTGATGAAGTCTCTGACCCTGAAAGTGAGCAATCACCCCACAGAGGCTGTGCCGTCATTTTTTCAGAGGTTCTCTGCATGAAGTGGGTAGAAAGTTTGGTAGGATGATGTGGAGAGAATATACAAGTTCTCATATTTTATGACAAGAACCATTTACACTTCCATTGTCTTGTGTTTTTTGAACTTATGTGTATTTCTTTCACTTACAATTCTTTTGTGTCTTTTTTTGGTTATTTTTGCTTCCTCTAAATACAAATCTTTCTTAGAAAATTTATTTGAGTCTACTGCAGACATTTCTGCCTTACTAGGTAGCTATTTTTTTTCTGACTTTTTTCTATATATTCCCTTTTTTGAGAGTTTTCTCTCCACAGCAACCTTTTCTTGACCAATGCCATACTGAATAACACATAACTGCAGCTTAGAATTCATTTAATAATTGTCCATTAAAAATTGCATAAGTGGGGCTTCCTGGGTGGTCCAGTGGTTAAAAATGCACCTGTCAATGCAGAGGACATGAGTCTGATCTCCTGTCCAGGAAGTAGTAAAGAACCTGCCTGTCAGTGCAAAAGATATAAGAGATGCAGGTTTGATCCCTGGGTCTGGAAGATCCTCTGGAGGAGGGCATGGGGACTCACTCCGTATTCATGCCTGGAGAACCCCATGAACAGGTGAGCCTGGCAGGCTACAGTCCATTGAGTCACACAGGGTTGGACACGACTAAAGAAACAGCACACACATGCACACACACCAGGAAGATTCCATATGCCATGGAAAAACGAAGCCTGTGCACCACAACTAGAGAAAGCCCACGTGCAGCACCAAGACCCAGTACAGCCAAAAATAAATTTAAGAAAAACTTTTTAAAAATTGCATGAGTGGAAATTTGAATATAAATTAATTCTGTGCTTATGCACTAATTATTTTTTTAATATGCACCATTTATTATCAGAAAACATTACCATTAATTTATATTTGCTTTACTATTTTGCTGATTACCATGAATTTAAAGAAATTCTATTTCACTGAATTTTATTCATCTACTTATTCATTCAATAAATATTTATCAAGCCCCATCATGGTATTTAGAAAAGCTTCTCCATGCATTCTTGTTGAATGGTGAATGTGCAATCATGATCCTAATAGCAGAAACATGGGGTAAATAAGATATGCAAGGTCCTTCCCTGGAACTTTCATTCAGGGGTATATATGTGTGTGTATTTGTTGTGGAATATGGACATGATAAACAAGTAAATACTTAAAGGTATTCCAGATATCTTTAAGATATCTTCCATCATCATTTATATTTTTTCTCCAGAATGTTTAAAATTTTCATTTATTTATAGAAACTCTCTACAAATTAACACCACTTACTCCTTTTATTAAATACTACTGAAAGTATTTACCCCATTTTTTGCATATGTCTTTAGGGTTGTGTATGTGGTATGGTTATATGATCAAATATACTATATTTTACTTTTATGAATTCTGCCTTTAATGCAGTGTTTCAGATGCCATTCTTCATCTCAAAATAGCTTTTAATCATTTTATTTTCTTCAAATAATTTTATAATTTGTGTAAAGAATATCTATAATCTTACTGAATCTGAATTTATTTTACTGTGTGTGATGTTTTAATATCATCAACAGATACAAATTACATTTTAAATACCTGATAATTTAGTTCCTCACCAAATACATACACATTATTTCATGATTTCATGGATATGACACCAAAAGAACAGGCAAAAATAGACAATTTGCAAAATATATAAGGAAATCCTACAACTCAAGAGCAAAACAACAACAAGAAAAAAACCATAATAATCCAATTGAAAAATTAGTCAGAGGCTTGAATGGACATTTCTCCAAAGAAGATATAGAAATAGCCAACAGGTATAGGAAAATATGCTCAACATTATTAGTCATCAGGGAAATGTAAATCAAAGCCATAAGAGATATCATCTCCCACCTCTCAAAATGGCTATGATTTAAAAAAAAAAAAAAGAAGTGTTGGCAAGGTTGTGGAGAAATTGAAAATCTTCTGAGTATTTATCCACATTAGATATGTAAATTTAATCTCAATAAAACTATGACCAAAAAATGTGCATGATTTATAGTAGTGACATTTCTTCGTTCTTGGTATTGTTAACTTCATTTTCTCTTTGTTCTTGTTTAGTTTTGCTCAGTGGTTAGTGGTTCTCAAGGAGCCGGGTGCGAAAGGTTTTCCTCTGTTTTCTCTCTCATGCTTGCCTTGGGCTTCCCTGGTGGCTCAGCAGTAAAGAATCCACTTGCAATGCAGGAGACCACCTGCAAAGCAGGAGACACAGGTTCAGTCTCTGGGTTAAGAAGATCCCATGGAGAAGGAAACGGCAACTCTCTCCAATATTCTTGCCTAAAATCCCATGGACAGAGGAGCCTGGCGGGCCACAGTCCATGGAGTCGCAAGAGTAGGAATTGACTTAGGAACTAAACCACCATCACTACCACCAGCCTTACCTTCTTTTTAAAATTAATTTTTGTTCTTTTCTTTGTTAATCCCAACTTCTGTATCCTTTAGGCTTTATTTTCTCTTCTCCTAGTTTCTGAAATAGAAGCTTACATGTTTTTTTTTTTTTTTCATTTTTAGCCTTTCTTCTTTTCTAAGTCTAAGGTATAAATTTCCCTTAAGCACTACTTTAGTTGCATTAGAAGAATTTAGTTATATCATGTCTTTGTTATCACTATTTCACAATATTTTCTAATGTTTAAATTTATTACCAGACCCAGGTACTGTTTCAGAAGGGTGTTGCTTAATTTCTCCAAATAAGGATGGCTAACTGTATTTTCTTATTAATTCTTAATTTAATTACACTGTGGTCAGAGTAAATGCTCTGTATAAATTCAATTATCTGAAGGTTTTTGTCCTACCATATGGTCATTTTTGATAAATGTTCCTAGTGCATTTACAGTAATGTGAGTTCTTTCATTATCGGGTGCATTGCTCTTTATATGTTATTTAGCTAAATGTGTGGATTGTGGTGTTTTACGGCTACTATAGTCTTCCTTCTTTTTTGTATGCCTGGTCTGCATGGTATTGAAAACGATTTGTTAAAGTTCCCCAGGTTGATTGTTATTTTGTCTTTCTTCTTGTCATTCTGTCAAGTATTATTCTGTATTTCAAAGCTATGTTTCGATATCTTCCCTGGATTCTGATATCTGTAATATCTTTATTAAGGGCATACCACTATATAATCATGATATTATCCTCTTTAAGTAAATTAGCACATCCTCCCTTAAAGTCTCCTTTCTGTGACCTTGCTATAGCTACTGCAGCTTTCTTATAGTTAGTATTCACATGTGTGCGGCTTGCTAAGTTGTTTCAGTCATGTCCAACTCTTTGCTAAGGACTGTAGCCAGCCAGGCTCCTCTGTCCATGGGATTCTCCAGGCAAGAATACTGGAGTGGGTTGCCATGCTCTCCTCCAGGAGATCTTCCTGACCTAGGGATTGAACCCATGTCTCTTATGTCTCCTACACTGGCAGGGAGGTTCTTTACCACTAGCACCACCTGGGAAGCCTAGCATTCACATAATGTACACATTTTTCCCCTTCATTTTACTTTTGACCTTTCTTTGCTCTCATATACAATGTGAGTATCTTGCAGTTAGCATTTACATGAATTTTGTTGGTCTATCAGTTAGTAGAGGGGCTTTAATTTGAAGTATCTAATCCATTGTAATTAGATTGCAAATCCAGTTACTGATATTGTTGGGTTCGTATCTAACATTTCCTTTTAATTGTCCCATGTGCTGCATGTTTCTTTTTCTCTCCGTTTTTCTTTCTTTGGTATTAAACAAATTTATTCCAGATTTTCCTTTGATTTTCTGCAGCTTTACTAGATGTGGAGGTTTTCATAGACTTCCATCCATTTAAAAAATTCTTAATTATTATATCTTGTTTTTTTCTCTTTATTTATTTATTTTTACTTTAAATATTGCATTGGGATTTCCATACATCAACATGATCAAATATTACTTCTGCTGCACTGTCTCTGTTTCTCTTCTCCTCCTATTCACCCTCTTTTTCCTTCTCCTCCTTCTCTTTTTCCTCCTCCTCTTCTCTCAACTCTAGGACTCCTTTAAGACACTAATTCTGTGTTCAGTTCAGTTCAGTTCAGTTGCTCAGTTGTGTCCGACTCTTTGTGACCCCATGAATCGCAGCACACCAGGCCTCCCTGTCCATCACCAACTCCCGGAGTTCACTCAGACTCACATCCATTGAGTCAGTGATGCCATACAGCCATCTCATCCTCTGTCGTCCCCTTCTCCTCCTGCCCCCAGTCCCTCCCAGCATCAGACTCTTTTCCAATGAGTCAACTCTTCTCATGAGATGGCCAAAGTACTGGAGTTTCAGCTTTAGCATCATTCCTACCAAAGAACACCCAGGGCTGATCTCCTTCAGAATGGACTGGTTGGATCTCCTTGCAGTCCAAGGGACTCTCAAGAGTCTTCTCCAACATCACAGTTCAAAAGCATCAATTCTTCGGCCCTCAGCCTTCTTCACAGTCCAACTCTCACATCCATATATTCTGTGTTCAGTTCTGTCTAAAATTCTTTTAAACCTATTCATTCAGTTCTTAATTCTAAATATTTTATTTTCAGTTGGCAACTGTTCCTTTGATTTTTTAAATTTTATTTTTACTTTATTTTACTTTACAATACTTTGATTTTTTATAGTTACAATTATTTGTTAACATTTTTCATTTTTTACCTGTTGATTCTTTCCTTTCCCCTTTTCCCCTAAACACATTGTTCATAGTTAAAATCCTTATCTGCTAACTCCAGCATTTCTAGCATATGTGTTTCTGCCTTCTGTTACCTTCCTTTTTTCAAGTTTTAAATTTGTCATGTCATCCATCTCTTTACATCCCATGCAATTTTTAACTGAATGAGAGAAATGATGCATAAGAAAATAAGATATCCCAGATACATTTTCTAACACCTGAAAGGATTCATATTCTGTTTTTTTTAAGCAACTGGGAGAAAGGGGTTCAGATCACTCAGATGTCTAAATACTAGCTAGAGTTGAGCTGTCACAAGTCTGGGTGGCAGTATTTGTAGCATTCAGTCTACCTCTGATTTCTCTGCCCCTGTGTTGTGGGCTTTCAGAGTTTATAATTGAAAACCTGAATGTTTTGGTAGCTCAGCAGTCAGGAGGATGAGGGAATATCCACTCTGTTTCCAAGGTGTTTGACACAGTTCTTTGGCCTCCTGCCATTGACAGCGTGTTTACTGGGCAGTTATTTGAGGAGAAAATCTGCTATATGAGAGAGGCTCTCAAGTCTCCAATTTTGTCACTGTAGCACCAGGTAACTCCCAAATCATACAGGCTTCTCTGTCCCGCTTTGATCCATTAACCCAGGCAACAAACTGGGAAATTCCCATAGAGAAAGAGAAGCTTCAGATCCTTGGCTAACAATGAAATGATCTCCACTCTTTAGAATTTTAGCATGTTTAGTTCATATTGTGTCCACAAATGTCTAATACCTTCATTTTTTATCTAACATTTTATCGCATTTAAAGTTATATCCGGCAGAGCATTGGCCTGCTGTGAACCCCTCCATTGGAACCCCTCTTCATGGAAGTACAAAATTCTAGATTTTATTCGCCATTTCAGCATTCACCTAAAGTGCAACACCGAGTAGACATCATTTAACCTTTCTTTACATGGCTTTTTATGTATTAAAGAAGAACAACACAGTGAGCCTGTCAATATCCTTTGTTCAAGTGCTTTCAGAGCAAGAATTTAACCTATTTCTGCTCTATGGTAAAGTTAGAAATGCATAATATTTTCCCCCTGGAGAACAAATAGCCCCCAACTTTGAATAATAGCGATTCCTGACACAAAGTGCAAGAAAAGATAATATTTACTTGAGAGAAGAAGCAGCATTCCAAGATTCCCAGTGGAATCTGGTCGATGTCAATCAATATCACCTGACAAACTTCTTATGCAAGGTTGCCCAATCCACTCAAAGAGATCCCATTTTCTTACAAGAAAGTATCCAGATCTGGAGTCTGAAGATTAGAACCATCAGTGAAATATTCCGGGGCAAACCAAGACATCTCAAGGTCCATTTGTTTTTCAATTCTGCATGACTGTACCAAGGAGAACAATTCTAAAGATAGAGGATTCATGGCTGCTACCTGAGGCTTCTGATGAGGCCAGTTCCTGACTCCATTTCCTTTCGTCCAATCCCTTTAACTCTCAGGTCAAGGGCACCAACATGTGTGCGGCTTATAAGGAATCCATCCAGCAGCCAGCCCATTCCTGTGACTCTGAACTCATTCAACTGCTCCGGGTAGACAGACTAACATTTCCTGTAAATCTTTCTCAGATGTTGTGCAGAACTCTACAAATCAAAGGTTAACACTCCTGTCTCACCCTACTCAGTAGTGTAATATTTCCTGTTTGTGCCCATTTTCGTTGTTATTATTCTCCTGTCACTGCTGTAAGAAACCAGACTCGGGTGCTGCCCCAGTGCAATGACTCCCTGTCAGAACCAGGGGACTCTGACGCCTCGGAGGAGAGCGCCCCCTACTGCTCAGGTGAAGGTCCTACAGGACAGAAGACCCTTATCCCCACTGTCAATGCCCCATTGTCCCATTTCTCTCTCCTCAGACAGCAGACAGCTCCGCCTGGTGGATGGAGGAGGTCCCTGCGCCGGGAGAGTGGAGATCCTTGACCAGGGCTCCTGGGGCACCATCTGTGATAACGGCTGGGACTTGGATGATGCCCGCGTGGTGTGCAGGCAGCTGGGCTGTGGAGACGCCCTCAATGCCACGGGGTCTGCTCACTTTGGGTCAGGATCAGGGCCCATCTGGCTGGACACACTGGACTGCAGAGGAAAGGAATCCCACGTGTGGAAGTGCCCTTCCCGGGGCTGGGGAGCGCACAACTGCAGTCATAACGATGCCGGAGTCATCTGCTCAGGTATGGTCAGTGTATTGCCCTGTGATGGTAGAATGAAAAGTTCCATGGAAGCTGGTGTCTTATCAATGGGGCAATAGGATATAGATTGGCTAGAGAGGACTGAGACAGGCCCATCCTCCCTGAATGCACAAAGCTTCTGCGGGTGATGTGCTTCATTTATTTTCCTGCTGTAAGTCTCTGCTGTTTCTTCTCCAGTGATCTTACCTGACATAGTAGATTAAACTATTCCAATGAAAACTGATCTTCGTAATGAAGATGGAGATCAATCACATGAGACATTTTCAAATCACCACACAAATCCCTTTGCACAATTAGCCTATGGGAAGGGAGGGCTGGAATGAGGACACATCATCGTGGATGGAGTTGTTTCTGTATGTACAGTGTGAGGCATTATTTTGCACTAGGTTAGTAGGAGTGGAGGCACAGAGGATGTCACGAAACAGATCAGACAGGAATTGATGGATTTGTGCCAAATTGCAAGCCTCTTTGGAAATTTCCCTGGTGGCTCAGAAGTTAAAGTGTCTGCCTCCAATGCGGGAGACCCGGGTTTGATCCCTGGGTCTGGAAGATCCCCTGGAGAAGGAAATGACAACCCACTCCAGTATTCTTGCCTGGAGAATCCCATGGCCTGAGGAGCCTGGTGGGCTGCAGTCCACGGGGTCACAAAGAGTCGGACACAACTGAGTGACTTTACTTACTTACTTACTTGGAAATTTTAGATGTAAATGTTCATAGGCCTCTGCAGATAACACCAGAGAACTTTGGATGAAGTGCTCTGAGTCATGGTTCTCCTTCCGTTGTTACTATAAGAGATTCTCTGCCCATTTTTTTTTTTTTTATTTTAAGACATCTGTACAGGCCAAAACTTTGGAAGAACACTTAGCCATACACTGACAAGTCAAAAGTGGAAGCAATACAATTTCTGTGTTTTATGGTAAGAAATTATATAGTTTATACTTCATGACTTCAATGATTTAAGAGAATTGAATTTTGGGGTTTACTTGATATGAATAGGAGTAAGGGGACAGATGTACTTTTTGAAGAAGGTAGAAGAGAGTTATAGCAGCTGGGAGGGAGAGGGATTGTAATAGGAACTGAAAAAGGCACATGTGGGGTGTTCTGAGCAGCACTGATGGTCCAGGAGTGGTGTGGGGGATGCTGTGTATGCCTAAGGATGCAGGATGTCTGTACAGCGCGAGACCAGAGAAGTATATATTTTTATTATATTTAATATCCTTATCCACTGACATCAGCCTTCTATTCCACAAACTTTCTTGCAGTTTCCACACATATAATCTTCCACATAAATTTTAAAATCAAATAGAAAACAAAAAAGAAGTCATGATTTGTCTCAGAAGAGTCTATCCTTATGTATATAAGACTATTGATTATTCAGTGTATATTTGAGCATTTAACATGTATCAGGATACTATAAAACAGCATATAACAAATATTTCTTTCGTGTTCTCCCTAATCTGTAATCTTATGGGGTTAATATAGCAACTAAAAAGTGTTGACTGAAAATGCTTTAATTAGAATGTGTTGCCTATGAACGAACTCCCTACCAGACCAGACTAGGAGTTCTAACCTGTGTCTCTTCGGGGAGATGAAAATGATAAATAATAAAAGGCAAGCAGACCATCTTCTCTCTCACCATTCACTCTTGTAAAAGTGGTCAAGCTGATCCTTCAAGTCTTTAATTTCTCTTAGGTCTTTTCTGTTTGTTTTTTTTTGTTTCTTTGTTTGTTTGTTTTTTTCTGTTTTCTGTAGTAGATTTTTTTTTTTTTACAATATTCTTTCTGAACCTTCAAAGTTCACATATTTGTATAATCAGAATCCTTTACCAGAAAGAATTTCACCATGTACATAAATAATCATGAGCATACTTCGAAACCAGACAAGTGTGTTAAAGAAAGTGTTTTATGTTGTGGGTTTCTTTTTTATTTGGATTACCTTCCTTTACCCAAAGTGTGGTCCCTGAAGTTCAAACCATGATCATGAGTTTTTCCTTTGGTTTCTCTCTCATTTTCATACCCCATCCACTCCCCATTTAACCTACCACACACCCTACCTCACTCCACTCCTACAGAAGGTCTTCCCTTTCAGAATTTCCTTTCCACCCATTTGCGGTTCTTGAGATTGTTTTCTCTTGTCTGCAGCGGGAGAAATGGGAAAGGTGGCAGGGTGAAGAGGTTGATGGGAGGAGCACAGGGGATAAAAGGTGTCAAAAACTTGTTGGACAAATATTTCCCCCAAGTATTCTATCTTTCATCCATATTGAGGCTTTTGCAATTTGAAAACTTCTGAATTATGTATGGCTTATTTGCTCTCTGGGCTTCCCTCATAGCTCAGTTGGCAAAGAATCCACCTCCAGTGCAGGAGACCCCAGTTAGACCCCGGGATTGGGAAGATCCACCGGAGAAGGGATAGGCTATCCACTCCACTATTCTCGGGCTTCCCTTGTAGCTCAGTTAGTAAAGAATCTGCCTGCAATGCGGGATACCTGGGTTCGATCCCTGGGTTGGGAAGATCTCCTGGAGAAGCGAAAGGCTATCCACTCCAGTATTCTGACCTGGAGAATTCCATGGACTGTGTAGTCCATGGGGTCGCAGAGAGCCAGACATGACTGAGTGACCTTCCCTTCACTTCACTATTTGCCCTCTGCTCTCTTCCTCTTCCTCTCGTTCTTTACAGCATAGCAGCTATTTCTCAAGAATCCAAATAGGAAAGGAAGAAACAGTTAGCATATAGACAGGATTAAAACACTTTAACTTATCTTCACTTTTTAGCGTTTCCTAAAGTTCACATGTCTCGTATGAAGTAATCAAAAACCTCAGCTGTTTTGCCTGCTCCCACTGAGAACTCACTCTCTCCCAGGTTCTTTGATAAATTCTAAGCTTTCAAGAAAGATGGCTATGACCAGCCCCTTCTTCTATGACTCTGAGCTTTCTTTCTATCCAAACTGATCTCTGGATAACTTTCCAAAATCAGGTCACCTAAGAAATTCTCGGAATTTTTCACCATGAAAAATTATGAGAAACATGTGTGAAAGCTTCTTATAATGTCTAGCTTTCCTCCTGTTAGCCAGAAGTCTGTCTACTCTCAGCGCGCACTCACAGATCCAGCCCGCATGATTTTCCTTATCTTCAGTGACTTGAGTATCGGTTCCTGAGAGAAAACTGGCCAGTATTCTGGCCTCAGAAACCTCAGGATGGCCTTCTAACCTTGTGTGGCTCTTAGTCCTCTAACCTTTGCGGCCCATGGATCTACTTCATTCTGGGTTAGTTCAGCTCTGAATCTGAGTCTGGTGCCCACTACAGAGCAGTATCCTTGGGCTCTGTAGTTTTCAGGCTTCTAGATGAGGAATTCACATTACTAATTAACCTCAAAATGCATGTTTTTGGAAATCAGCCATTTCAAACTGACCCTGAAAATCCTTCAGGGTTTCTTTTCAGAAACTTGCTCATGAAAATACTTGCTCATGAAATTCTGAGAATAAGTGTCCAATTCTCTCTCCAGGCGCCACTCCTGAAAAAGAAAAGTTTTCACATTATTGCCTGTGACATTGTTTCCATCTGCCAAACCAGGACTATGGGCACTCACTGGATTTCTTGTTGTTGTTTTCTTAGGATTTGTGCGTCTGGTTGGAGACAATGGACCCTGCTCAGGACGGGTAGAAGTACGTCCTGGAGAAGAATGGACCCCAGTGTCTGACGGGAACTTCACACTCCGCACTGCCCAGGTCATCTGTGCAGAGCTGGGGTGCGGCAAGGCTGTGTCTGTTCTGGGACATGAGCTCTTCAGAGAGTCTGATGGCCGGGTCTGGGCTGAAGAGTTCAGGTGTGAGGGGGAGGAACGTAAGCTCTGGTGGTGCCCCAGGGTGCCCTGTCCAGGGGGCACTTGTCACCACAGTGGAGCTGCTCAGGTTATTTGTTCAGGTGAGATGCAGGTCAGGACTAACCTCCCTGCACACTTTGTTCAGGTGAGAAATCATGAGATTTTTCTGAATTTCTGTCTTCTTCTACCAGTGTACTCAGAAGTCCGACTCATGACGAATGGCTCCTCTCAGTGTGAGGGCCAAGTGGAGATAAACATTTCCGGACAATGGAGAGCGCTCTGTGCCTCCCACTGGAGTCTGGCCAATGCCAATGTCGTCTGTCGTCAGCTTGGCTGTGGAGTCGCCATCTCTACCCCTAGAGGACCACACTTGGTGGAGAGAGGTGACCAGATTTCAACAGTCCGATTTCACTGCTCGGGGGCAGAGTCCTTCCTGTGGAGTTGCCCTGTGACTGCCTTGGGTGGTCCTGACTGTTCCCATGACAACACGGCCTCTGTGATCTGTTCAGGTAAGAGAGAGGGAAGGGCTACTGGTACTCAGGATGCTCCTGGAGTGAAATGTCCTGAAGAGCAGAAAGTGAGGGAAAACTGGCTTTGGAAGATATTTCATGATAAAATATGGTGCTTCTCATTGTTCACTCATTTTTCAGATTAGGGCAAGAAGGATGAAGAGGAATAATGTATTTTAAAGCAACATTGTTATTGACATATGATCATAGAAAACAGCCTATAAGGAATATGTGTAGACTTCTGTCATGTACCCAGAGCAGCAAAGAGAACATTCCCAGCACCAAGAGTCACTGTTGCCTCTGATAACTGTGGCCTCCCTCCTCTCCAGGGAGAACTGCTTATCTAACTTCTACTATCACAGAGTGTTTTATCAGTTTTTGAACTTTATATAAAATCACACAATGTGTATTCTTTTGTGTGTGACTTCTTCGACTCAACATTATGTTTAGGATTCACTCATGATGTTGTTTATAGCAGTACTTTATTCGTTTTTATTACTGTAGAATAGTGCTTTCATTGATAACATGGCCATTGATCCATTCAACTGATGTTAGAGATTTGAGTTGTTTCCTGCTCTTGACTATTATAAATATGATGCTAGAATGTAGCATGACAGTGACTTTGGGCACAAATATATGTTACTCATTTTGTGTGTTTAACATTTGGTCTTTTCTTTTCATTTTCCTAATGGTACAGTATCCTTTGATGAAGCAAGTTTTTAACTTGAAGGAAATATTAATATAACTTACCAACTTTTCCCTGTATATTTAATACTTCTTATATCCCTTTGAAAAGAACTTTCCCTACTCCAAGATCATGAAAATATTCTCTTAGAGTATCTTACAAAAGTTTCTTTTTCTCTTGCATGTAATTGTATGTTCCTTCTGGGATTGATATCTGTGTAAGATAAGTCATGTTTCACATGGACATCCAATTCACTCAGAATCTTCTTCTGAAAAGACTTTTCCCCCACTGCAGTGCTACCTTTATCTTAAGCAGAAGAGCACATATGTCTGAGTCCTTTTTAATACTCCGTATTCTGTTCGGCTGTATCATTTATCTATCTTTGCACCAATACAACATTTTCTTAATTACTATAACTTTGTAATAAGTCTAGATAATTTTAATTTACAGGGGTTACTCTATATTAACTCCTTTAACTTTGTTCCTTTTCTTACCGACTGTGTTGGTCATTCTTGGTGTTTTTTTTTTTTTTAAATCATTGAGGATAGTCTTTTTATTTTTGTGTGTAATAATCAGTTTTTTAAAAATTTTTTTATATTTTACTTTATTTTATTTTACAATACTGTATTGGTTTTGCCATACATCAACATTCTTGGTGTTTTGTATTTTGTCTAAATTTTGGAATCTGCTTGATATTTTTCACACTCCCTAAAAAATTAGCATAAGGGTATTTTGATTAAGATTAGATTTAATCTACACAGAAATTTGAGAATGACTGACTGACAGTTTTGGTTCTCTCAATTCATTGACATAATTTTTATTGTTGTTTAGTCACAAAGTTGTGTCCAGCTGGTTTGAGACCCATGGACTGCAGTCTGCCAGGCTCCTTTGTCCATGGGATTTCCCAGGCAAGAATACTGGAGTGGGTTGCTATGCCCTCCTCCAGGGATTCTTCCTGACCCAGATATTGAACCCACTTCTGCACTGGCAGGCAGATTCTTTACTACTGAGCCATCTGGGAAGCCAGTGACATAATACATCCCTCCATCCAGCTAGGTCTTGAATTTCTCTCAGAAGTTTTGTCCACCTTCTTCTACATTTTTCCTAAGCATTTTATTTATTTTTAAATGTTATTAGTGTTTCTTTTATGGAAGATGTCCTAGGAATGAATTGTCTTTGACTTGTTTTCACCTTTTAACATTTTTTAAAAAAATTTTGATGTAATTTTAGACTCACTGAAATGCTAGAAGAATAATATAAACATTTCCAGATGACCTTTAACTGGAATCCCTCAATGCTAGTTTTTGGTTCATTTTGTCTCATTTCTCTCTGAACGTATAAAATCTTTCTGGATTAGGTTGCTGTCATGATGTCCCTTTACCACTGAAATACTATGGGGGAATTTCCTTATGTAACCACAGGTTCAGTCAAGTTCTCAGCTGATTGCAGCCCCAGATGATATCTAAGTGCAAGCACTGAAAGACCTCAAGACAGAACTGTTGAGTCTTTCCCAAATTGATGACTCAGGAAGTCTCAAGCAAAATGAAGTATATATTTTCTCCTCCAGTGGCTAAATTTTGGGGGGAAATTTGTTACACAGCACTCTAACCAGGACACTTACCATGTGACCTGCAGTTAGGTTGGTGCAAAAGTAATTGTGATTTTCACATTGTTGAATTTTGTTGTTGTTGTTGTCATTTGATATTGGAATATATTCTTAAATAAATGTGGTTATGTTACACATCATTTAATGTGTATTTCTTGCTTTTTATTTTGCTAATGGTTTATTACTTGCTGCTTATTTTATATGTATTTTAGACTACAGACATGATGTTAGACACAAAGCAATTTCAAGTCATTTTCTTATTCGAGTTCAAAATGGGTCGTAAAGCAGCAGAGGCAACTTGCAACATCAACAATGCATTTGGCCCAGGAACTGCTACTGAACATATAGTGCAGTGGCTGTTCAAGAAGTTTTGCAGGGCTTCCATAGTGACTCAGGTAAAGAATCCGCCTGCCAATGTGGGAGACACAGGTTCAATCCCTAGTCCAGGAAGATGCCACGTGCTGCAGAGCAGCTAAGCCTGTGCACCACAAATATTGAGCCTGTGCTCTAGAGCCTGGGAACCACAACTACGGAAGCCCAGAAGCCCTAGAGCTTGTTCTGCATAACACGAGAACCACCACAATGAAAAGCCTGCGCACTGTAACAAAGACTAGTCTCCACTTGCCACAACTAGAGGAAAGCCTAAGCAGCAGCAAAGACCCTGCAAAGCCAACAGCAAATAAATAATAAATAAACGTTTTTAAAAAAGAAGTTTTGCAGAGGAGATGAGAACTTTGAAGATGAGGAATGCAATGGCCTGCCATTGGAAGTTGACAACAACCAATTAGAGCAATCATCACAGCTGATCCTCTTACAATTACATGAGAATTTGCCTAAGAACTGAATGTTGACCTTTCTACGGTCGTTTGGCCTTTGAAGCAAATGTTGAAAGGTGAAAAATTTTGATAGGTGGGTGCCTCATGAGCTGACCACAAATCAAAAAACTTGTCATTTTGAAGCATCATTTTCTCTTATTTTACACAACAACAATGAACCATTTCTCTATTGAATGTGATGAAAAGAGGATTTTATACAACAATTGGTGATGACTAGCTCAGTGGTGGGCCTGAGAAGAAGCTGCAAAGCACTTCCCAAGGCCAAACTTGCTGCCAGTCTGATCCACTACAGCTTTCTGAATCCCAGTGAAACCATTACATCTGGGAAGTACGCTCAGCAAATCACTGAGACGCACTAGAAACTGCAGCACCTGCAGTCGGCGCTGGTCAACAGAAAGGCGCCAATTCTTCTCCATGGCAACGCCTGGCCACACATCACACAGCAATGCTTCAAAAGTGTAACGAGTTGGGCCACGAAGTTTTGCCTCATCTGCCATGTTCACTTGACCTCTTGTCAACTGAACACCACTTCTTCAAGCATCTCGACAACTTTTTGCAGAGAAAATGCTTCCACAACCAACAGGAGGCAGGAAAGACTTCCCAAGATTTCATCAAATCCCAAAGCACAGCTTTACACTATAGGAAAAAACAAAGTAATTTCTCACTGGCAAAAATGTATTGATTGTAATGGTTCCTAATTTAATTAATAAAGATATGTCTGAGCCTAATAATAATGATTTAAAATTCATGGTCTGAAACCGCAGTGATGTTTGCACCAACCTAATAGAATATTTGTCCTTGATCTTCAGTTTTAAGAACTGCCTTATGCTGCTCTAACGTGCTTATACATTCAGTCTTTAGTTCTTAAATTCAAATATTAAGTTTTTTAGCTCTTGAACTTTTATTTCTTTTTTGTTAAAATTTCTCTGCCAAGAAACACATCTTGTCAATTAATCTTAAGAGTGCTTTAATCAGGAATATTTAAATTCTCTGTCAGGTAACTCTAATAGTTGAATATTTGGGGAAATTTTGGGGAATGTCTTCTTTTTCCTTTTGGTTTTTCATTTGATCTCTTTTATATGAGCTTTTTTCTTCTTTTAGTGACAGACACAGAAGATAAAAACTTATAGCAATCTTTCAGAAAAGATTTTGTTTTGCTTCTTCTGTTTAGATATAGATTTAGGTATAGAACACACTATTTAACTCGTTCTCAGTGTAAAGCTTGGCTTAAACAAAAATTGTGGCACTGTCAGAAGCAGACCTCTCCATGGAGAAACTGAACTCTATAATAACTTCACTGCTGTTACAGCTTTCATCTCAAACTCCATCACTAGATTATTATTTATTTAATTCAGTTTTGTGTTCTTCAACCCAACCAGACCCCTGATCATTGCTGTTTCTGCAGGAAACCAGACCCAGGTGCTGCCCCAGTGCAACGACTCCGTGTCTGAACCAGCAGACTCTGCGGCCTCAGAGGAGAGCGCCCCCTATTGCTTAGGTGAGAGTCCCACAGAACAGAAGATGCTACTGCTGCTAAGTCACTTCAGTCGTGTCCGACTCTGTGCGACCCCATAGACGGCAGCCCACCAGACTCCCCAGTCCCTGGGATTCTCCAGTCAAGAACACCGTCAACCCCTAAGGTCACCACCCCATCGTCCCATTTCTCTCTCCTCAGACAGCAGGCAGCTCCGCCTGGTGGACGGAGGAGGTCTCTGCACCGGGAGAGTGGAGATCCTTGCCCAGGGCTCCTGGGGCACCATCTGTGATGACGGCTGGGACCTGGACGATGCCCGCGTGGTGTGCAGGCAGCTGGGCTGTGGAGAAGCCCTCAATGCCACGGGGTCTGCTCACTTCGGGGCAGGATCAGGGCCCATCTGGCTGGACGACCTGAACTGCACAGGAAAGGAGTCCCACGTGTGGAGGTGCCCTTCCCGGGGCTGGGGGAGGCACGACTGCAGACACAAGGAGGACGCGGGGGTCATCTGCTCAGGTCAGCACTCCACACTGTCCACAGGCTGGGGGAGGGGGGGCCCTGGAGGACGGGGGTCTGAGCCCTGAGGGAGAGATGCTGAAAGGACCAGAGAAGGAGGCTTCCTCCCTTGTAGCCTGTCTTTCCAGCAGATGTGAAGACCAGGTGCTTTCATTTCCTCCTGCATCAGCTGAGATTCTGGTCCTTTCTTCTCAGCAGTGTTCCCTGACAGAGCTGTTTCTTACAGTTAACACTTGAAAGCAGGGCTCACTCTGCAGTTATGTGTGGAAGTAACACCTGGAAATCCTAGGCTTCCCAGGTTGTGCTCGTGGTAAAGAACCTGCCTGCCATTGCAGGAGACGTAAAAGATGTGGGTTCAGTCCCTGGGTTAGGAAGATCCCCTGGAGGAGGGCATGACAACCCATTCCAGGATTCTCGCCTGAGAATCCTATAGACAGAGGAGCCTGGCATAGTGAAAACTCATATTTTCCCCTTACAGTTCTGTTTTCTAGGAGTCTGAAGAGAGTCTCCATGGGCCAACATCCCAGTGTCCACAGGGCTGCGTTCTTCCTGGAGTCTCTGGGCAGGACTCTTTCCCAGCTTTTTCTGGTTTCCTGTGTGGCCTCATTTCTTGGCTCAGAGCCCTCTTTATTCTTTTTCAACAACAGTGCCTCTTGCAACCATTCTCCCTCGCTCGCATTTCCCTTTGACTGAAGCTGGGAAAGACGGTGCATTTCTCAGCATTGCGGGTTTAAAGATGTGTTAGGCTGGGCTCACATGATTAATCCACAATATTTGAGCTTTATCTCTCCATCCCAAGGTCCTTATTAATCACATCTGTAAAATCTCCTTTGAAATGTAAGGTAACTGCCACAGGTTCGGGGATTAGGCTGTGGACATCTCTGGGGGTCCATTATTCTGTCAACCACCTCGCTGTCCACATCACATTCCTTTCACATGTTCTTTTAGAAGTTTTGTCAGAATCAGGATTCAGCTCCCATCACTGCAGCTGCCCCGTTTGGTCTTCCTCCTTGTTCATATCTACATTGTTGTGGTAGAAATAGATGTACAGACAATAATGCACACAGTCAGGTGAAAGGGAGGCAAAAGTCAGTCTTGTCACCCAGTGGGCATCTCCTCCGCTGGGTCAGGGGTGTATGGTCACTATTTCTGGGAGAGAGGAAAACCCAGAGCACTGAGTGGAATGCTCACTGTGTCCTGTCTCCTCCCTTTCAATCTCAGAGTTCCTGGCCCTCAGGATGGTGAGGGAGGACCAGGAGTGTGCTGGGTGGCTGGAAGTTTTCTACAACGGGACCTGGGGCAGTGTCTGCCACAACCCCATGGATGATGTCACCGTGTCCATCATCTGCAGTCAGCTTGGCTGTGGGGACAGCGGAAGTCTCAACACATCTGTTGGTCTCAGGGAAGGTTCTAGACCCCACTGGGTAGATGGAATCCAGTGCCAGAGAACTGACCACTCTCTGTGGCAGTGTCCTTCTGACCCTTGGAATTACAACTCATGCTCTCCCAAGGAGGAAGCCTATATCTCGTGTGCAGGTGACTTACTGTCTGCTTCTGTGTCGCTCCCAACCGTGTAGGATGTCGTTAGTATGATTTAATATTTTCAAGTCTAATTGATGGGTTTTCGTTGAATCTACAAAATGTACGTGTGATTTGTATTTGTTTCTGTGTCTGTTTGCTGTTGTTATGGTAAACAACTAATTAGATAAAGTAATTTCAGCTGCTGATAAGATACAGTGACCCTCTCAGCCAAGTAGATGATGAAGCTTCTGTGGTCTTGTCATTTGACTGTGACCAAAAACCTTAGATACTCATGTTTGGGGACAAGACCTCCCCCAGCCATCCCTGATCCAGAGCTTCCCATCGTTGCTTCTGCAGGAAGAAGACCCAAGAGCTGTCCAGGTGCTGCCCCGTGCACAGGTACATCAGCCCCACCCCTTCCCCATGGCTCCCAGGGGCTCCTTCCTCCCACCAGGGCAGTCACAGGAGGGGCTGCTGCCTTTTCAGACAGAGAGAAGCTCCGGCTCAGGGGAGGAGACAGCGAGTGCTCAGGGCGGGTGGAGGTCTGGCACAGCGGCTCCTGGGGCACCGTGTGCGATGACTCCTGGAGCCTGGCAGAGGCCGAGGTAGTGTGTCAGCAGCTGGGCTGTGGCCAGGCCCTGGAAGCCGTGCGGACTGCGGCATTCGGCCCTGGAAATGGGAGCATATGGCTGGACGAGGTGCGGTGCGGGGGCCGGGAGTCCTCCCTGTGGGACTGTGCTGCGGAGCCCTGGGGGCAGAGCGACTGCAAGCACGAGGAGGACGCTGGTGTGAGGTGCTCTGGTGAGCGAGGGGCTCGGGGTCCACCCTGGGTGGGCTGGGGCAGCGCAGGGGCAGTGGGCTGGGTCGGGCGTGGTGGGGAGTTTGTGTTCAGACATCCCGTGTGCTGAGGCTCTGATCTAGGATGGGGGAGCCAGGAAGACCAAACACTGATGTCATGGAGACTGAGCAGTGATTCCAGGCTCAAGAGTGAAAAAAGGGCTGCCCTGCATTCTGGCCAATTCCCTTTATCCAAACTCCTTTTTTTCTCTTTAGGTGCAAGGACAACATTGCCCCCAGCTATAGCAGGTACTGTGATCCATCTATGGTCAGGGGAGAATACTCAGATTCTGGGGACCTGTTCTGTGGGCTCTCTGACAGCTTAGGAGAGGAAACAGTCTGAGGAGCCTCTGGCTGTTGGGGAGAAACCAGGGCGTTACGTTGGGGAACTCCCCTACCCTGGTTCCTGGGGTCAGAATGTTCTCATGCCCGGGGTCCAAATGGGTCTGGTTCCCATGATGCAGAATTTAAGGTTCTCCCACCTGCCCCTGAGTGTTGCTCCTCATCAGTGACATTCAGGTCCCAGGGACTGTTTGATGCTCTGTCTCCTGAAGCCTAAGGAGAGGGGATGAGCCAGGTCCTCAGAGGCTTTTTTGGCAGGGCAGCTCAGTGACAATCCCTGGCTCTGCCTTGGGGCAACACGCTGAAGTGAGGTTGGCTTGTCTGAGGAGGAGACCTGGAGAATCACTGTTGGTGTACTTGTATCTGAGACTGGGACACCATTGTTCAGAGCTCCTGGAAATTCTGGCACAGAGGGTTTCTCTGCCCAGGACCTCCTCCAACCCTCTTTCCTGTTCTTAGGGACCAGACCAGCTTCGAATCCTCTCCCTGGCATCTTCTCCCTGCCTGGGGTCCTCTGCCTCATCCTGGGAGCCCTTCTCTTCCTTGTCCTCATCATCCTGGTGACTCAGCTGCTCAGATGGAGAGCAGAGCGCAGAGGTGGGCTGCAGGGGGAACTGGGGTCCAGGGGGAGTGTGTGGAGGCTGGAGATGGGGCAGGTGTGAGGAGGGGAAGCTGGGCCAGGTGTCTGTTCTGAGTCTGCAGAACTTCATGTGCTCTGTGCTGAGCTCTAAGTGCTGAGTAGACAGAGGCTTTTAGGACTGGTATATGAACTCTCATAAGTCATAGCCTCCCCTGTGAGATGAGACAGAATTGGGTCTGAGCTGTATTCAGGGCCAGATGAGGGGAGAAGGTGCCAACAGGTGCACTGGGTGGGAAGCTATCCTGAGGTCCCGACAAGCCCTGTGTGAGCACTGTCTGCTGGATCAGGGTATCTGGGATGGCATCTCTGACCTACCGAGGGATCTCTCAGCCTGCTGGACCAGGGTGTCTGGGGCAGCATCTCTGACCTGTTGGGACATCTCTCAGCCTTTTCAAGCTATGAAGGTGCTCTTGCTGAAGCTGAGTATGAAGAGCTCGATTACCTTGTGACACAGAAGGAGGGTCTTCTGGACATTGCAGGTGGGTGTCTCTGCCTGCCCTCCTGGGACGTCTGGTTGTCACCTCTCATTGGCCGTGTTCATCTTCTCAGCGTCCGCAGCCCCCATGCATGACCCAGACTCACAAGAGGCAGCTCCTCCAAAGTGGTAGGATGGCCTCTCAGAGCCCTGTGAGCCCCCAGCCTCAGTCTACACTGCATGAGCCAGGCCTGTTCTTTCTCAACCTTAACACTGGTCCCTTCGGTGTGGGGAGGGTCATTCTGTGCATTGTGTGATGTTTGTCTCCACATTAGGCTACCTGTCAGATGGTGAGGACGACAAGGACTCCAGATCCGCTCCAGGTAATAGAGGTGGACCTGCCTCAGCTGGGTGTTAGGGAGGAGAGTTTCCGTCATAGAGATGAGAGGCAAGGGAAACAGGTTTCCTTGGATGGAGCAGTAGCATCCATTGTCGAGATGGAGTCCATCCTTCCCTTTCTCTGGCTGTTCTGTCATGTCTCACATTTGGAGCTGGGCTCTCTGTGTCCAGAATCATAACAGAAACACACTGTTTCTAAAAATAACATCTGGAAAGCACAATTTGTCAAAATGCTTTAGTAATGCTTAATGGTATGAGAGTTCCTTTGAGAAAGATGTGTAAAATCATGTTTTGGCTTATGGACACTTCAAACTGAAACATGGTCTTAGAGAAAAAAAAAATCTTTTGAAACAAGGTGCCTCTATTTAGCAGCTCAGAAACTCTGGGTCAGAAGGGATCTTAGGTATTTCCCAGACGAACCCACTTACCGTGATTTCATCTGACCCCTACTCTGCCCTCAGATCAGAGGACTGATGCCCCTGGTGAGGGTTATGATGATGCTGAAGAGGTACCAGTGCCTGGGGCTCCTCCTGCCTCTCAGGTGAGAGAAGAGGAAGTGCCCCCAGAGAAGGAAGATGGGATGAGGTCTCAGACAGGTGAGTGGGGTCAGCTCTTCTCCTGCAGTCTTCAGTCTCTGTCCTGGAAATGGTGAATTTGGGCTCGTCCATGCCTAGCCTCTCTAGAATTTCAAAACATCAGTAATCCCATGAATTTGATGGGCTTCCCTGGTGTCTCAGATGGTAAAGAATATGCCTGCAATGCAGGAAACCCAGGTTTGATCCCTCCTGGTTGGGAAGATCTCCTGAGAAGGGAATGGCAACCCACTCCAGTATTCTTGTATGGAGAATCCCATTTACAGACGAGTCTGGCAAGCTGTAGTCCATAGGGTCACAAAGAGTTGGACATGACAGTCTCAACCGTATGCTATCTTTAATGCTATCACACTCCTTGGCAGTGAGGAATCATTCTCCTTTTGGCATTCATGTCTCCATACTGCAACATAAATTTTCACTGTATGTGTGATATGCTTGCATTAAGATTTACAGATTAAGGCATTTCCTGACAATCCAGTGGTTAGGACTCTGCACTTTCAGTGCTAGGACTCGAGTTCAATCCCTAGTCAAGCAACTAAGATCCCACAAGCATTGTTCGGTGGCCAAAAGGAAAAGAAAACTTGATTATTTGAGCATATTTATGAAATCCAATAGAACAAGTGTTTTGATAACTCTTCTGTGCTGTCTTATACATGAAAGGCAGTCAGAGATTTTTAAAAATGTACGGCAGTATTGAATTTGTGAAGTATTCTGATAATTTAAGATGAGCTCTGTTTATATGTCCACACTAATGTACAAAATCTGTGATATGCAGTGGCCTTAACATTAAGCCATGTTGGTAGTTCGTAGACCAGGGTTTGTGGTCAGCTAAAGTCTAATTTGCTCCAGACTTTTCAGTAGCAGAGAGAAGACACTCATTCTCTAGAAAAGAACATTTCTCCATCTGAGGGCCTGTGTGGTCCCTGGGAAGGGGTGTCCTGTGGTTGTACCTTGATACTCTTTGTGGACATTTGGGAACAGGAGTTAACTAAGAGCAGAGCTGGTTTGTGAGTGAGGAACTCATATTTGCCTGTCTCCACTGTCCCTCTCATGGTGATTTCACGTCTGTCAGTTGTGAGAGGAGAACATTAAATTCGTTGGTATGTTGTTACCATTCTTGGGCATCTCCCTGTTGATTGTGTAGCCTGGAGGCAGGTCTTCCCAGAGCTCCTGTGAGAGCACAGGTCTCCTGTGATGCAGGGTTTCCACATGCACTGAGGCCCCAGAGACCACATGAACCGGATCTGAGAGGACAGCCGGGATCCATCCTCACTGTAACTGATGTGAAACAGCCTGAACCTCCCTGCCCACACCTGGGTCCCAGGGGTGCTTTGTTATCACCACTTAATTGACTCACTTCCACAACATGGTCTGGTCCCCTTTGTCTCAGTTCTAATCATACTTTACTATTTCAGGCTCTTCTCTGTTCATCTTTGGAGAGGAAGCTGATCCTGGGGAAGGTGAAGAGAGCCCATGGCTGCTCCAGGGGGACAAAGGGGACCCTGGGTATGATGACATTGATGTGCCCCAGGAACATCCACAGTGACTTTCCTATGATGTTGTATTAAATAGGAGATGAATTCTCAGATATTTTAATTGCCTGTATTTTAATACAGTAATGCTGACCTACTGTAATTGTGTTATATGGAAATTGTTCAAAATGGAATATTCTGAATAAAGTAACTTTTTGCTGTGTTGCTAATTTAGCAAGTTCCACATCAAATGCTTTTGAAGCTAATGAGGCCATGACTTTGCCTGGGATCACAGATGCTCCAGGTCACTCTTACTTAGAAAAAGCATCTAAACTTGGTCTACATTCACATCCTCATTCCTAGCAAGATGAATTTGTCGACCAAAAAATACAGTCAGAATCTGATAGAGTTATTTTATTTGGTGGGGATGTTTAGGACTCCAGGCCCTGGAGACAGCATCTCAGCAGCTCTGAGAAAACTGCTCCAAGGAGGCAGGAGGGGAAGTCAGCCTATATACAAGTCTGCAACAAAGGCAGCAGGCAGACTGAACATCAAAGGTCAGGTATCAAGTTAAGGAAGTTAGCACTCTGCTTCTGGGAAGATGCAAGCCTCTGGACTCACTGGATTCATTCCTTCCACATACAGCTCAGCCATCTGGGGCCAACCCTGGTTCCCTGTTCACCTTACGGAGCGGCAGACGGCTGCTGATTGCATCCCGCAGCTCCTCAGCAATCACCACGCAGGGGGTGGCAGCATCCCCTCGATCACAGTTTTGGGAGCCCTCATTCACATTTGAAGGCCAGAAATTGCTAATGGCTGTGACATTTCTTGTTTATTGATATGGCAGGAGATAATTTCATTTCAGAAACTCATGGAAAAAAACCCAATCCTGTATGTTCTTCTCTGAGATGTCACATCACTTGTTTTTAACCTATTCTTCAGAACCAGATTTGGATGTGAGATTCAAAGTGGGACATTGGCTGGTAAGAGAGAATGGATACAGCTTTCCTTATCCTGCCTAAATTTCCACAGACCAGTTAAAAATCTAACTCTAGGTAACTGCGTCTCCCTTTTTCATTACTCATTCCCTAGGTTACTTTATCTGTTTATTTCTCAAGCAGATATAGGTTCCTTTTTGCTCTTCTCCCATGTCTAGTTGGTTATCAAATCCTTATTAATCCCTTCTTTCCATCCCTTTGTGCTATTTCTTCAGGATGTTGCTATTTCTTGTCTCTCCAGTAATCTGTCCCTCTGAGTGAATTATATCAGCTCATATCTCTTTCTAAGTTGATGGAGGGCAAATTGGTGCTCACCACACCCTGCATCCAGGTGGAACAACAGGGCAAGAAAGTGGAGACCTAGGCAGAGGGGATGCAGAAGAAGAGATGTAGATGGGAAGATCAGGAACACTTGGGTATTTATGTTTCAAATATGTGGATGGAGGTGTCTGATATGATTGAAAACTTAAAGGAAGAATTTCAGACTAGTGGACTTCTCTGAAAACATATTGTTTCAAGATTGCTTTAAACTGGTTACTATTGACAATGTTAACGTGATCCTGCTGTGATTCTTCAGGGTAAGGACAGCTGTCATGTAGGAGTGGCCAAGTAAATACTATTTTTACACAACACGTCTCCCCCCACCCCCATTCCATTGTGGACACATGGAGAAGCTGCTGAACTAATATAAGAACTGAGAGTGCTGGCCTGGCTGTGAGCTGAGTCCACTCAGTTACTGCTTGATGGCCTGCATGGTGTCCAGGGCTCCAACCTACGCTCACACTTGCGGTCTTTGTAGTTCTAGGCTGTGCCTGGGGGTGGGAAGATGCCCAGGACTTCTCACAGTGCAGCTCACATAGCTATTCACCACTGGGAAGTAATGAAATAAATGACATATGATGAAAGAAATAAAGTATACCCACCAAGAAGCTCAGTGAACTCCAAAAAACACAGATAAACAATCAAGTTCAGGAAAAGAATATGTGAACAAAATGAGATTAAAAATATTTCCTATCATTATTATTATTGTTTTTGGTTGTGCTGGGTCTTTGTTGCTGCACATGGGCTTTCTCTAGTTGCGGCAAGCAGGCACTACTCTTCTTTGTGGGCAGCAGCTTCTCTATGTGGGGGCTTCTCTTGTTGCGGAGCACAGGCTTTAGGCGCTCAGGCTTCAGTAGTTGCAGCATGCAGGCTTCTGTTTGCGGTGTGCAGGTCCTAGAGCACGGGCTCAGTAGTTGTTGTGCATAGGCTGAGTTGCTCCACAAAGGAAATTGATTGTTTTAGAGAGATAGAAATGATAAGAAAGGAAGCAACAAGGAATTTGCTGATGGTTTAGTGGTTAGGATTCTATCATTTCACTGCTGTGCCTGGATCGATCCTAGTCTGGGAATGGAAATTCCTCAGTCTCTACAGTGAGGCAAAAAAAGGAGAAGGAACCAAACAAATTCTTTCGCTTAAGATTACAGTGAATGAAACGCAACAAAATGAAAAATGCTATAGACAGCATCAGCAACAGCAGAAGAATCCGTAATGTAGACAACAATTGAAATTACGCAGCCAGAAGACGAAGAAAAAATGAATGAAAAAATGTAAAAGAACCTGTGTGAACTATGGGATACCATTCAGAGAAACAACCTGCATATTATTGGAATCCCAGAAGGAGAAGAGAGGGAGGAAGAGACAGAGATTGTGCTTTAAGCAATAATACCAGATAAGTCCCAAATTGGACCAGATTTAGACATCCAAGTTCCTGTAGCTAATAGGTCACCCCTGGAGTTCATTCAAAACTATTCTCTCCAGAACACATTTCCTGTAATCAAGACAAAGAGAATCTTAGAAGCATCAAGAGGAAAGTAAATGTTCACAGAAAAGAAGTTCCCTTAAGAATATCATTGGGTTTATGAGAATAAACCTGGCAGGCCAGGAGAGAATAGGATGATATATTCAAACTGATGAAAGTAAAAACCTGCCAACCAAGAATATTTTTCTCAGGAAAGCTGTCTTTCAGAAATGAAGACGATATAAAGACTTTCTCAAACAAACAACAGTTGAGGAAGTTCACCAACACAGGTTTGTCATACAAGATTACCAAAGGGAGTTCTTCAAGGTAAATGAAAGATACTAATTATCATATGAAAGAAGATATAACAGATTTGTAGATGTGAGTATGTAATCCAATTCAGAATACTCTAATATACAAAATATACAGTGAAAGTCGCTCAGTGGTGTCCAAATCTGCGACCCCCTGGACTGTCTATGCAATTTTCCAGGCCAGAATACTGGAGTGGGTAGACTTTCCCTTCTCCAGGGGATCTTCCCAAGCCAGGGATTGAACCCAGGTCTCCCACATTGCAGGCAGATTCTTTACCAGCTGAGCCACAAGGGAAGCCCAAGAAGGCTGGAGTGGGTAGCCTATCCCTTCTTCAGGGGATCTTTCCTGACCCAGGAAATGAACCAGGGTCTCCTGCATTGCAGGTGGTTTCTTTACCAACTGAGCAATCAGGGAAGCCCACAAAATACACAATGGACTTGTAAATGTAAATGTGTAATGCCGGGGTCCAGCCCTGGTGGATCCAGGGAATTCAAAGAGGGGACAGAGTCAGTGTCCTAGGAAAGAACTTATTTAATTACAGCTATAAAGAGAGATTAGAAAAGGATAGTGTAGTAGGAAAATTAGTGGAGAAAAGGGGCTGAATAACTTGGTTTATGTGGAAAACCAATAAAACTCCAAGACAAGGAGTTTGCACCATCTACGTAGGCCACCGGCACCCGCTTGAATAGTGGAGGGTGCCCCACCTTGGGCTCCCTCCCGCATGGGTCTTAGAAGCCAGGGCAAGTAAGTACACATGGCGAGCCTCCACACTCCAGATGGGAATTCAACCAGAAAAGAAGAGAAGGAGAAAAGACCACATGGGGGAAACCAGGCTTTCCAGGAACTGGTCCGCTTCTTTATTTTTTCAGGTCCGCTTATATACTTTTTGTTATACATAGGGATGAATACAGAGTCACACGGGGTCAGCAGACCTGACCCTTATCAAAATCAGGTGCTTTATGCAGATGTATATAGATGTCTTAAGGGATTTACATCATCTTCTGGCCAAGAGAACTAACATTTTATGGCCTTTCCTTTCTGAATATGGTCAGTCAACCAGAAAGCTTATTCTTCCAGGGGTGAGTTTTCTTAAACCAGGCACCAGATAAAGTTGCATTCCTATAGGGTGAAGGTGCAGTGGGTTACAATTAAGAAAGGAATTTAGTTAGCCTAAAGTTTAACATGATTAATATCAAAGGTTAATACCTATTTCTCCATTATGCTAGTTATATTCATTTATGTGTGTAAGGGCAGGGAATATGGAGACTTGGCAGCAAATATTGGCCCAACAAATGAAAACCCTTCACCACTAATACTATACTAATAATTTTCTAACTTTTCAAAAGAGTCTGTAGTTAGAAAGTTTAAAGGATCTCGTGCCTCTCACGGTTGGGAGGCTGTGAACAATCACATGTGGCTGGACGAAACTGTCAGGAAAGATACAGAAATTTCAGAGGAGTTTGTAAGTTGAAGCACTCTTGGAGCTGTAAGTTAACTCCTTCTCTGAGAGAGGTGGTGGGGGACAGCACCCCCACACCCCCCGCCCCGTAAAGTCAGAGGTGTAGGTGAGAGCATGAAGCAGTAAAGCAGGCAGACTCTGGTTTTGGGGGTAGATGCTCGGGAATAGGGGGTCTCCTGAGGCTCGATCCCGCCTTTGCATATGCTGAGCCTCCTTCCTCATGACCTTTGCCATGGGCGGAGTTCCTCACACTGGCTCCGGCAGTGTAATACAACTCAGAATACTCTAAATGTGCTAACCGGTTAACTGTAGTCTAAAGGAAGCATTAAAATAACCATAAAGAAAAGTTTTTTGTTAGTGGATATACAATATAAAGAGAGGCAAATTCTGACATCAAAAACAGAAAGTGTAAGGGGGTAAAAAGGTATAGCTTTTTTATGTGATTGAAATTAATTTATCAGACTGTTGTGTCTGTAAGATGTTATATGTGAGCCTCATGGCAACAAAAATGTAAAAACCTATAGTAGAGTCACAAAAAGTAAAAAGAAAGAAGTCAGAGCACACCATTATCCAAAGTTATTAGCTCCCAGTTCTAACTGTTGTGCAGAACAGTTGTGTTGTCCTGGTCTCTACAGCATCCTTCAGGATCAGCCCCAGAGGACTCTCCTTTCACAAAGTGAAAGACGAACTAGTCTGCTTTTTGTTTTTTTAAACAAAAGAACTCTTTCTGCAGCTAATCTCCTTCCTTATGTCATACAGACAGTGCAGCTGTACTTTTTAATTGCAAACTTTCTACCTGTGATGTCGCTGTGAGGTTTTAATTGAAAAACTGCCAAATGATAAATCATATAAATACCTTGTCTCCTCCGTCCTCCATTGGGTCTGATTAAGACTTAATAAGAGGCCACATGTTAGTATGTTGTGGTTTGTCTTGTGTATCCTCAGAGATAGAGATTTGCAGCGTTTGTTGTGACATGTCTGTTGGTGATAAGCTCCCTCTGTTTGAAAATAAAAATTTGCCCTGTTAATTGCTGAAAACATTTGCCTTTAAAACAAAAAATGTCAGTTAGCTAAGTGATGTCCTCAAAAACAGTTCTCTATATTTAAGATAATTTCTCTTGAAAATCTAGTGGGGTCTAATTCAGTCATTCAATAAATATTATCTCAGCATCTGTTAAGTTATAGAGAGTGGAAATACAGAACTTATACTCAGGTACAGGCCTCACTCCAATCCTGGGCCTTGGCAGGGCCTCAGCAGATACTTGCAGCCTGCAGGAGCCTTGGGCAGCATGCCCAGATGGGGAAGGAGTCAATGATAAGGAAAAGAGAATCTGTTCACAGACTTTGAGATGTTAAAGGAGGAACACATCTTGCTATATTTCCAGTGTTCTTAGGCTGATATGCAGGCTAGACTCAGCTGCATCAAAGCTCCACGTGCAATAGAGCATCAGGTCATAGAGCTCAAGTCTGAGCAACCACCCAGCCTTTGAACTCTGAGTGCCATCCCAGTAGCACTAATCTTGAGTGTAAGTGGTTTAAGAATGACCACCTGCAGGAACTCAATAGCTCTGGAGTTCATAATTACATCAATTCTGAGCAGAGGTGGATTAATCATGAAGGTAATGAAGCCTCACCTTCACAAACTGTCCTTGCACTAACTCCTTCCATGTTCCGAGGCAGGATCTAGGGCTGTGCTCACAAGGATATAGGTTTTGAATGTGCCATTTTCTTGAGTTGAGGAAAAGAAAATCAGCAAAATTATTTCTTACTCAAATGTGAAGAATTCTTTCTGTGGAAAATTCTTCAAAGATGGGAATACCAGACCACCTTACCTGCCTCCTGAGAAATCTGTATGCAGGTCAAGAAGCAACAGTTAAAACCAGACATGGAACAAAGGACTGGTTCCAAATTGGGAAAGGAGTACGTCAAGGCTGTTTATTGTCACCCTGCTTATTTAATTTATATGCAGAATACATCATGTGAAATGCTGGGTTGGATGAACCACAAGCTGCAATCAAGATTGCTGGGAGAAATATCAATAGCCTTAGATATCAATAACCTCTGCCACCAGCCTTGTGGCAGGAAGTGAAGAGGAACTAAAGAGCTTCTTGATGAAAGTGAAAGAGGAGAGTGAAAAAGCGGGCTTTAAACTCAACATTCAAAAAATGAAGATCACCACATCTGGTCACATCACTACATGGCAAATAGATGGAGAAACAATGGAAACAGTGGGAGACTTTATTTTGGGGGCTCCAAAATCACTGTAGATGGTGACTTCAGCCATGAAATTAAAAGACTCTTGCTTCTTGGAAGAAAAGTTATGATCAACCTAGACAGCATATTAAAAAGCAGAGACATTACTTTGCCAACAAAGGTTCATCTAGTCAAAGCTATGTTTTTTCCAGTAGCCATGTATGGATGTGAGAGCAGGACCATAAAGAAAGTTTAGCACTGAAAAATTGATGCTTTTCAACTGTGGTGTTGGAGAAGAATCTTGAGAATCACTTGGACTGCAAGCAGATCCAACCAGTCAATCCTGAAGGAAATCAGTCCTGAGTATTCTTTGGAAGGACTGATGCTGAAGCTGAAACTCCAATACCTTAGCCACCTGATGCAAAGAACTGGCTCACTGGAAAAGACCCTGACGCTGGGAAAGATTGAAGGCAGGAGGAGAAGGGGACGACAGAGGATGAGCTGTTTGGATTGCATCACTGAGTCAATGGCCATGAGTCGAGCAAGCTCCAGGAGTTGGTGATACAGGGAAGCCTGGCGTGCTGCAGTCCACGGGGTCACAAAAAGTCGGACACTACTGATCAACTAAACTGAACTGAAAGGGGAAGAAGTTAATTATATACATGGAGCAGTAAATGCACAATCAGATTTCTTCAGGAAATCAAAAAGAAACAGGGGACTTAGAAAGCACATGCTACCCTCTCATTAGCACAGGATTGGTGGAAGGTGAAAATAAGATCAGAGATGATGGACTGACCAACTCAGAGGAAATGAGAGCTGTTTAAGGATGAAGGTCAAAATGCTGAGACAAATTTGGGAAACTGAGCCTGACTGTCAGCACAGAGTGATGTAAAGGGAACAGGAGATGCACCAGGGGCAGGTGCTCTTATACAGGACTTAGATCTAGTTGTTGGTCAGTCAGAAATGGTGACTGAGAAACAACCAAGCCCAACAGAGGAAGCAAGGTGGGGTCAGAGGGAGCAGTTTGGGATGAAGACACAGAAGGAAGAGGAGATCCAGGAAAGTACCTGCTTCATGTGACAGATTCTGTCTTCTTTTCAAGTCTTCTTTCTCCTTTGTATCCATCAGAAGAGACTGCTCTGCTGCTGGAAAAAGTGACCCCCAAATCTCACACATACACACACACACACACACACACACACATGCACACATACACACACTCATATACAGACACACACACACTCATCACAACCTACAGTTGTTAGTGGTCAGTGAGACTCTTCCATGTGCACCCTCTGGAACATACAGCTTCTGGGGCAGAAAAGAGAGAGACAAGAGAATCACACTTGGGCTTTTCATGCCTCTACTCAGAGGTGACCGAGGTGACACCACCCACGTTTCATTTCCCAGAATGAGTCACTGAGGACTGGAAATACAGCTGTTTGATGAGCATCACCGTCTATCCTCATCCTTCAGGGGAACTCTTGAGAGCAGTGCTGTCAGTTTTTTCTCACCTTGGAGAAGCTTCTGAGGTACAGCTTTGTGCAGAGACTGAATGTGATCCTACCCTCCCCGAGTGGGACTTGAAGGCATTTCCTATTTTCATCCTTTGGCTTGTGTGTCTCTGACTCCTTACTCCACCTCAGTCTGTGCCAAGTGGGATTAGTCAGATTTGTATCTCCCCTGCCCCCACCTCCCTTCTCCACTCAGTATCACTAACTGCAGGGTGATTTTCAGCATTTGCCCATGAATTCACTTCTTTCATTAGCCAATATTTGTTAAGCTCTTTCTATGTGCCTTTACTTGACCTTAAGGAGGCACTGAAGAATAAGACATAATACTTGCTCTCCAGAAGCCTGCACTTTGGACACCATATAGTATATACAAGAAAGTTTATATAGATTAAATAGAGGCAGCAGTAAGTTTGAGCTGGAGGAATTAGAAAGAATTCTCAGAGGTGAAAACTCTATGCATTTAAAAACAAGAGAAGATTTATCAATTTTCTTTTTGTAGTAGGCTTAAAAATGTGTCTTCTAGAATTCAAATATACATAAATGTAATATTCTCTATTATTATAACTGATTTCATCTTGTGCCCTAGCAAGGTGTGTTTGTGTGGATTGAAAGTTCCATAACATTAACAAAGACTCTCCCATTTAAAATTTATCCCTCAACTTAGCTTGGGTTCATTGTAATAATTGTCTTGTCATTTCTAGTTCAAGCTCCGTGCTGAGACTGGTTTTTCTCTATTTAAAGAGGTATCTTCTTTTCTCTCCTCCCACAGATGGTGTCTGGGTGGGAGGGCTTCTTTGTTTCCAGCAACAGTGGGAAGGGTCCTTGGTTTGCTTGCTCTCCACTTAGAATCTGATTGTCTTTGATTTAGTAGCTTTGATCATTTCTGGTCTCCAGGTATCTGATGCTGCACTATGGAGGAATGAATGAGGCCAATCCAGAGTTATACTCTTTGTTTGATATTGCTGGTTATAGACCATAAAGGGCTGAACAGAGATGATGGGCTGGACATCACCAGCTCATGACTTTGTTCCTTCTTTTATGCCGTTGTGATGAAGCAGTCTTTGGTAAAGGAGGCTTTACGAACCCTGGTCCATCCATCCATGCAAGGAACATGGATGGTGACGCAGATCTCCAATGCTTTGGTATAACAACTCAATGAATTATTTCCTTTTGAACTGTGTACCACTATTTTAATTTTAATATATTTTGTGTTTTAGTCACTCTGTCTGATTAGTCCTGAGGAAATGTTCCTCAAGTAAGCAGGTTTAATTATTAACTTTCCTGGCAAAGAGATTACTGAACCTCTGAAACCTCTATTTTCTTGTGGTGATTTGGGAATAATAATGCTACAGACTGTATTACTTTATCATAAGACCAGGTAAACAGTCTAAGTTAAAGAAAAGGATTCTTCCTGCTCTTTGCTTCTGCACTTCTAATTCAATATGGAAGCAGTTAAAATAAAATTTTTAGAAAAAATTTTCTTCCTGTTACAGTTATGTGTGGTTTGAATTGAAAATGTGCTAAATGATAAATACATAAACATCCTGACCACTTGGCTATATCTGATTAAGACAAGAACAGGAGGCTTCATGGCCTTCACCTGTCAGGGTGCTGTGGTTTATCTTCTTTATCTTCAGATATACAAAGACACTTGCAGCTTTTTTATACGTGTTTAGAACTGGCTCTCTCAGCACTGCTCTTGGAGTGGGGCTAGCCTTGTTTCTGGTATTGCAACTTACTGCATTCATTGCAGCAAAGTGTTGAAGTGAACCAAACGTAGCTTATACCATTTAATCATATTGAAATATCATTACAAAAATTGACACAACTTGCATTGTGCTCTTAAGTCCTCACAACAAGTTAAATTATTTCTCAAAAGATTTCTTTTGATTGAAATGATTTATTTAAAATACCTGGCTGACATTCATTCATTCAGGTATACAAGAGACATCATTTAGGATTTTTTATTAGCAGGCTTTGGGGATAAGGAGGTGAATTAGACACAAAACTTTTACCAAGTCCATTTATAAAGTGAAATTAGCAAGTAAACAACTTAATTCATGAGGTTCACAGTTGGTAGGGTCAAAGTTCATGAGCAGTAGAATGGGGGACAGAGAGAAGGAGTGATGTGTGGAAGACTCACAACTCTGGCCCCAATCGCCATCACAGCACGTCAAACTCTGGGAGAGTTTTGACAGCTCCAGTCAAGGCTCCAGATAACAGAATTTAATTCCTGTTCTAGAGTTCTGTGAGTCCTGGGATGGGATGGGGAGAGGGGCCCTAATATTGCTTCTCTATCACTACTATGTACCACTAATAACTAAAGGTTATATCTCTTACTGATGCCAGCTCCTTTAATTCTAACCAAAACTCTGTCATCTAGGCACAAACATAACTCTCCTCTTACAGACTAAGCCAGTACACAGAGAGCGTAAGGACCCTGTACAAGGTCACACATGTGGTGTGTGGCTGAGCTCTGGGTCACGACAGGGCAGACTGGCTCCTAAGTCTGTTCTCCTGACCCCTGCACTGCACTCTCTCAAGTTTATTGTGGACAAAGTTGGTTGGTGTCCTCCCTAAAGCTTTCCTCCTTCAAATCTTGTATGAGATTGGACACTGAGATTATCTTATGTGTCAGAGAAGACATACCTTCATCAGAGGGTGAGTTGGTTCATGTTGACTCTGCACTCCCAGCTCTGGGGTAGTGGGTGCTGGGGACCCTATACTAGCCCTGAGTTAGCCCCTCCTTTCCAGCCCACCCCTCCCTATTATAGAGTCTGGAGCCCCTAACAGTGTCTTATCTGTGAGATCTCAATCCCGAGGTAAGACCGTATGTACCTGGTTCACTAAATGCATCCCTGTGTCATCCTGTGGGAGGGGTGAGTGGACCCCAGGAAGCATGTCCTGTGTTCTAAGTGTCTGCCTCATGGATTCTGGTGATGCTGTGGAGTCCATAACTGGGTAAGGAATGATGACTCTGGGTCCCAGGGGGAGTAGAGCATCGACTCTTAAGTGACTGAGCAGATCCTGGTCCTACTCCAGCCCCTGAGTTTATATTCTGGTTCTGACATTTATAATCAGTGATTATCACCACTGTGTCAAGCATACAGAAGGAGATGGAGTTCATGTTCAGATGGGGGCTTGGAAGTGAGAGGAACACAGAACAAGTAAGTGACTGTTGTAAAATAAAACATTAGCACATTTAAATAGAGAGAGAGAAAAGAATGTGTTCAATTGACTTTTCTCCCTTTTCATTTACCTGAGTCTCAAATAGGAAGGACGGGTGTGACGGGACAGAGAAGCTATGTCTGCTGACCAGGACGAGGCGTCCATCTGGTCGGGGATGTGACAGGGCTCTGGACTGGCCCTCAGCTGCCCTCAGGGTTGCCTTCACTGAGACCTTATGGTGTATGCATGTGGGGTGCATGGAGCCATCCATCTCTGAGCTCTGGTGGGGACTCTGAAGTGTGTGTGTCACAGATGTGTCTTTCCCGCATCTCTGCTGAAATGATGAGAGTCAGACGGGTGAGGGGGCCTCAGTGTGGGCTTGTGTGGACCACAGGGGTGCACCATGGGCATCTTTAGCCTGAGAGGGCATGAGGTATGGGGGGTAGCATCTTAGTGACCTTGGGTTCTGTCACTATCTTGTATCCCCTTACTGTCCTTCTCAGTCTCTATTCACCCCAGGACTACTTTCTGGTAACCATCTGGGAGCTTCTTCTGATCAGTGGAAACAGAACAAGGCAGCAGTGGCCACACTGAACTTCAGCCCCTTCTGGTTTGATCTGTCCCCTCATCCACCTGGGCTTCCATTCTTGTCGCTGCTTTTCCTCTTAAATGTAGAGTGAAGGAGGTGGGGTCACTGATAGTTTCAGGCAGCATGAACCCCTTCTCTTTTCTGCTTCACAGGCCTCTTCTTTGACCCCTTGCCTGCAGCTACTGTGTAGCAGAATACTTTCTATTTATCCTTCTGTCTGGGGCAGTTCCCTTAAATTATATTTTGCATCTTCTTTAGTAAAGGCTTATAATATAATGAATCTAATCAAACCAAACTGTCAATATGCAAAGGGGGAAACCGTGAAGTTTAGGAAACCTAAGTCTTTCTAAACTACATGGTTTATTCTAGAGATGCCCAAATCCTATTTGGCAGGCTCAAGTTGAATGATGACTCCTACTTTCTCTTTGTTTCCTATAATAGCAATCTCTTTCTCTCATGAAGCATTATTTGGTGACTAGCTGAAAGGGATATTTCACATAAACTGAAATGCAATAAAGGGGAAGGAAGTTAGTGTGTCTGAAAATCCCTTATAGGGCTTCCCAGGTGGCTCAGCAGTAAAGAACCTGCCTGCCAATGCAGGAGACACAGGAGACGCGGATTCAATCCCTGAGTCAGAAAGATCCCCCAGAGAAGAAAATGGCAACCCACTCCAGTATTCTTGCCTGGGAAATCCTTTGGACAGAGGAGCCTGATAGGGCTACAGCCTATGGGGTTGCAAAGAGTCAGACACAGCTGAGAATGCATGCATGTGCCCCAGTACCCAGGCTCCAGATTCTTCTGAGAAGAGGGGAAAAGACCAGCAAACTAATCCCCTCAACATGATGGATCCCACCTCACTCACACCGTGATCACTTATGAATTCCTCTGCTCCTGGTCTTCACTTTCTGCTGGCCTGAAAAATATTCTTGTATTTCAAGCCTTCTTGTAGTTCTCTTCCTTGTCCCTGAGCTCAGTCCCAAGGAAGATCAATGCTTGATTCCACCAGAGAAATTCTCCGCGGGCTAAGAGATCCCCTCCTCTGACCCTGACAAATCTCACAGTCTATGGTATTGGTCAGGGTGATCAGACGAGAAACTGTTACTCATGGTTTTTCATGCAACTTTTCTACACCAGCCTCAGTCATGGAGCCCGGCTCTCAGGACCACGGAAGCAGGAGGTCAAAGGACCGTGTTGCTCATATAAGGAGATGTGGAAGATTCAGAAGCTCATTGGTGTCTGAGCTGCAGAAAGTTTGCAGATGCAGCCTCCGATAGTGCCTGAAATGGTGAGAGGTGTCGCTATTGGCTCTCAGGAGGGAGGGTGTAAGGGGTGGTCTATATAGACCCTGGTTGGCACCCTGACGCCTCCTCACAGGCTGATCCTGCAGCTGGGACTGTGACCTTGAGGACGTGGGGTCAGGATGGCTCTCGGCAGACACCTCTCCCTGCGGGGACTCTGTGTCCTCCTCCTCGGCACCGTGGTGGGTGGTCAAGGTAAGAGCTGCCCCTCTGTCCTGGGTCCACACCAGGCAGTGTATGCCTTGGTGAAGGGAAAGGTGTCTGGAGTTCTGGAGCCGAGCCTCAGTGTTTTTGACCAAAAAAGAACCACACTGACTGTGAATACTGGTCTGTCTCCTGTGCAGGCTACACTGGTCATATCGGCATATTTTACAGAGCAGTGAGGTTTGGTCTGGACTGAGCTGGGTCACCCTGAGTCCCCTCCTCTGTCTCCCTTGTTCTCAGGGAGCTTCTAGGAGTCCCAGTGGCTCCCCGTGTGTGGAAGGTCCAGCGACTGACCCCAGCTGGGACTCTGGGCTGTTCCCACACACTCCATGTGCCTGGTGTGTGAGCACTGCCCCTGGGTCCCTGTGTTTCCTGTGTCTGTGCTCCTGTAGGCTCTGTGCTTGTGTGTGTGTGTGTGTGTGTGTGTGTGTGTGTGTGTGTGTGAGGGTGCATGTGAGGGTGTCTGTGGATGTGTGAGGCTGTATGAGGGTGTGGAGTCTGCCTGTGTGAGAGGAATGGGACTGCTGAGCAGGGACTGAGTGTGATGGTCTGTGAGGCACTCAGGGTCCCCACAGGGCTGGGTGTCATGTCTGCTGCATGTAACCAGATCAGAGATTATTGTGTACCTGCCTGCCTGCCTCTCTCTGGGTCCTCTCTCCCATCCTCCAGCCTCCAATATTTCTTATCCTGCTTTAAAATATAAATTTTATTTCTTCAGGCATTTGGTAGTTTTCAACATTTCTGCTATTATGAGAAAAGTTGGCCTGAGCTTTTCTGTATTTAAATGTAAGGACCATTCATGATTATTTCTCTAATGATGTTTTCTGGGTGGAACTGTTGTTTCATGGCCTGTGAATATCTTTAAGGCTTTTGGTACATAGAGATAAAATGCCTTTTGAAATGTTTGCACTGAGTTTCATTTCCACTAGTATTGTGTGAGAATATTAGTTTCCACTTACCCACACCAACATTTGCTTTTTACCAAGCTTTAAAATCTTACCCAGTTTCATAGGCAAAAACTAACATATATTCGCTAATTTATTGCTTCATTTCCTCCTTCATTGCTTGCTCATGACATTGTGCTTTCTAAACTGTGATATTTGTCATTTTGGCATGATTTATATTGGAGCTCTCTATACTATGACTGTGACTACTATGCCAGTTCAGTTCAGTCGCTCAGTTGTGTCCACCTCTTTGTGGACACAAAGCATGCCCGGACTGCAGCACACCAGGCTTCCCTATCCATCACCAACTCCTGGAACTTGCTCAAACTCATGCCCATTGAGTCGGTGATGCCATCCAACCATCTCATCCTCTGGCATCCCCTTCATCTCCTGCCTTCAATCTTTCCCAGTATCAGGGTCTTTTCAAATGAGTCAGTTCTTCCCATTAGGTGGCCAAAGTATTGGAGCTTCAGCATCAGTCCTTCCAATGAATATTCAGGACAGATTTCCTTTAGGATGGACTGATTTGATCTCCTTGCCGTCCAAGGGACTCTCAAGAGTCTTCTCCAACACCACAGTCCAAATTCATCAATTCTCCAGTGTTCAGCTTTCTTTATGGTCCAATTCTCACATCTATACATGATTACTGGGTAAACTATAGCCTTGACTAGATGGACCTTTGTTGGCAAAGTAATGTCTCTGCTTTTTAATATGCTGTCTAGGTTGTTCATAGCTTTTCTTTCAAGGAGCAAGTGTCTTTTAATTTCATGGCTGCAGTCACCATCTGCAGTGATTTTCGAGCCCCCCAAAATAAAGTCAGCCACTGTTCCCATTGTTTTCCTATCTATTTGCCATGAAGTGATGGGACCAGATGCCATCTCTTAGTTTTTTGAATGCTGAGCTTTAAGCCAACTTTTTCACTCTCCTCTTTCATTTTCATCAAGAGGCTCTTTAGTTCTTCTTCACTTTCTGCCATAAAGGTGGTGTCATCAGCATTTCTGGTTATTGATACTTCTCCTGGCAATCTTGATTCCAGCTTGTGCTCCATTAAGCCTGGCATTTCACATGATGTACTCTGCATATAAGTTAAATAAGGGTGGCAATAAACAGCCTTGACATACTTCTTTCCCAATTTGGAACCAGTCCTTTGTTCCATGTTCAGTTCTAACCGTTGTTTCCTGACCTGCATACAAATTTCTCAGGAAGCAGGTAAGGTAGTCTGGTGTTCCTCTCTCTTTAAGAATTTCCCACAGTTTGTTGTGATCCACACAGTCAAAAGCTTTGGTGTAGTCAATGAAGCAGATGTTTTTCTGGAACTCTATTGCTTTTTTGATGATCCAGTGAATTTTGGCAATTTGATCTCTGTTTCCTCTACCTTTTCTAAATCCAGCTTGAAGTTCTGGAAGTTCACGATTCATGTACTGTTGAAGCCTGGCTTGGATAATTTTGAGCATTACTCTCCTAGTGTGTGAGATGAGTGCAACTGTTTGGTAGTTTGAATGCTCTTTGGCATTGCCTTTCTTTGGGATTAGAATTAAAACTGAACTTTTCCAGTCCTGTGGCCACTACTGGGTTTTCCAAATTTGCTGGCATATTGAGTGCAGCACTTTCACAGCATCATCTTTTAGGACTTGAAATAGCTCAGCTGGAATTCCATCACCTCCACTAGCTGTTACGTATATGAATTTGAGTGCACAACAGTCCTACAAGGCAAGGTACATTTATCTCAAAAAAAAAAAAACAAAACAGATCAGGAAGCTGAGGCAAAGCAAAGTTAAATCACTTGTATAAATAAGATAAGATTTGAGTAAGTAGCACAGGTAAAATTAGGACCTGAGCATTGGCCTTTCCAGGTGGTGTCAGTGGTAAAGAAGCCACCTGCCAATGCAGGAGATGTAAAAGTCATGGGTTCAATCCCTGGGTCAGGACGATCACATGGAGAAGGGCATGGCAACCCACTCCAATATTCTGGCCTGGAGAATCCCATGGACAGAGGAGCCTGGGGGGCTACAGTCCATGTGGTTGCAGTCAGACACAACTGAGCAGGCATCTTGGATACCTTGTTTCTCCTAATGGCATCCATAATTCCTGTAGGTTTTCTTTTCTCTTTTGCATTCTTTTTCTCCTCTGATTGGATAATTTCAACTGATCTTTTTTTTAGCTCATTGAGTCTTCTGCTTGGTCAAGTCTGCATTTTTTAACTTTTTGTTTCATATTGGCGTATAGCCAGTTAACAATGTTGTGACAGCTTCCGGTGAACAGCAAAGTAACTTAGCCATACATATATATGTGTGTATCCATGCTCCCACACACTCCCCTCCCATCCAGGCTGCCATGTAACATTCAGTAGAGTTCCCTGTGCTGTTCAGTAGGCCCTTGTTGATTATCCATTTTAAATATAGCAGTGAGTAGGAGTCGGTCCCAAATTCCTTGCATATCACTTCCCTTCATTCTTTTCCCTTGGCAACCATAAGTTAATTTCTCTAATCTGTGAGTTTCTTTCTGTTTTGTAAATAAGTCTATTAAAATTTTTGTTTTTGGATTCATATATAAGGGATATCATATGATATTTCTCCTTCTCTATCTGATAATCAAATCTGTTTTTGATGCTCTGTATTGAATTCTTCAGTTCACTCATTGTATTATTCAGCTCCAGAATTTCTGGTTAGGTTTTTTTTTTTTTTTTTAATGTTTTCTATCTGTTTAAAACTCAATGAATTTACAAACTCCCTTCAGATTTGGGCCTATTTTCTCCTCCTATTTTATCAGGTCTTTAATGCTTTTAGATAATTTTTAGTAAATTAATTCTACTTTTTCAGCAGAAGAGATAGCCTCAATAAGAAAGCCCACATTACCGAGAAAATCTCCTAGAACTCTTCACAGTAATGAAATCACCTATGTGTTTGTGTCATAAACTAGATAAAAGCTCCATGTAGGCAAAGACATTGTCTTATTATTTTCTGTATTTGGTGTACTTAAAAAAGACCTGCCTCTCCATAGATAATTTTATCATTAATAAAATTTTAATCATTTATTATTAATAAAAATAGCTTCTTGTGTGCTTTCAGGATCCTATTCAAATCCTTTACTCTTATATCAGTGTCAGAATTCTAAAAAATCTGAGTAATAGGATGTCTCCCTACTTCTACTGTTTCCTTTACCTCCCCTCAAATATCTACATTTCCTTCCTAGAATGGACTTCCCTGGGTCTGTGGACTAAACTGTGTCCCTCCATAATTAATATGTTGAATCCTAGCCCCTAGTGTGACTGCACTGGAGACAGGGTCTTTAGGAAGTAATTGAGGTTAAATAGGCTTCCCTGGTGGCTCAGTGGTAAAGAATCCTCTTGCCAATGCAGGAGAGGCAAGTTTGATCCCTGGGTCAAGAAGATCCCCTGGAGAAAGAAATGGCAACCTACTCTAGTATTCTTGCTTGGGAAATCCCAAGGACGGAGGATCCTGGCAGACTACAGTCTATGACGTCTCAAGAGTTGGACACAATTTAGCGACTAAACCACTAACACCAAGGTTAAATAAGGTCATAAGGATGTGGCCCTAATTCAATAGGTGACTTTATAAAAAGAGGATGAGACAGATCCCCCTCCCCCGCTCTCTGTCCATCTGTCCCGAGGAAAGGCCAGGGGAGCACACAGTGAGGGAGCCATGGCTACAAGCCAAGAGCAGAGGGCTCAGAATGAATACGGCCTTGCCAGCACGTTGGTCTAGGACTTACCAGCCTCCACAGCTGGGATAAGATAAGTAATTTCTGTTTTTAACCAGCCACTCTGGCGTTTGGGTGGCTGCCTGCCTGGTCTGACTGTCCACCAGGGTCTTCTCCAGTGCAGCATCCCCCAGGTGTTCCCTCTGTGATGCACCACTTTGGTTTCCAGAGTGAGAGCACATGGGGCGGGGCAGAGACCTGAGCGGCATTAAGGGTGCCCCAAGGACGACGTCTTGTTAGATTATAAAAAGATTCTCATTTCCTGACCTGAATTTAAAGCTAGTGGAGCTGATCAAGGTCTCAGGGAACTCACTTCTCAGTTCCTGACAGGCAGGCAGGAGCCTGGGACACTGGGTGAGACCTGATGTGATAGAGAGAGGTGTTTTTGGGTCCCAGTTCCAGGTGGGACCACGCAGCAGACCTGGTCACACAGGAAGAAGTCTCGTCTGGATGAAGCAGTGAAGGCTCACGTATACACCTCCAGCTTGTTCACTCACTGTCTTCTGACTCTGGAGGGAACCCTGCATTAGTTATGTGTTGTTGTGCAACCAATTACTGCTGAACTTGGCAGCTTAGCTTAAGTCAGCAAACACCAGGTATCTCACACTTTCTCTGGGTCAAGAATTTTAATAATTTTTCTCCTGTAATTGAGATCTAATCTTACTGCATTGTGGTCAGAAAAGATGCTTGGAATGATTTCAGTTTTTTCGAATTTACCAAGGCTAGATTTATGGCCTGGGATGTGATCTATCCTGGAGAAGATTCCGTGTGCGCTTGAGAAAAAGGTGAAATTCATTGTTTTGGGGTGAAATGTCCTATAGATAGGTCTAACTGGTCTGTTGTATTGTTTAAAGTTTGTGTTTCCTTGTTAATTTTCTATCCATAGGTGTGAGTGGGGTATTAAATTCTCTCACTTTTATTGTGTTATTGTTAATTTCCCCTTTCATATTTGTTAGCATTTGTCTTACATATTGTGGTGCTCCTATGTTGGATGCATATATATTTATAATTGTTATATCTTCTTGTTGGATTGATCCTTTGATCATTATGTAGTGGCCTTCTTTGTCTCTTTTCACAGCCTTTGTTTTAAAGTCTATTTTATCTGCTCTGAGTATTGCTACTCCTGCTTTCTTTTGGTCTCTATTTGCATGGAAAATCTTTTTCCAGCCCTTCACTTTCAGTCTGTATGCGTCCCCCTGCTTTGAGATGGGTCTCTTGAAGACAACATATATAGGGGTCTTGTTTTGTATCCATTCAGTCAGTCTTTGTCTTTTGGTTGGTGCATTCAACCCATTTACGTTTAAGGTAATTATTGATAAGTATGATCCCGTTGCCATTTACTTTATTGGTTTGGGTTCGGGTTTATACACCCTTTTTGTGTTTCTTGTCTAGAGAAGATCTTTTAGCATTTGTTGGAGAGCTGGTTTGGTGGTGCTGCATTCTCTCAGCTTTTGCTTGTCTGTAAAGCTTTTGATTTCTCCTTCATATTTGAATGAGATCCTTGCTTTGTACAGTAATCTGGGCTGTAGATTATTTTCTTTCATCACTCTAAGCATGTCTTGCCATTCCCTCCTGGCTTGAAGAGTTTCTATTGAAAGATCAGCTGTTATCCTTATGGTAATCCCCTGTGTTATTTGTTGTTTTTCCCTTGCTGCTTTTAATATTTGTTCTTTGTGTTTGATCTTTGTTAATTGGATTAATATGTGTCTTGGGGTGTTTCGCCTTGGGTTTATCCTGTTTGGGACTCTCTGGGTTTCTTGGTCTTGGGTGATTATTTCCTTCCCCATTTTAGGGAAGTTTTCAACTATTATCTCCTCAAGGATTTTCTCATGGTCTCTCTTTTTGTCTTCTCCTTCTGGGAATCCTATGATTCGAATGTTGAGGTGTTTAACACTGTCCTGGAGGTCTCTGAGATTGTCCTCATTTCTTTTAATTCGTTTTTTTTTTGTCTCTGATTCATTTATTTCTACCATTCTATCTTCTAATTCACTAATCCTATCTTCTGCCTCTGTTATTCTACTATTTGTTGCCTCCAGAGTGTTTTTGGTCTCTTTTATTGCATTATTCATTATATATTGACTCTTTTTTATTTCTTCTAGGTCCTTGTCAAACCTTTCTTGCATCTTCTCAATCCTTGTCTCCAAGCTATTTATCTGTGATTCCATTTTGATTTCAAGATTTTGGATCGTTTTCACTGTCATCATTTGGAATTCTTTATCAGGTAGATTCCCTGTCTCTTCCTGTTTTGTTTGGTTTGGTGGGCATTTATCCTGTTCCTTTACCTGCTGGGCAGTCCTCTGTCTCTTCATCTTGTTTATATTGCTGAGTTTGGGGTGTCCTTTCTGTATTCTGGCAGTTTGTGGAGTTTTCTTTATTGTGGAGTTTCCTCACTGTGGGTGGGGTTGTACAGGTGGCTTGTCAAGGTTTCTTGGTTAGGGAAGCTTGTGTCAGTGTTCTGATGGGTGGAGCTGAATTTCTTCTCTCTGGAGTTCAATGAAGTGTCCAGTAATGAGTTATGAGATGTCAATGGTTTTGGAGTAACTTTGGGCAGCCTGTATATTGAAGCTCAGGGCTGTATTCCTGTGTTGCTGGCGAATTAGCATGATATGTCTTGCTCTGGAACTTGTTGGCCCTTCGGTGGTGCTTGGTTTCAGTGTAGGTATGGTTGCATTTGATGAGCTCCTATCGATTAATGTTCCCTGGAGTCAGGGGTTCTCTGGTGTTCTCAGGGTTTGGACTTAAGCCTCCTGCTTCTGGTTTTCAGTCTTATCTTTACAGTAGTCTCAAGACTTCTCCTTCTATACAGCACCATTGATAAACCATGTAGGTTAAAGATGAAAAGGTTCTCCACAGTGAGGGACACCCAGAGAGGTTCACAGAGTTTCATGGAGAAGAGGGAGGAGGGAGTTAGAGGTGACCCAAATGAGATGAGAGGGAATCAATAGAGGAGAGAGCAAGCTAGCCAGTAATCACTTCCTTATGTGCACTCCACAACTGGACTGCTTAGAGATGTTCACGGAGTTATACAGAGAAGAGAAGAGGGAGGAAGGAGACAGAGCTGGCCAGGAGGATAAAAGGGGGGAATCAAAAGGAGAGAGACAGATCTAGCCGGTAATCCGTTCCCTAAGTGTTTTCCACTGTCTGGAACACATAGAAATTCACAGAATTGGGTAGAGAAGAGAGAGGGTAGGGAGGAGACACAGGCGACCTGGTGGAGAAAAAGGAGAGTCCAAAGAGGGAGAGAGCAGTCAAGCCAGTAATCTCCCTCCCAAGTAAAAATGGAAACTGAAGATTGGATTCTTAAAAGTAAAAAATCGATAACAAATACCAAAAAGCAAAGATTAAAAATCTAAAGTAGAGTTTGGAATTTCAAAAATACAATATTAAAGAAAAGAAAAAAAAAGAAACAGAAAAAAAAAGTCACAAAAATTATAAAATAAATATATACATATGAAGTTTGCTTTTAAAAAATAAGGTCTTTTTGCTTTTCAAGGTAATAGTAGGTTATAAAAGTTAAAATTAAAGGAATAATAGAGGACTTAATTTTTTTAATTAAAAAAAAAAGAATGGCCGTAAAAATAGTAAAAATATATCTAGGATTTTTCTCTGGTGTTGTTGTGGGTATTATGGGGTCAGTTCATTTTTGGATAGTTCCTTGGTATGGCTTATATTTCTCAAGCTCTCTAGGTCCCTTCCTATGTAGTCGGTACTACAACAGGGTTTTAGTCTATTGCACCTGTCACTTCCAAGGCGATTCCCTCTGTTTTAGCTTCCCTTGTTTGCTGATCTCTTCAGTGTCTGGTTTCCGCCCTGACACAAGGGGGCGGTGGTGGACACGTTTTTTAGGCTCACTTGTTCAGTTGCACTGTGGGGAGGGAGGGACGCTGCAAACAAATAACACTGGTGTGTGTTCGCAGTGCCTCAGCCACACTGGGCCTGCCCCTGCTCACGTGTACCCTCCCTACCCACACTATTCAGGCTCTAGGTTGCTCCACCAGGAACAGTCCGAGGCTGGCCCTGGGCTGCATGCACTTCCCAGGTCTAAGCCGCTCAGGTTCAGGCACTCAGGTAGTCCTCAGAGGCACAGACTCGGTTGGGCCTGCATTTTGTGCCCTTCCCAGGTTCGAGCAGCTTAGGTGATGAGGTGTTTGGTGAGCGCAGTTGCTGTGACTTATCGCCTCCCCCATCCCTGCCGCTTGGTTTTCTGGGTGTACAACCAGCACACCTTCTCAGGCGGATGTTGATTGTCCAGAACCCCTAGAAGTCTTAGTTAGCGAAGAAGCTTGCTTGCAGTTTGGTAGATAATGTCTCTCTGGGGCTGCGATTGCCCCCTTCTGGCTCTGGCTGCCTGTCACCGAAGGGGGATAGTCTGCAGCCGGCTAGTTCTGTTCAGGCCTTTGTTCTGTGCACAGGCCTGGTGGTGTCTTTGGGCTTTTTGCGCTGGTAGCTATCCCACAGTCTGGTTCGCTAGCCCAAGTTAGTTCGGTCAGATTGCCCTAGGGGCATTCAGGCCCAATCCTTACTCTAAGTGATGCAGCCAGCGCCTCCCTGCCCAGCCCCTTCTTGCTAGTGGTGGGTGCAGGCGTCTGCCCTGCTTCTCCACTGGGGAAGTTACTGTTGGGCTCGTAATCTGTGGGGTTTAATTATTTGTTTATTTTTCCTCCCTGTTACGTTGCCCTCTGTGCTTCCAAGGCTCACCACAGACTCGGCAGTGAGAGTGTTTCCCGGTGTTTGGAAACTTCTCTCTAAAAAGAGAAACTTCTCTCTTAAAAAAGACTCCCTTCCTGGGATGGAGCTCCGTCCCTACCTCTTTTGTTTTGTCTTTTATACTTTTTCCTACCTCCTTTCGAAGACAATGGGCTGCTTTTCTGGGTGCCTGATGTCCTCTGCCGGCATTCAGAAGTTGTTTTGTGGAATTTACTCAGCATTTAAATGTTCTTTTGACGAATTTGTGGGGGAAAAAGTGGCCTCCCAGTCCTATTCCTCCACCATATTAGGAACGCCCCTTGTGGGTCAAGAATTGACATGGCTTACCTGGATCCTCGGATTCATGATATCTCACAAGGATGCAATTATCTGAAGGTTCAACCAGGGGAGGATATCGCCCATGTACTTACCTGGTTGTTAGCAGCATTGAGACTTTGGTGTATTGTTGAACTGAAATCTAATCTCATAAGTGACATCCCATCACTTTTGCCAAATTCCATTTGTTACATGCATGTTACTAAGTACATTTGAGTGTGGGGATTACACAAGGATGTGGATACCAGGCAACAGAAAATATTGGAACACTTTAGAAACTGTTACCCCAGCCCTCTGTTCCTGAGCTATATGAAATGCTCCCTGTGGACAGGGAAGGAGAGGGAAGATTCCTCTCTGGATCCTGGGCCATGAGCTGTAACTGAGACAGGGAAGCTGGGCCCTAGTAGCCTTGGGCACATCTACAGGGAGGGCAGCATCCAGAGTCTCTGGAGGCCTGTCCTTGGTGGTGTCCCTGGAGCTGGTTCTACAGGCTCGTGAGAAACACCTGGTGCCTACCTTCCAACTCTGGGTTCAGTAATGGCACATTGGGAGCATAGAGTTGGCCATGGGGGGAATATATATACCACAGAAGTCAACAAATGCTGTACACAGGGAATTTTTTTCAGAGATCAGAGTGCTCATTTTTTATTACTTGCCGGTACACTACTGCATGGTGTACTAAAATCTGTCCTGCATCTGTGTCTGTGTCTCTCTTGCAGATCTGGAGCTGAGGCTGAAGGATGGAGGTCGCCGCTGTGAGGGGAGAGTGGAAGTGAAGCACCAAGGAGAATGGGGCACAGTGAATAGTTATAAGTGGGGCTTAGAAGAGGCCACTGTGGTGTGTAGACAGCTGGGTTGTGGAGCTGCTGTTGATGCTCTCCAAAGAGTTCACTTTGGATCAGCAGTTGGCCCCATTTGGTTTTATGCTATTTACTGCAGAGGGACAGAGTCAGCTATCACGGAGTGTACTTATACTGCTGTTAAAGACTATCGTCCTGAGGGCCTTTCCCATGACCAGGATGCTGGAGTAGTCTGCTCAGGTAAGGCTTGTCTGGCCTGGGAGGGGATCTCCAGCAGGAAAAGCCTCAGTCTCATTCCCAGCCTAACTATAAGAATATGGATCACAGACTTTAGTACATACTTGAGTGAAGATTCCAGTCACACAGTTATTCCCAGAGCATTAGGTGTTCAAGGGAGCAGAAGGGCTTTCTTGGCAATGGACAGTAAAGGCTCCAGATCCAGTGTGCACTGTGCCCTTCTGGTCTGTGTGATGTGTCACAGAAGGCAGTGAGGTGAGATCAAATGTTTCATACATATACAACTGCCTGGTTGAACCTACATTAATTAGGTTAATATAGTCATAGTACCATCGTAGTTTTTTGTATTTTTTTCATGGGATGGTCAGACAAGTGCAGCTCTAAGAGGGGATATAGGAGAGGTGCAGGTAAGGAGAGGTGTGGGTTTATTATACTCACAGATCCTACAGAGACAGAGTATCAGTAGGTGGGTACTTGGGGGAGATGCCTGTAGAACACCCTGATCCAAGCAGTGGTGCCCCTCAAATGGAGTGTGAGGACCCATGGACATATATATATATATATATGTCTTGTCTTCATTTTCATCCAGCCAGTCTCTGTCTTTGGGTTAGAGCACTGAATCAGTTTACATTTAAGGTAATTATGGAAATGTACATTCTTACTCACACTCTGTTAATTGCTTTATATTGTTTTGGTAGGTCTTTTTTTCTTCCCTTCCTCTTTGGTTTTCTTCTCATGATTTGATGGCTATCTTTAATGCTATGTTTGAATTCCTTTTTCTTTATTGTGTGAATATATACCGTAGATTTTTGATTTGTGGTTACCATGAGGTTTTGATATGCAGTCTATTGCAAGCTGCTGGTCTTTAAATTTCTAATGGATTTCCAATATCTTGCATTTTTATTCTCCTCACGATTGCTAGTTTCAGTATCATATTTGTGTGTGAAAAAAAAGCATGCTTTCCTAACTTTATTGTAAGTTTGCTTTTACTGTAAGCTTTCTCATTCATACTTTACTTTTTTCTTCTCTGGCCTTTTAATTTTCTGCCCAGAAAAGTTCCATTAGCTCTTGGAAGCTGGTACAGTGGTGCTGAATGCTTTTAGCTTTTTCTTGTCTGTAAAGCATTTGATTTCTCCATAGAATCTGAATAAGAGCCTTGCTGGGTAGACTATCCTGATTGCAGGTTTCCCTCTTGTATCAGTTTAAATATATCATGCCACTCCCTTCTGGCCTGCAAAGTTTCTGCTGAAAAATCAGATGAAAAACTTATGACAATTCCTTTTAAGTTATTTGTTGCTTTTAATAGTTTCTCTTTGTCTTTAGCTTTTGTCAGTTTGATTAATGTGAGTCTTGACATGTTTCTTCTTGGGTTTATCCCATTTAGGATTCTGTGCTTCCTGGACTTCAGTAACTATTTCCCTTCCCATGTTAGGGAAGTTTTCAGCTATTGTCTTTTCAAATATTTCTCAGCTCTCTTCTCCTTCTGGGACTCCTACAATGTGAATGTTTGTGCATTTAATGTTGTCCCAGAAGTCTCTTACACTGTCCTCACATCTTTTCATTATTTTTTCTGTCCCACAGCAGTGACTTTTCACCATTCTGTCTTCTAGCTCACTTATCTATTTTTCTGCCTCATTTATTCTGTTGATTCCTTCTAGTATACTTTTCATTTCTTTTACTGTATTATTATTCAACTCTGTTCTGTATATCTTCTAGCTCTCTGTTAAACATTTCTTGTATCATTTCATTCCACGCCTCCATTCTTTTTCCAAAATCTTGAATCACCTTTATTATCATTACTCTGCATTTTTTTTTCAGGCAGATTGCCTACATCCATTTCACTTAGTTGTTCTCCTGGGATTTTATCTTGTTCCTTTTTCTAAAATATAATCCTCTGCTGTCTCATTTTATCTAACTTTCTGTGTTTATAGTCTCTCTTCCACAGGCTTGTGGAACTGTCATTCTTCTTCCTTTTGGTGTCTGCCCCCTGATGGGTGAGACTCATCTAGAGGCTTGTGCAGGCTTCCTGGTGGGGGGTTTTGGTGCCTGCTGACTAGTGGGAGGAGCTAGATCTTGATCTTCTGGTGTGCAGAGCCATGCCAAAAGATGCGTATAGAGGCAGTTGTGGGCTCAGGAAGACTTTAGACTGCCTGTCTGCTAATGGGCAAGGCTGTGTTCCTGCCCTGTGGGTTGTTTGATCTGAGGCATCCCATCACTGGAGCCTGCAGGCTGTTGGGTGGGGCCAGGTCTTGGTGTCAAAATGGCAGCCTCCAGGGGAGCTCATGCCAATGAGTACTCCTTGGTACTTGTGCCACCAATGTCCTTGTCCCTGCAGTGAGCCACAGCTGCCCTCACCTCCCCAGAAGACTCTATAAGACAAGCAGGTACATCTGACCTTGGCTTCTGTGAAGTCATGGTTTTTCCCCTGGGCCCCAGTGGGTTTCCCTCGGAGCTCAGCTGGTAAAGAATCTGCCTACAATGCAGGAGATCCTGGTTCAATTCCTGGGTTGGGAAGATCCACTGGAGAAGGAATAGGCTACCCACTCCAGTATTCTTGGGCTTTCCTGGTAGCTCAGACAGTAAAGAATCTGCCTGCAATGCTGGAGACCTGGGCTCAATCCCTGGGTTGAGAAGATCCCCTGGAGGAAGGAAAGGCTACCCACTCCAGTATTCTGGCCTGGAGAGTTCCATAGACAGAGGAGACTGGCAGGCTAGAGTTCATGTGGTCACAAAAATTTGGACATGACTGAGCGACTTTCACTTCACTTCACTTCCCTTGTTCATGTGGAGTTCCTATGATCAAGCCCCCTGTACTTCAAAACCAAGTGCTCTGGGGGCTCCTCTTCCTGACGCCAGACCCCCAGGGTGAGGAGCTTGACCTGAGTTTCAGAAACGTTCTGTGGGTAATCTGTCATATAATTATTTTCCAGTTTGTTAATCATTCACCTGGTGGGTATGAGGTTTGATTATATTGTAAATACATCTCTCCTACCATCTTATTGTGGCTTCTTCTTTGTCTTTGTGTGTAGAATATCATTTCTAATAGGTTATACTCTTTTTTGTTGATGGTTGTTCAAAAGTTAGTTGTGCTTTTTGTGCTTGTGAGAGGAGATAAGCTTAAGTCATTATACTCTGCCATCCTTCGTATTTTATCTTAAAAGGATAAGGGAAAACTGAAAGTGAAAGTCATTCAGTTGTGTCCGACTCTTTGAGACCCCATGAACTAAACAGTCCATGGAATTCTCCAGGCCAGAATTTTGGAGTGGGTAGCCTTTTCCTTCCCCAGGGGATCTTCCCAACCCAGGGATCGATCCCAGGTCTCCCCACATAGGAGGTGGATTCTTTACCAGCTGAGCCACCAGGGAAGCCCAAGAATACTGGAGTGGGTAGCCTATCCCCTCTCCAGAAGATCTTCCTGACCCAGGAATTGAACTGGCTTCTTCTGCATTGCAGGCAGATTCTTTACCAACTGAGTTTTCACAGAAGCCCTTAAAATGACAGTTTGTCACTTAACAAATAATAAAACAAATTAATAAATCTTATAAAATGTTGCTGCTATTTTTATCTTAAATATTCTATTATCTCAAACATGTGCAATAGTTTTTGTATTTATTCACAGAATTATCATTTAGAGCAGTCTTTATAGCTTCGGGTAGACCCAAATTTTCACATGTTATCACTTTCTTGTACCTTACTGGAACATTTTGTGTGTGTTTGTAGTGATGGTCTGGTGGTCTCAAATTCTATCATCTTTTTTATATGAAACATTTTAACTTTTAATAATTTTAAAAAATATTTTCACCAGTGACTGTGTTCTAGTTTAGAAATTTTCACCACACTGAAGACTTTTTTACATTGGCCTATGGCTAGCATTGCCTCTAATAAATAACCAGTAATACTTCGAGTGAACTCTGGGAGATGGTGATGGACAGGGAAGCCTGGCGTGCTGCGATTCATGGGGTCGCAAAGAGTCGGACATGACTGAGCAACTGAACTGGACTGAATACTTATTTTTGTCCCCCTTTACATAACATGTCAATGTTTCATGCCACTTTTTTTTTTTTTTTGGTTTATCACTGGTTTTCAATAATTATATTATTAGCTGTCTGAGGTAGTTTTCCTTATTTTTATCTTTTAGAGTTTGTTTAGCTTTTTGGCTTCGTTTATAGCTTTTGTTAAATTTGGGGAAAATTCCATCCATTATTTACAACTAGTTTTCTACTCATCCCTTATTCTGAGTCTCCAAATATATATATTTTTACATGGTTTACTGTTGTCCCAAATGCCACAGAGTTCCCATCCATGGTTCATTTTCTGGCTCTTTTTTCTCTCTGCCTCAGTTTGGCTGGTCTCTATTGATAGGTGTTTAATTTCCCCACCCCCCTTTTTTGTTCTGCCATATCTAACCTCTTTTTATGCTAATCCAGACAATTTTTCATTCCACGTATTGATTTTTCAGTTTTAGAAGTTCCATTTGGCTATTTTCTAGTTTTTTCTCTTTGTTTTATTTATTTATTTTTTTTGCTAAGCATATTTACATTACTGTCTTTATTAGCAGTCAATTAAATAATTTGTTATTCTGGAATCTGTTTTTAGTGATTGCTCTTTTAAAATTTTGCTATGAGTTACATTTTTCTTTTTTAGAAAGCCTTGTAACTTTTTGATTGGATGTTGGGCACTGCTAGGATGTCCTTTAACAGAATGAATTCTAGCAACAAACAATCAGAATACGGAGACTAATATAAATACAGCCAAATATCAGGGAATTTTACTTGATGAATCAAACAATGTTTTTCATTGAGTTACATTGCATTCTCTTAAAAATATGTTCCTTGGGTGGCAAAGTGATAAATTTTTATTTTGGTTTCTCTACTTTAACTTCAAAACTTCTTGTTATCCCACTTTTGCTTGCCATATACCCAAATCATACTCTACTTCTACAGCAGTTGCTTTCCTTTTTCTATTTTATTTGCCATCCATCCATATCTTTTAAAATTGTGTTTGCTTGTCTGAAGTGGGAGAAATGGGAAAGGATGGAACAGTTGGGTAGCATATAAGAGGAGCAGAGTGCAATGAAATATTCTAATTACAAATTTAACAACTATTTTCCCTAAATACTTGTGTATTTTATACAGATTGAGGCTTTTAAAACTCAGAACTCTGCAAATTAGGCCTTACTTGATTTCTGCTTCTTTATTACTCTCTTCTCCCTCTCTTTTTGCGCATGCCACCTTCTTTCAAGATTATAAAATATATAAGAAAGAAATTAATGAAGATATAGATAAATGAAAAAGCATCCTGTGTTCATGGGTTGGAAGAATCTATATTGTTAAAATGTCTACACTACTCAAAGTGATCTACAGGTTTTACATAATCTTTCTCAAAAGTCCAGTGGCATTCATAATAGATATAGAAAGTACAATTCTGAAATACAGTCTAAAATACGTATATTGTTTACTTTCAATCTATTCATGATTTTTTGTTTCCTTACCATTATTGACTTTTAGTTTCATTCCACTGTGGTCAGGAAAGATACTTGGAATTATTTAAGTTTTCTTGAATTTGTTAAGACTTGTTTGTAGGCTAACAATGCATTTACCCTGGAAAATATTCCATGTGTGCTTGAGAAGAATGCATATTGATTTTCTGTTTGAGTGATCTGTTAATTATAGAGAGTGGGATATTGAAGTTTTCTATTGTTAATGTATTGCTTCTGCTTCTCCCTTAAGAGCTGTCCATGCTGTCCTGTATACTGAAATGCTATAATGTTGGGTGCATATATATGCGTAGTTGTTATATCTTCCAGCTGAACTGTCTCTTGTGACAATTTTTTACTTGAAGTCTCTTTTGTCTGACTTTGATCTCTTTAGGTTATTATTTGCATGGCATCTCTTTCTCCACCTGTTCACTTTCAGCCTACCCGAGTCATGAAATCTAAAGTGAGTCTCTTATACACAGTATGTAGTTGGATCTTGTTTTTAATCCATTCAGATAATCTATACTTTTTCATTTGAAAGTGCAGTACATTCACATTTATAATAATATTGAAGGATAAGGACTTACATTGCCTTTTTATTAACTTTTCTCTCTGTTTTATAGTTTCTTGCTCCTCCTTTCTTCTGTGTTGTATTTATGGCTTGATGATTTCTTATAGTGATATGCTTTGATTAATTTCTCTTTTTTGTGTGTATGTACAATACTTTTTATTGTAGTTACCAATGAACTTGTATAAAACATTTTCTAGCTATAGCAGTCTATAGCAAAGTTAAGTACTGTTATGAAAACAACTCAATTTCAATAGCATGCAAAAACTGCATTTTATTCCTCCCATACATTTTAAGTGATTGATATCAGAGTTTACTTCTTTCTATATTGTGTTTCCAACAGCAGCTTTCTGTAATTATAGTTACTCTAAAGATGGTCTTTTGATTTATATTTAAATACTAATGTTAAAAGCAAGTTATGTACCAATATTACAATATTCTGTATTTCCCTTTAGATTTACCAGTAAGATTTACACTTTCATATGTGAAGATACTTTTGTATCCTTGTTTTGTTTATTCATTGAAACTTGAAGAACCCTTTTAGCACTTTGGTAATGTAGTGATGATGAAATCCTTCAGATTTTGCTTGTCGTATATATATATATATATATATATATATATATATATATAGAGAGAGAGAGAGAGAGAGAGAGAGAGCCTGGTGGCTCAAATGGTAAAAAAAAACCTTCCTACAGTGCAGGATACCCAGGTTTGATCCCTGGGTTGGGAGGATCCCTTGGAGAAGGGATTGTCTACCCACTCTAGTATTCTTACCTAGAGAATTCCATGGACAGAAGAACCTGGAGGGCTACAGTCCTTGGAGTCACAAAGAGTTGGACATGACTGAACAACTAACACACACACAAATGTATATATAACATGTATATGTTATATAGTGTAAACACACACATATTATATAACATATATAATATACATATATTATTGTTTGGGTACTGGTTGTGGTTCCGTTTGAACTTGCGTCTCCTGCATTGGTAGGCTGATTCTTTACCTCTAAGAAACCTGGGAAGCCCTTTTGTGTGTGTATACATATATATGTGTATATATCTAATAGCCCCATTTTTAAAGGATAGTTTATCCATGTAAAGCTTTGATGATTGGGTTGGCAAGGTTTTTTTCTTGTGGTACTTTTGATGTATTATGCTGCTCTCCTGGACTTCAAGATTTCTAGTTTTAAAGGGTTTTTCTTGGTGACAAGTCACTTTTTTTTTTCCTGTTTTCAAAAATTTCTCTTTATCTTAAAGTTTGGTAATTTAATCATAACGTGTCTTGGTGTGGACCTCTTTGAGTTTCACCTATTTGGGAACTCATAGGCTTCATGAGTCAAGATCTCCATTTCCCTCCCTAGATATGGAAATTTCTAAGTTATTATTTCTTTGAATAAGCTTTCTGCTCCTTTATTTCTTTTTTCCTACTGGGATTCTCAAATATATATATATATATGTGTGTGTGTGTGTGTGTGTGTGTAATGGTATCCCATATGTGCTATGTATTCTGTTCACTGTTTTTTCATTTTGTTTTTCTAATTTGATAATTTCAAATGGAATGTCTTCAAGCTTACTGATTCTTTGATTTCCTTGATAGAGTTTCCTTGATGCTTTCCTTTGGATTTGTAATTCAATTATTGAATCCTTGAGCTCCAGAATTTCTGTTTGGTTCTTTTATTTATGTTTTCTAGTTCTTTATGAAGCTTCTTATTCTGTTCATGTATAGTTTTCCTGATTGTGTTTACTTGTCTTTCTGCATTCTTTTGTGGGTCACTGAGCTTCAAAACAATGAATTTGAATTTTTTATCAAGCGGTTCATAGATCTCTATTTCTTTAGGATCAGTTTGGGAGCTTTCCTCTGGTGGTGTCATGTTTGCTAGATTCTTCATCATCTGGGTAGGCTTGCACTGGTGACTGTGCATTTGAAGGAGCAGACACTTCTTCCAGACTTTACAGACTGGTTTCCACAAGTAAATATTTACTGCCTTGTCCTTGAACTGATAGGACTGCCTCTGGAATCAGGGACTAGCAAAGCTGGAGTTAGGTTATGTTGCTGCTCCTGTAGCTGCTTTGGGGTCTATGGTCAGTGGGTATGTAGCAAAGGCATGGATGGATGTGGTTTTCTCTGGGTTCCTGCATGGTCAGGATTGCCTCCCTACTTTGGTAGAATGGGTCTGGATAAGTGAAGGGGCTGCTTCATAATCCGTACTCAGGTCTGCAGTTGGCCCTCCTATTACCAGAGTTTCCAACAGGTTGTGCCTCCTTCTGGATGTCTGGGCAGACAGGACTGCCCGGAACATGGTGGTGCAGAGCTGGAGCAACATTATGGAGCTGATTCTGGGTCCACAGTTCTGTCTGAAGTTGGCAGGCATGTTGCTGGGGGCACCCTGTTTCTGTGGGAGAATGAGAGCAGGGGAATCTCCTTTTCTATCATCTTGATGTCAAATATGGATACAGAAAAAGCACAATAATAGAATTAAAATCAGTTAAATATCACCCCTTAGCATTTTCTGTTATTCCTGTGTCAGAAGGAAAACCTGTAATAGGAACTGTTTGGCAAACTCACAGTCCTGAAACTTCCAATCAGAACTCACTCTCTCCCAAGGTCATTGACAAATCCTGGGGTTTCAAGAGAGATGGTTAGGACCACACACCCTCTTCTATGACTCTCTGAGCTATGTTAACTCATGTTCTTTCCCACTGAAGTCACCTAAGAAATTCTTGGAATTTTTGCCATTAAAAATTATCAGAAAAATATAAAAACCATAAATGTCGATTATTTACAATGTCTATATTTCTTCTCTCAGACAACCTCCCTACAGGGTAGCATGCATTCTTAGATCCTGCTTCATGATTTTCCTTACCTAAGTCACTTGAGAACTAGCTCCTGGGAAAGAAATCTATTCAAAATAATAGACTCACAAGTCTCAGGAAAATTTTCTAACTTTGTCTAGATGACAGATCTCTATTCTGTCATAGTTCTTGTCTCTCTGGGATGGTTCTGTTTTTCATATGTCTGCATTCACATTTGAATGCCAACACATTAGGCAATTTCCTTGGGCTCTGTAGTCCTGGGCTCCTACATGTAAAATTCACTTCTCCAACCAATGATAAATTACATGTTCCTGGTATTCAGCCATTTCTGATGATAGGTTTTGGGCTCTGTAGTTTCCAGGCCTGTAGATTAAGGAATTCATATTTCTAACTATTCTCAGAGTATACATTGTTGGGATACAGTCATCCAAACTGACCCTGCAAATACTTCTGAATTTCTCTTCAGAATTTTGTTCATGAAAAGGCAATTCTGACACCAACTATCAAATTCTCTCTCCATACCCCACTCCTGGAAAAGAAAAGCATTCACATCATTGCCTATGTGTGTTGTTTCCATTTGTCAAGTCAGGATCAAGAACACTCACTGGGTTTCCTTGTTTGTTCCTCTTAGGATTTATGCGTCTAGCTGATGGAGATAGACCCTGCTCGGGGCGAGTAGAAGTTCATTCTGGAAAAGATTGGACCCCAGTGTCTGATGGGAACTTTACATTCCCCACTGCACAGGTCATCTGTGCAGAACTGGGATGTGGCAATGTTGTGTCTGTCCTGGGACACGTGCCCTTCAGAGAGTCAGATGGCCTGGTCTGGGCTGAAGAGTTCAGGTGTAAAGGAGAGGAGCCTGAGCTCTGGTCCTGCCCCAGAGTGCCCTGTCCAGGGGGCACTTGTCACCACAGTGGAGCTGTTCATGTTGTCTGTTCAGGTGAGATGTAGATCAAGTTTATAACCTCTCCACTTACCTTGTTCAGGTGAGAAAATAAGACTGTTGAAACTCTGTCTCTTTCTACCAATGTACACAGAAGTCCGACTCATGAAAAATGGCTCCTCTCAATGTGAGGGGCAGGTGGAGATGAATATTTCTGGACGGTGGAGAGCACTCTGTGCCTCCCACTGGAGTCTGGCCAATGCCAATGTTGTCTGTCGTCAGCTCGGCTGTGGAGTCGCCATCTCCACCCCTAGAGGACCACACTTTGTGGAAGGAAGTGATCAGATCTCAACAGTCCGATTTCACTGTTCCGGGGTGGAGTCCTTTCTGTGGAGTTGTCCTGTGACTGCTCTGGGTGGTCCTGACTGTTCCCATGGCAACATGGCCTCTGTGATCTGCTCAGGTAAGAGAGGGTGAAGGGCTACTGGTACTCAGGATGCTTCTGGAGTGAAATGTCCTGAAGAGCAGAGAGTGACAGGAAACTGGCATCAAAAGTCAGATATTTCATGGTGAAATGTGGTTCTTCTCATTGTTCATTCATTTTCCAACTCAGAGCAAGAAGTGGTAAAGGGAAATAATGTATGTTTAAGTAACAGTATTATTTAAATATAATCATGAAAATAATGTAAAAGCAGTAAGTGTAGACTTCAAACATATACCCAGATCAGCAAAGAGAACATTCCCAGCATCACAGTCACTGTTCTTTCCCCATGACTCTGTCTCCCTCCTCTCCAGCTAAAACTGCCTTCCCAACTTCTACTACCATAGAATGTTTTATCGTTTTTTGAACTGTGTATAAAATTATGCAGTATGTTTTCTTTTGTGTATAACATTGCATCACCATTATATTTGAGATTCACTCATGATGTTGCTTGTAGAAGCATTTTATTAATTTTTATTACTGTAGAGTATGTCTTTGAATGATCACACGACCATGAATTGATCCATTCCACAATAGATAGTAGAGATTTGAATTGTTTCCTATTCTTGACAATTACAAAAATGATGCTACAACTTACCATTGACAATGACTTTGGGTGCAAACATGCTATCTTGTGTATTTAACCTATGGTCTTTCATTTTCATTTTCTTAATGGTATGGTGTCCTTTGATGAGCCAATCTCTTAATCTTAAGAAATTCCTGCTTACTAACTTCTTCCTTAACGTTTAATGCTTCTTATATACTTTAAAAATAACTTTGTCTACTCTAAGACCATAAAAACACTCTCCAAGAGTGTCTCATAGAAGTTTAATTATTTTTCTCTTGCATAGAATTGTGCATCCCTTCTGCAACTGATATCCATGTAAGTTAAGATCAAGTTTCATATGACATCGAACTGACTCAGAATCTTTTTCTGAAAAGACTCTTTTCCCCACTGCAGTGCCACCTTTATCATAGAAGAGCATATGTCTGAGTCTTTTTTAAGACTCTCTCTTCTATTCCATTGTATCATTTCTCTATCTTCGCACCAATACTGCATTTTTTTAATTATTGTAACTTTATAGTAAGTCTGGATAATTTTAATGTATAAGAGTTACTTTATATTATTAACTCTTCCACTTTTGTTGCTTTTTTGGTCAACTGTGTTGGTCATTCTGGTTCTTTTGTATTTTATTCCAATTTTGGAATCAGATTTTCATTTAAAAAACATATGTATTTATTTGACAGTGTTGGGAATTAGTTGCAGTGTATGGATCTTCATTATATCTTGTGAGATCTTCTGTTATGACACATGGACTGCCCAGTTGTGAGGCTCTTGTGAGATTCTCTGTGGCATGTGGGGTCTTAGTTCTCACACCAAGGATCGAACCTGAGTCCTCTGCATTGCATGGTTGAGTCTCAATCACTGGACCAGGAGAGACATCCCTCATCTTGTCATTTTTCATCAAAAAAAAAAAAAGCATAAATGTATTTTGTTTGAGATTAGAGTTAATCTACACAGAAATTTGAGGTGGTTGACTGATGATGTTGAATCTTCCAATTCATTGGCATTATATATATCTATCCCTCCATTCAATTAGGTGTCCAATTTCTCTCACAGGTTTTGCTCATCTTCTGCTAGGTTTTTCTCCTAGGCATTTTATGTTTTTGATATTATAAGTATTACTTTTAGTGGAAATGTCCTAGGAATGATTTATCTCTGACTTGTTTTTACTTTTCCTTTTTTTAAATCTTAATGTAATTTAAGACTTACAGTAAAGGTGTAAGAATAATATAAAAATCCAGAAGACCTTTAGTTGGATTTCCCAATGTTAGTATTCTGCTTTATTCTCTCCTCCCAACTGACATCTCTCTCTGTCTCTGTTTCTGTCTTTCGTTCTCCGTCCCCCTCTCACCACATTTCTCCATGAATATGTAAAATCTTTCTGAATTAGGTTGCAGACATGATGTCTCTTTACCCCTAAAATACTTCAAGGGATTTCCTTATGTAACCACACTTCAGTCAAGTCATCAGACGACTTCAGCTCCAGATGACATCTAAGTGCACCCACACGAAAGACTCTAAGACAGAACTGCCAAGTGGGATCTTTCCCAAATTACTTACCCAGGAAGTCTTAAGCAAAATGAAGTATTTTTTGCTTAAATGGCTAAGTTTTACAGGAAATTTTATTATACAGCAATATAACCAGGACACGCTTCCCTCGTGGCTCAGTAGTAAAGAACACACCTGCCAAGTCAGGAAATAGATGTTCCACCCCTGGGTCTTGAAGATTCCCTGGAAAAAGAAATGGAAACCCACTGCAATATTCTTGCCTGAAAATTCCCATGGACGAGGAGCCTGGTAGACTACATTCCATATGATCCTTAAAAGTATCAGACATGATTGAGTGACTAAACAACAGCAACAACAACCAGGACACTTATTACATGACCTCTTATTTAGAGACCCATGCATCTCTAAATAGAAGACTATTTGTCCTCTGATCTTCTGTTTACTGTTTCTACCTTATGCCAAGCTAATGTGTTGAAACGCTTACCCTTTATTTCTTAATAGTGGCTGTTAAGTTTTTCAGCTCTATCTGTTGTTATTTTGTCAATTTTTTTTGTCAGTTAATTCCAGGAGGCTATTTAAATTCTCCATCAGATAACTCTAGTAGCTGAATAACTTAGGAAATTCTTTCTAATGTCTATTTCCTCCTGGTTCTCTATGAGATTTCTTTTATATGTGTATTGTTTTTAGTGACAAACACTGTAGATGAAAAAGTGGTAGAATCCCTTTGGGAAAGATTTTATTTTACTTTTCCTGTTTATGGATAGATTTAGAGACAAAAGGGCTTATTAAACTTATTCTTAGTGCAGTGGTTGCCTGAAACCAATTGTGGCATAGTCAGAAGCAGAACTCTCCCTAGAGAAGGTGAGCCCTAAGATTATGATAACCTTACTGTTACATTGTTTACCTCAGACTTCATCACTAGGTCATTATTTAGCTTATTTCAATTTCCTGTTCTTCAATCCACCAACCCTCTGATCATTGCTGTTTCTACAGGAAACCAGACCCAGGTGCTGCCCCAGTGCAACGACTCCATGTCTGAAAGAGCAGGCTCTGTAGTCTCAGAAGAGATCGCCCCCTACTGCTCAGGTGAGGGTCCCACAGGACAGAAGAACGTTTTCCCCGCCCCCGCCGCGGTCAACGCCCCATTGTCCCATTTCTCTCTCCTCAGATAGCAGACAGCTCCGCCTGGTGGACGGGGACAGTCCCTGTGCCGGGAGAGTGGAGATCCTCGACCAGGGCTCCTGGGGCACCATCTGTGATGACGGCTGGGACCTGGATGATGCCCGCGTGGTGTGCAGGCAGTTGGGCTGTGGAGAAGCCCTCAATGCCACAGGGTCTGCTCACTTCGGGGCAGGATCAGGGCCCATCTGGCTGAACGACTTGAACTGCACAGGAAATGAGTCTCACGTGTGGAACTGCCCTTCCCGGGGCTGGGGGCGGCACGACTGCAGACACAAGGAGGACGCGGGGGTCATCTGCTCAGGTCTGTGCTGCACACTGTCCACAGGCTTGGGGAGAGGTGGAGCCCTGGGGGGCGGGAGTCTGAGCCCTGAGGGAGAGATGCTGAAAGGACCAGAGAAGAAAGCTTCCTCCCGTGGATCTGGTCTTACCAGCAGACGTGAAGACTAGGTGCTTTCACGTCCTCCTGAAGCAGCGGACCTTCTAGTCCTTTTTTTCTCAGCAGAGTTTCCTGGCAGAGCCGTTTCTTAGAATTTCCAGTTGAAAGTAGGATTCACCTTGCCTTACATATGGGACAAAAATCTTAAGTCCATCGTACTAGTTTCTGTTTGCTTCTGTAACAAATTACCACACAATAGTTTAAAACAACATATATTTATTGCCTTAGAGTTCTGTAGGGTCGATGTTCAACAGGATCTCCCTGTTGGAATTAAGATTTCAGCAGGGCCACATCACTTCTGAGTCTTTGGTGAAGAATCCCGTTTTTTATATCAAGTTTCTTTTCAAACGATTTGCGTTCCTTGGCTCATAGCCTCCCTTCATCCATCATCAGACCAGCAACACTGCACGTCTCTAACCATTATCCAGAGTCACACCTCCCTAGAGCCAGAGCCAGAAAAGAGTGCTTCTGTTGGTTTGGCCAAAAGGTTCCTTCTTCTTTTTTTCTTGTAAGATGGTCTAGTAACACTTAGTTGTCTTTCACTTCATTTGAAACAATTTTGTTAGACTGTTTTGTGGCAGCTAGCATATCAACATGCATCTTTTCAAAAAAAATCAAAATTGGTGAATTTTTGAATAGCCATTTTAATATTGAAAATGGAAGGGAAAAAAGCAACATTTTCAGCATATCATGCTTTATTATTTCAAGAAAAGTTAGAAACACAACTGAAATGCAAAACGAATTTGTAGAGTGTATGGAAGTGAGGTGACTGATCACAATCAAAAGTGATTTATGAAGTTTTGTGTTGGAGATTTCTCATTGAACAGTACTGTACAGTAGGGTAGACCAGTTGAAGTTGATAGCAATCTAATTGAGATATTACTTGAAGACAATCAATGTTAAACCATGCAAGAGATAGACAACATACTCAAAATATCCAAATCAAGCATTGAAAGTCATTTGTACCAGCTTGGTTATAGTAATTGCTTTGATGTTTGGGTTTCACATAGGTGAAAAAAAACCTTCATGGCAGTATTTCTACATGAGATTCTCTACTTAAACATAATGAAAACGTTTTGCTTTTAAAACAATTTGTGATGGGTGATGAAAAGTGGATCAGTTCAGTTCAGTTCAGTCGCTCAGTTGTGTCCAACTTTTTGTGACCCCATGAATCGCAGCAGGCCAGGCCTCCCTGTCCATCACCAACTCCCAGAGTTCACTCAGACTCATGTCCATCAAGTCAGTGATGCCATCCAGTCATCTCATCCTCTGTCGTCCCCTTTTCCTCCTGCCCCAATTCCTCCCAGCATCAGGGTCTTTTCCAATGAGTCAACTCTTCGCATGAGGTGGCCAAAGTACTGGAGTTTCAGCTTTAGCATCATTCCTTCCAAAGAAATCCCAGGGTTGATCTCCTTCAGAATGGACTGGTTGTATCTCCTTGCAGTCCAAGGGATTCTCAAGAGTCTTCTCGAACACCACTGTTCAAAAGCATCAGTTCTTCGGCACTCAGCCTTCTTCACAGTCCAACTCTCACATCCATACATGACCACTGGATAAACCATAGCCTTGACTAGATGGACCTTAGTCGACAAAATAATGTCTCTGCTTTTGAATATACTATCTAGGTTGGTCATAACTTTTCTTTCAAGGAGTAAGTGTCTTTTAATTTCATGGCTGCAATCACCATCTGCAGTGATTTTGGAGCCCCCCAAAATAAAGTCTGACACTGTTTCCACTGTTTCCCCTTCTATTTCCCATGAAGTGATGGGACCGGATGCCACTGCACAATAATGTAGAATGGAAGAGATTGTGGCACAAGTAAAATGAACCACCGCCAACCACACCAAAGGCCAGTCTTCTTCCAAAGAAGGTGATGATGTATATGTTGTGGTATTGGAAAGGAATCCTCTATTAAGAGAGTACATTCCAGAAAACCAAATGATAATTCTAACAAGTACTGTTCACCATTAGATCAACTGAAAGCAGCGCTTAATGAAAAACATTCAGAATTAATCCAACAAAAATGCATAATCTTCCATCAGGATAATACAAGACCACATACATCTTTGTAGGCCAGGCAAAAACTGCCACAGTTTGGCTAGTTCTGATTCATTAACTGCATTTACCAGACTTTGCAGTTTCAGCTTTCCATTCATTTAAATCTTTACAAAATTCTCTTAATGGAAAAAATTTAAATTCCCTGGAAAACTATAAAACACACTTGGAATACTTCTTTGCTTGGAAAGATAAAGTTTTGGAAAGAGGGAATTATGAAGTTGCCTGAAAACGGCAGAAGGTAGTGGAACAAAATGATGAATATGCTGTTCAATAAAGTTCTTGGTGAACATGAAAAATGTCTTTTATTTTGACTTAAAAACCAAAGGAACTTTCTGGCCAACCCAACAGAATGTGATTAGACTGGGTTCACACAGTTAATCCACAATAGTCCAGCTTAACTTCACCATCCCGAGATTCTTAACCTTAATCACATCTGTGAGATCCCTTTTGCCAGGTAAAGTAACACATTCATGGTTCCAGGGATTTGGATGAGACCTCTGAGGGTTCATTATTCTGCCACCTCCCCAATATCATATCACATCCCTTTCACGCTGTCTTAGAGGTTTTGTCAGGAAGCAGAATTCAGCTCCCCTCCCTACAGGTACCCAAGTTGCTCTTCCTTTCTGTTCATATGCACTACATCATGGTGGTAGAAATGTTTAAAAATAAAGACACAAATGGACAAAGTCAGGGAAAAGGGAGACAACTTTCAGTCTTATCACTTAATGGGTATCTCCTCAGCTAGTTCAGGATGAATGGGCACTATTTCTGGGAGAGAGGGAAACCCAGAGCACTGAGTGAAGTTCTCACCAGTCCTGATTCCTCCCTTTCGATCTTAGAGTTCCTGGCCCTCAGAATGGTGAGCGAGGACCAGCAGTGTGCTGGGTGGCTGGAAGTTTTCTACAATGGGACCTGGGGCAGTGTCTGCCGAAGCCCCATGGAAGACATCACTGTGTCCATCATCTGCAGTCAGCTTGGCTGTGGGGACAGTGGAAGTCTCAACTCTTCTGTTGCTCTTAGAGAAGGTTTTAGACCTCGGTGGGTAGATGGAATCCGGTGTCGGAACACAGATACTTCTCTCTGGCAGTGTCCATCTGACCATTGGAATTATACTTCATGCTCTCCAAAGGAGGAAGCCTACATCTCATGTGCAGGTGAATTACGGTCTGTTTCTGTGTCTGCCTTAAACCCATAGAATGATAATAGTGAGATTTTATATTTTCATATTTAAGTAATTAATTTAGGTCTACAAAATGAAGTTAAGACCAGTACAGTTAAGTCAATCAATGGTGTCCGACCCCTTGCAACTCATTGGACTGAAGCTCGCCAGGCTTCCCTGTCCATCACCAACTTCTGGAGCACACTCAAACTCATGTCCATTGTGTCAGTGATGCCGTCCAGTCAGCTCATCCTCTGTCATCCTCTTCTGTTCCAGCCTTCAATCTTTCCCAGCATCAGGGTTTTTTCTAATGAATCAGTTCTTCACATCAGGTAGCCAAAGTATTTGAGTTTCAGCTTCAGCATCCGTCCTCCCAATGAATATTCAGGACTCATTTCCTTTAGGAGGGACAGATTGGATCTCCTTGCTATTCAAGGGACTCTCAAGAGTCTTCTCCGAAATTAAAAAAAAAAAAAAAAAGAGTTTTCTCCAACACCATAGTTCAAAAGCATCAATTCTTTGCCACTCAGCTTTCTTTACATTCCAACTCTCACATCCATACATGAATACTGGGAAAACCATAGCTTTGACTAGATGGACTTTTGTTGGTAAAGTAATGTCTCTGCTTTTAATATGCTTTCTAGGTTGGTCATAGCTTTTCTTCCAAGGAGCAAGCAACTTTTAACTTCATGGCTGCAGTCACCAAATGCAGTGATTTTGGAGCCCAGAAAAATAAAGATTGTCACTGTTTCCATTGTTTCCCCATCTATTTGCCATGAAGTGATGGGACCGGATGCCATGATCTTAGTTTTCTGAATGCTGAGTTTTAAGCCAACTTTTTCACTCTCCTCTTTCACTTTCAAGAGGCTCTTTAGTTTGTCTTTGCTTTCTGCCATAAGTGTGGTGTCATCTGTGTATCTAAGGTTATTGATATTTTCCCAGCAATCTTGATTCCAGCTTGTGCTTCTTCCTGCCTGGCATTTCACATTATGTACTCTGCATATAAGTTAAATAAGCAGGGTGACAATATACAGCTTTGATGTACTCCTTTCCCAATTTGGAACCAGTCTGTTGTTCCATGTCCAGTTCTAACTGTTGCTTCCTCACCTGCATACAGATTTCTCAGGAGGCAAGTTAGGTGGTATGATATTCCCATCTCTTTCAGAATTTCCTACAATTTGTTGTGATCCACACAGTCAAAGGCTTTGGCATAGTCAATAAAGCAAAAGTAGATATTTTTCTGGAACTCTCTTGCTTTTTCGATGATCCAGTGGATGTTGAATATTTGATCTCTGGTTCCTCTGCCTTTTCTAAATCCAGCTTGAACATCTGGAAGTACCCGGTTCATGTACTGTTCAAGCCTGGACTGAAAAATTTTGTGCATTACTTTGCTAGGGTGTGAGATGAGTGCAATTCTTTGGCAATGCCTTTTCCTTTTCTTTGGGATTGGAATGCTGACTGATCTTTTCCAGTCCTGTGGTCACTGCTGAGTTTTCCAAATTTGCTGCATATTGAGTGCAGCACTTTCACAGCATCATCTTTTAGGATTTGAAATAGGTCAAGTGGAATTTCATCATCTCCACTAGCTTTGTTCATAGTGATGCTTCCTAAGGCCCACTTTGCATTCCAAGAAGTCTGGTTCTAGGTGAGTGATCACACCGTAGTGGTTTCTGGGTCATGAAGGTCTTTTCTGTATAGTTTTTCTGTGTATTCTTGCCAGCTCTTCTTAATATCTTCTGCTTCTGTTAAGTCCAGTGCTTTCTCTTGGCAGATGGTCGACACTAAAATCAGACTGATAATATTCTTTGCAGCCAAAGATGGAGAAGCTCTATACAGTCAGCAAAAACAAGACCAGGAGCTGACTGTGGCTCAGATCATGAATTCCTTATTGCCAAATTCAGACTTAAATTGAAGAAAGTGGAGAAAACTACTAGACCATTCATGTATGACCTAAATCAAATCCCTTATGACTATACAGTTGAAGTAAGAAATAGATTTAAGGGGCTAGATCTGAAAGAGAGAGTGCCTGAGGAACTATGGACAGAGGTTTGTGACATCGTACAGGAGACAGGAATCAAGACCGTCCCCAAGAAAGAGAAATGCAAAATATCAAAATGGCTCTCTGGAGAGGCCTAACAAATAGCTGTGAAAAGAAGGGAAGTGAAAAGCAAAGGAGAAAGGTAAGATATACCCGTTTGATTGCAGAGTTCCAAAGAATAGCAAGGAGAGATAAGAAAGCCTTCCTCAGTGATCAATGCAAAGAAATAGAGGAAAACAACAGAATGGGAAAGCCTAGAGATCTCTTCAAGAAAATTAAAGATACCAAGGGAAGATTTCATGCAAAGATGGGCTCAATAAAGGACAGAAATGGTGTGGACCTAACAGAAGCAGAAGATATTAAGAAGAGGTGTCAAGAATACACAAAGTTCAGTTCAATTCAGTCGCTCAGTCGTGTCCGACTCTTTGCGACCCTGTGAATTGCAGCACTCCAGGCCTCCCTGTCCATCGCCAACTCCCAGAGTTCACTCAAACTCACGTCCATTGAGTCAGTGATGCCATCCAGCCATCTCATCCTCGGTCGTCCCTTTCTTCTGCCCCCAATCCCTCCCAGCATCAGGGTCTTTTCCAGTGAGTCAACTCTTCGCATGAGGTGGCCAAAGTACTGGAGTTTCAGCTTTAGCATCATTCCCTCCAAAGAAATCCCAGGGTTGATCTCCTTCAGAGTGGAGTGGTTGGATCTCCTTGCAGTCCAAGGGACTCTCAAGAGTCTTCTCCAACACCACAGTTCAAAAGCATCAATTCTTTGGCTCTCAGCCTTCTTCACAGTCCAACTCTCACGTCCATACATGACCACTGGATAAACCATAGCCTTGACTAGACGGACCTTAGTCGGCAAAGTAATGTCTCTGCTTTTGAATATGCTATCTTGGTTGGTCATAACTTTTCTTCCAAGGAGTAAGCGCCTTTTAATTTTATGGCTGCAATCACCATCTGCAGTGATTTTGGAGCCCCCCAAAATAAAGTCTGACACTGTTTCCACTGTTTCCCCCATCTATTTCCCATGAAGTGATGGGACCAGATGCCATGATCTTCGTTTTCTGAATGTTGAGCTTTAAGCCAACATTTTCACTCTCCTCATTTACTCTCATCAAGAGGCTTTTTATTTCCTCTTCACTTTCTGCCATAAGGGTGGTGTCATCTGCTTATCTGAGGTTATTGATATTTCTCCCAGCAATCTTGATTCCAGCTTGTGTTTCTTCCAGTCCAGTGTTTCTCATGATGTACTCTGCATTGAAGTTAAATAAGCAGGGTGACAATATACAGCCTTGACATACTCCTTTTCCTATTTGGAAACAGTCTGTTGTTCCATGTCCAGTTCTAGCTGTTTGTTCCTGGCCTGCATACAGATTTCTCCAGAGGCAGGTCAGGTGGTCTGGTATTCCCATCTCTTTCAGAATTTTCCACAGTTTATTGTGATCCACACAGTCAAAGGCTTTGGCATAGTCAGTAAAGCAGAAATAGATGTTTTTCTGGAACTCTCTTGCTTTTTCGATGATCCAGCAGATGTTGGCAATTTGATCTCTGGTTCCTCTGCCTTTTCTAAAACCAGCTTGAACATCAGGAAGTTCATGGTTCACGTATTGCTGAAGCCTGGCTTGGAGAATTTTGAGCATTACTTTACTAGCGTGTGAGTTGAGTGCAATTGTGCGGTACTTTGAGCATTCTTTGGCATTGCCCTTCTTTGGGATTGGAATGAAAACTGCCCTTTTCCAGTCCTGTGGCCACAGCTGAGAAAGAACTATGCAAAAAAGATCTTCATGACCCAGATAATCACCATAGTGTGATCACTCACCTTGAGCCAGACATCCTAAAATGTGAAGTCAAGTGTGCCTTAGGAAACATCACTACTAAAAAAGCTAGTGGAGGTGACGGAATTCCGGTTGAGCTATTTCAAATTCTAAAAGATGATGCTGTTAAAGTGCTGAAGTCAATATGTCAGCAAATTTGGAAATCTCAGCAGTGGCCACAGGACTGGAAAAGGTCTGTTTTTATTCTGAACCCAAAGAAAGGCAATGCCAAAGATTGCTCAAACTACTGCACAATTACACTTATCTCACACACTAGTAAACTAATGCTTAAAATTCTCCAAGTCAGACTTCAGCAATATATGAACCGTGGACTTCCAGATATTCAAGCTGGAGATTGGAAAGGCAGGGGAAGCAGAAATCAAATTTCCAGCATCTGCTGGATCATGGAAAAAGCAAGACAGTTCCAGAAAAACATCTATTTCTTCTTTATTGACTATGCCAAAGCCTTTGACTGTGTGGATCACAATAAACTGTGGAAAATCCTGAAAGAGATGGGAATACCAGACCACTTGACCTGCCTCTTAAGAAATCTGTATGCAGGTCAGGAAGCAACAGTTAGAACTGGACATGGAACAACAGACTGGTTCAAATTGAGAAAGGAGTATGTCAAGTCTGCATGTTGTCACCCTGCTTATTTAACTTCTATGCAGAGTACATCATGAGAAATGCTGGGCTGGAAGAAGCACAAACTGGAATCAAGATTGCTGGGAGAAATATCAATAACCTCAGATATGCAGATGACACCACCCTTGCAGCAGAAAATGAAGAAGAACTAAAGAGCCTCTTGATGAAAGTGAAAGAGGAGAGTGAAAAATTTGGCTTAAAGCTCAACATTCAGAAAATGAAGATCATGGCATATGGTCCCTTCACTTCATGGGAAATGGATGGGGAAACAGTGGAAACAGTGGCTGACTTTATTTTTCCGAGCTCTAAAATCACTGCAGGTGGTGATCGCAGACATGAAATTAAAAGACGCTTACTGCTTTTGAACTGTGATGTTGGAGAAGACTCTTGAGAGTCCCTGAAGCTGCAAGGAGACCCAACCAGTCCACCCTAAAGGAGATCAGTCCTGGGTGTTCATTGGTAGGACTAATATTGAAGCTGAAACTCCAATAGTTTGGTTATCTGATGTGAAGAGCTGCTAACTCATTTGAAAAGACCCTGATGCTGAATGATTGAGGGCAGGAGGAGACGGGGACGATAGAGGATGGGATGGTTTGATGGCTTCACCTACTCAATGGACATGGGTTTGGGTGGACTCCGGGAGTTGGTTATGGACTGGGAGGCCTGATATGCTGTGGTTCATGGGGTCGCAAAGAGTCAGACATGGCTGAGTGACTGAACTGACTGACTGATAGGTCTATACCATTTCTGTCTTTTATTGTGCTCACTTTTGCATGAAATATTCCCTTAGTGTCTCTAATTTTTTTTGAAGAAATATCTAGTCTTTCCCATTATATTGTTTTCCTCTATTTCTTTGCACTGATCACTGAGGAAGACTTTCTTATCTCTCCTTGCTATTCTTTAGAACTCTTCATTTAAATAGGTATATCTTTCCTTTGCTCCTTTGCTTTTCATTTCTCTTCTTTTCACAGCTGTTTGTAAGGCCTCCTCAGACAGTCATTTTGCTTTTTGCATTCCTTTTTCTTGGGGATGGACTTGATCATTGCCTTCTGTACAATGTCACAAACTTCCATCCATAGTTCATCAGGCACTCTATCAGATCTAATCCCTTGAATCTATTTGCCACTTCTACTTTATAATCATAAGGGATTTGATTTAGGCCATACCTGAATTGTCTAGTCATTTTCCCTACTGGGACTGAGCCAGAACTGTGTCTGTGTCTCCTGTTGAGGTGCAAGTCAGCAGTGCCCTGCTGCAGTGGCTCTCGGTGCAGCAGACCTGGGTATGGCATAAGCTGTCTTGGAGGAGGTCACCATTACCCTGTCATAGAACCACCAGAAATTACACAGGGCTGGGGAAACAGACTCTTGGAGGGCACAAACAAAACCTGTGTGCACCAGGATCCAGGAGAAAGGAGCAGTGATCCCACAACAGACTGATTCAGACATGCCCACGTGTGTCCAGGAATGTTCAGCAGAGGTGTGGGTTGGCAGTAGCCTGCTTCAAGGTCGGAGGCACTGAGTGCAGCAGTGGGTACAGGGGACCTTTTGAAGGAAGTCACCATTATCTTCATGACCTCTATCATAGTTTGGCCTCAGGCGAAGCCACAGGAAGGAAACAGCCCCACCCATCAACAGCAAATTGGATGAAAGATTTACTGAACATGGCCCCACCCATCAGAACAAGACCCAGTTTCCCCCTGTCAGTCTCTCCCATCAGGAAGCTACCATTAGCCTTTCATCCCTATCCATCAGAGGACAGAAACAGGATGAAAACTACAATCAAAGAAAACTAACCAAACCAATCACATGGGCCAGAGCCTTGTCTAGCTCTATGAAACGATGAGCTATGCCGTGTAGGGCCACCCAAGATTGACAGGTCATGGTGGAGAGTTCTGAAAAAACGAAGGGAATGGCAAACCACTTGAGTATTCTCCCCTTGAGAACACCATGAACAGTATGAAAAGGCAAAAGGTATGACAATGAAAGACGAACTCCACAGGTTGGTAGGTGCCCAATACACTACTGGAGAAGCGTGGAGAAATAACTCCAGAAAGAATGAAGAGACAGAGCCAAAAGGAAACAACACCCAGTTGTGATGTGATGGGTGATGGAAGTAAAGTTCAATGCTGTAAAGAGCCATATTGCATAGGAACCTGGAATGTTAGGTCCATGAATCAAGGCAAATTGGAAATGGTCAAACAGGAGATGGCAAGAGTGTACATTGACATTTTAGGAATCAGTGAACTAAAATGAACTGGAATGGGTGAATTCGACTCAGAAGTTAAGATGAAACTTTAATCCACATGTTCCAACACTATTTTAAAAAATTTGCAGTTGACATAATTCACATAACAGTATTAGTATTAGTTGCAGGTGTACAACATAATGTTTATGTATTTGTACGTATTGGAAAATGTTGACTATCCTAAGGATAGTATAGCTACCAGCTTTTCTATGGTTATTTTTGACTGTGTTGTATCTTCCTTGCTGCACACAGTCTTTCTCTAGTTGTGCTGTGCAGGCTTCTCTTGTGGTGGAGCACTGGCTCCAGGGCACGAGGGCTTCAGGAGTTGCTGCACACAGGCTCAGTAGTTCTGGTTCAAGGGCTCCAGAGCACAGGCTTAGTAATTGTGGCACACAGTATTAGTTGCCCTGTGGCATGTAGGATCTTCTTGGGCCAGAGATCAAACCAGTGTCCCCTGCATTGCAAGGTGGATTCTTAACCACTGGACCACTAGGGAAACCCTTACATTTTTCTTGTGATGAGAACTTGTAAGGTGTACTTTGTTACCAACTTTCTAATATAAGATACAGTATTAACCCAGGTGATGCTAGTGGTAAAGAATCCCCTTGCCAATGCAGGAGACATAAGAGACGTGGGTTCCCTCCCTGGGTTGTGAAGATCCCCGCAGGAGGAAATGGCAACCCTACTCCAGTATTCTTGCCTGGGAAGTCCCATGGATAGAGAAGCCTCTCAAGCAACAGTCCATGGGTCACAAACAGATGGACAAGACTGAGCACCCACACATGCACACATTAACTGTACTCCCCATACTGTACATTACATCCTCATGACATTAACCTTAGTGCTGGAAGTATGCTGTTGTTTAGCCACCAAGTTGTGTTCAACTCTTTTCCACCCCATGGACTGTAGCTTGCCAGGCTCTTCTATCCGTGAGATTTCCCGGGCAAGAATACTGGAGTGGATTGCTGTTTCCTTCAGGGGATCTTCCTGACCCAGAGGCCAAACCTGCATCTACTGCATTTCTAGCAGATTCCTTACCACTGAGCCACTGGGGAAACCCAACAACGCCTACCTAATAGCAATGCTGTGTGGGAAATTAAACTTATTTTTAATATGCACTATTTATTATCACAAAACATTACCTTTAATTTATATTTGCTTTACTATTAATATCTCACTGATTAGCATGAAGCTAAGGGACTCCTATTTCATGAATTTTATTCATCTACACATTCATTCAATAAATACTTATTAAGCAACTATCATGGTGTTTAGAAAAGGTTCTCCATATACATACTAGTTGAATCTTGTTGAATGAGTGCATGCAATATGTAGGCACTCTCCTAATAGAATCACAGGGTAAATAAGACATGAAAAGTCCTTCCTCTAGTAATACTTTAATTCAGGTAGGGTTTTTTTTTTTTTTTTTGGTGTGTGTGTGTATGTGTGTGTGTACACATTTGTAGATGTCTGTATGTCTGTTTTTATATTTGTTATTAGATGCAGGGAGTGATAAACCAGTAAATATTTAAAGTTATTTTAGAAGACTTTATGATAGCTTTCATTACCATTTTTATTTTTCTCTAGAATGTTTAAAATTTTCTTTTTTATTTATCAATCAGTTCAGTCACTCAGTCATGTCTGACTCTTTGCGACCCCATGGACTGCAGCATGCCAGGCTTCCCTGTCCATCAACAACTCCCGGAGACTGTTCAAACTCATGTCCATTGAGTTAGTGATACCATCCAACCATCTCATCCTCTGTTGTCCCCTTCTCCTCCTGCATTCAATCTTTCCCAGCATCAAGGTCTTTTCCAATGAGCCAATTCTTCCCATCAGGTGGTCAAAGTATTGGAGTTTCAGCTTCAGCATCAGTCTTTCCAATGAATATTCAGGACTGATTTCCTTTAGAATTGACTGGATCTCCTTGCAGTCCAAGGGACTCTTAAGAGTATTCTCCAACACCACAGTTCAAAAGCATCAATTCTTCAGTGCTCAGCTTTCTTTATAGTCCATATCTCACATCCATACATGACTACTGGAAAAACCATAACTTTGACTAGACAGACCTTTGTCTAGCTTCCCTGGTGGCTCAGTGTTAAAGGATCTACCTTCCCGTGAAGGAGATGCCTGGTTGATTGATGGGTTGGGAAGATACCCTGGAGAAGGAAATGGCATAACTTACTCCAGTATTCTTGCCTGTGAAATCCCATGGACAGAGAAGCCTGGCAGACTACTGTCCATACAGTCGCAAGAGAGTTGGGAACGACTTGGTGACTCAAAAACAACAATGCAGAACTCTACAAATCAGAAGGTTAATACCAATAGGACTTGGGTAATATCATCTGTCTCACACTACTCAGTAGAGTAATATTTCCTACTTTTGCCTATTTTCAACCTTATTATTCTTATTTCTGCTATAAGATACCAGACTCAGGTGCTTGCCAGAGTGCGAAAACTCCGTGTCTCAACCAGCAGGCTCTGCAGCCTCAATGGAGACTCAGGACCCGAAGACTCCTCATCCCTACCACCCTGTCCCAGGCCCCTACATCCCCGTCAACCCCTCATTGTCTCCTTTCTCTCTCCTCAGGCAGCAGACAGCTCCGCCTGGTGGACGGGGGCGGTCCCTGCGCCGGCAGAGTGGAGATCCTTGACCAGGGCTCCTGGGGCACCATCTGTGATGACAGCTGGGACCTGGACGATGCCCGCGTGGTGTGCAGGCAGTTGGGCTGTGGAGGAGCCCTCAATGCCTTGCAATTTGCTGGATTAGGTCAGGGATCAGGGCCCATCTGGCTGGATGAACTGAACTGCGGAGGAAAAGAGTCCCACGTGTGGAGGTGCCCTTCCCAGGGCTGGGGGCGGCACGACTGTGGGCATGCAGAGGATGCTGGGATCATCTGCTCAGGTACAGTCAGTGCATTGTCCATGGGCTGAGAAAGTAGAAAGTTCCAAGGAAGTTGGTGTCTGATCATGGATAGTCATAGAAGATGACTGAGTTAGGGAGGTCTAGACGTCTACCCGTCCTCCCTGAGGGCACGTTTATCTGTGAGGATGGGCTTCACTTCTTCCCTCTTGTCAGTCTCTGATACTTCTTCTCCAGTGATCTTACCTGACAGAGTTTAATCTATTATTTCCAATTATAATTGATCTTCATAATTTTTATATAATTTTTGGAAGAGTGAAATACTTGCAAATCACCACACACACACCCCTTTGCACAGTGAACCCATAGGAGGGAGGGACAAGAATGACGGTCCACCTCCCTGGGTGGAGTTGTTTCTGTAGTTACCCTATGACACACTATTTTGCACTAGGTCAGTAGGAGTAGAGGGAGGCACAGGGGATATCATTAAACAAATCAGAAAGCAATTTAGGCATTTATGCCAAATTTCAAGTTTCCTTTGCAAATTTAAATGTAAATATTTATAGCCATTTGGCTAGTAGGACCAGAGAACTGTGGATGAAATGCTCCGAGTCATAGCTTCTCCTTCCATTGTTATTAGAAAAGATTCTTTGTCCATGTTTTCTTTTAAGACATCAGCATGAACCAAAACTTTGAAAGAACACTTAGCTGTGCATTGACACATCAGTGGTAGAGATAATGAAATATTGATTCTGTGCTTTATAGTAAGAGATTGTATAGTTTATACCTGATGATTTCAGTGATATAAGAGGATTACGCTTGGGAGTTTATTTGATAGGAATAGAAGTAAGGGGACAAATATAATTTTTGAAGAAGCTGGAAGAGAGTTATCATAGCTAGGAGGGATGGAAGGGCAATGGGAGCTGACAAAGTCACCTGTGGGGTTCTCTGAGCAGCACTGAAGGTCCAGGTGTGGTGTGGAGGATGCTACGTGCGCCTAAGGACACAGGATGTCTGTACAGCAAGAGACCAGACAAGGATAAATCTGACCACAGTTTCATTTTGTCTTTATTGCAGTTCATTCATATAAATAAATGGCCCTCTGGAAGGGCAATTTCCCTTTCTTTGATTATCCAAGTCTCTCATAAACATTTTGGAGGGCTTTAAACTGTCTACTTGTTTTTCTCCTGCACTTCTAAAAAGATAAGGACATTGTTTTACTGTGACTTACATTCCCAACATCGGTCAAAATTCCTGAATATAACAGACTCTAAAAAGGTGCTTGTATTTGTAATAAACCACATGAAAATAGATTCTCAATATTACCCTCAAATAACATCCTCCTACTTAAATATCAGACCGCTGCAGAGGATTCAGATACAACTCCCTTGTAGCCTCTCCTCACTCTGCATTTCATTTCCCAATCAGAGGTTCTATTTCTGGGCCTCTAGGAACCCACTCTCCTTGACCTTTGCTGTACCTTGATGGAAAGGTCGCACTGATCCCCTCTGGCTTTCAGAGGGGAATGGACAACCCAAGGGTCGAGGGCAGGTCTGGTCTTCCCGGAAGATACTTGATCTTTGTGGATCTCTGAGAGGCCACATCCCTCACCCAACAAGGATATTTCCTACACCTCAGGCCACACAGTGCTCTGTTCCAGTCAAACCAGCAGGAATCCGGAGTGATGGGTGAAGAGCCAGAGGGTCCAGGGTCAGGTCAGGCTGAAGGTCAGAGGGCTGAGAGTTGGTCTGGAGGCAGATGCATCACAGCTACAGGGAGAAGAGAGGAGGCCACCTTGGTCAGAGGGAGAGAAGTAAGGATGTGATCTACATGAACAATGATGAAAACCCACCTGGTCCCTCAGGCTCTCGTGGTTCCCTGGATAAAACCAGCCCCAAAGCTATAACAGTGAGATAGTCTTTGGGACAAAGGGCCCTAAGCAGAAGCTGAGATACAGAAAATCAGGGCTCTCCCAGGCTCAGGCATAGGGGCAGAGAGAATCCTTTCCTGACAGCCTGGCCCCTGAGGTCCCTCCTATGGCTCAGGTTGATGTTTCTTTTGCAAATGGACTAAACCTGGAAAATGGGGGCCAAAAGTGTTTCAGCACTATTTATCGAACAGTCTGTCCTCTCTAATGATATAAAATATCACCTTCTTCAAATACTAAATTTCTGTGTGTGTATGTCTTTGTGTCTGTTAGATATTTATATTCTGCCCCATTCTCTCTATTGTTATATAAGAACATGGTTGGTTTTATTATTTTTAATAACTTATCCCTTCACATCATCCTTCTAGTTCATAAATTTTCTTGCAATGTTCCCACACTTATTTTTCCATTTGAAAGCAAATATAAAGTAAAAAAGAAATAATAATAATTTGTATTGGGAGACTATCCTGATGTGTATAAGCCTTTGTTCTGAATATATTTGAGTGTCTAACATGTGTCAGGCTATCTACAATAACATGTAAGCAATATTTGTTCTTCCTAAATTCATAATCTGGTGGGATTAATACAGAAACTGACAAGGTGTTGAGTAAAAATTATTTAATTAGAAAGAGTAGCCTGTGACCGAACTCCCCATCAGACCAGTTTGATCTCTTTCAGTTTTATATGCCATCCACTCCCAGTTTAATTTATCACAGATCCCACCTACACTCCACTCCTACAGAAGTTCTTCTGTGTCAGAGTCTCCTTTCCATCCATTTGTAGCTTTTACGATTGTTCTCTTTGTCTGTAGTTGGTAAAATGGGAAAGGGTAGCAGGGTTAGGTGGCCAGATGGGAGGAGCACAGTGGATAAAATCTGTCAAAAACTTGGACAAATATTTTCCTCAAGTCTGTCTATCTTTCATCCATATTGAGGTTTTTGCATTTGGAAATCTCTAAATTACAAATGGCTTTTTTGCTCTCTGCTCTCTTTCTCTCCCTCTCCTTTTTTTTTTTTTTAATTGCATGCTAGCTGTTTAAATAGGAAAGGAATACGCAGTTAGCATATATGTAGGATTAAAATACATTAAATTATCATCATTTCTTAGTATTTGCTAAGATTCCCATGTCTTAGATCCCCATGTCTAGTAGAAAGTAATCAAACTCGGCTGATTTGCCTACTCCCACTGAAAACTCATTCTCTCCCTTGATAAATCCTAGGCTTTCAAGAAAGATGGCTAGGACCAGCCTCTCGCTCTTCTATGACTCTCTGAACTTTCTTAATATTCAGACTCATCTATGGACAACTTCTTTTCACAATCAAGTCACCTAAGAAATCCCAGGAATCTTTCATCATGAAGAATTATGAGAAATATATGTGAAATCATAATAAGCTTGTTATAATATACAAAAATCATAATAGACTTGTAGACTTGGTATGATGTCTAGTTTTCCTCCCATGAGCCATAAGTCTGTCTACAGTCTAGCCTGAATTAATAGATATCCCACTATGAGGTCCCCTGTCTTCAGTGACTTGATTATTGGCTCCTGAGAGAAAACTGGCCAGAATTCTAGCTCCAGAAATCTCAGATGGCCTTCTAACCTTGTCTGGCTCTTAGTCCTCTAAACTATTGAATCCCATAAACCTACTTCACTCTGAGTTAGTTCCACTCTGTGCTCAAGTCTGATGCCTGCTGCAGTGCAGTTTCCTTGGGTCTTGTTTCCAGGTCCCTAGATGAGGAATTCTCATCCTAATCAACCTCAAAATATACATTCTTATTGACTGCAAATTTTTCTGGGTTCTTTTTCATAAACTTGCTCATGAAAATATTAATACAATTCTGACTCTAACTGTCAAATTCTCTCTCCATGCTCCACTCCTAGAAATGAAACGCTTTCACATCCTTGCCTATGATGTGCTGTTTCCAATGCCAAGCAAGGACTATGAACACTCACAGGGTTTGTTGCTGCTGTTGATTGTTCCCCTTAGGATTTGTGCGTCTGGCTGGAGGAGAAGGACCCTGCTCAGGGAGAGTAGAAGTGCATTCTGGAGAAGACTGGACCCCAGTGTCTGATGGAAACTTCACATTTCCCACTGCCCAGGTCATCTGTGCAGAGCTTCGATGTGGCAAAGCTGTGTCTGTCCTGGGACATGTGCCCTTCAGAGAGTCAGATGGCAGGGTCTGGGCTGAAGAGTTCAGGTGTGAGGGGGAGGAGCCTAAGCTCTGGTCCTGCCCCAGAGTGCCCTGTCCAGGAGGCACATGTCACCACAGTGGAGCTGCTCAGGTTGTCTGTTCAGGTGAGATGTAGGTCAGGACTTAACCTCCCTGCACACTGTGTTCAAGTTTTTGTTTTTCTTCCCCCTTCTCTGTTCAGGTTTTTTTAAAAATGAGATTTTGCTGACATCCTGTCTTCTTCTACCAGTGTATGCAGAAGTCCGGCTCATGACAAACGGCTCCTCTCAGTGTGAGGGGCAGGTGGAGATGAACATTTCTGGACGATGGAGAGCGCTCTGTGCCTCCCACTGGAGTCTGGCCAATGCCAATGTTGTCTGTCGTCAGCTCAGCTGTGGAGTCGCCATCTCCACCCCTAGAGGACCACGCTTTGTAGAAGGAGGAGATCAGATCTCAACAGTCCGATTTCACTGCTCGGGGGCTGAGTCCTTCTTATGGACGTGCCCTGTGACTGCCCTGGGTGGTCTTGATTGTTCCCATGGCAACATGGCCTCTGTGATCTGCTCAGGTAAGAGAGGGGGGAAAGGCTACTGGTACTCGTGGAGTGAAATGTTCCCAAGAGCAGAAAGTGAAGGAAACATGGCTTAAAAAATCAGATATTTCATGGTGAAATATGCTTCTTCTCATTGTTCATTCATTTTTCAGGTCAGGGCAAGAAATGTGAAAGGGAATAATATATTTTTAAGCAGCATTATTATTTACAAATAATCATAGAAAATAATGTACAAACAATAAGTATAGACCTCAGTCATGATCCCCAACCCAGATAAGCCAAGAGAACACTCCCAGCACTACAGAGTCACTGTTGCCTCCCAGTAACTATGTCCTGTGTCCTCTCCAGTGAAAACAGTTTAACTTCTACTATCATAGAATATTCACTGGAAGGACTGATGCTGAAACTGAAGTTCCAGTATTTTGGTCTTCTGATGTGGACCAAGTCTCTGAATCTGGGAAAGATTGAGGGCAGAAGGAGAAGAGGGTGTCAGAGGATGAGATGGCTAGATGGCATTACTGATGCAATGAACATGAACTTGGGCAAACTCCAGGAGACGGTGAGGGACAGGGAGGCCTGGCATGCTGCAGTCCATGGGGTCGCAAAGGTTGGACATGACTGGGCAGTTGGACAACAACAATAACAACAACCATAGGATATTTTATTGATTTTTGAACTTTATATAAAATCATGCAGTATGTTTCTTGTGTGTCTCACTTCCTTGACTCAAAATTATGTTTGGGATTCACTCATGATGTTGTTTATAGCAGCTGACTATTCATTTTTATTACTGTAGAGTAGTTCTTCGAATGATCACATGACAATATACTAACCCATTTGACTGATGGTAGAGAGTTGAATTGTTTTCTGTCCTTGACTATTAAAAATATGATGCCACAATTTACCAGGACAATGGCTTTGGGTGAAAATCTATGCTATTTATTTAATCCTTGGTCTTTTATTTTCATTTTCTGAATGGTACCGTGTCCTTAGATGAGCAGAGTTCTTAATCTTAAGGAAATATAACTTACTAATTTTTCCCGGTATACTTAGTACTTCTTATATCCTTTTGAAAAGAACTTTGTTTACTCCAAGACCATAAAAACATTCTTCAATAGTATCTTATAGAAATTTACTTTGCTCTTGCATATAATTGTATATTCCTTCTGAGATTGATATCTATATAACATAAGGGTCAAGTTTCATATTGACATCTAATTGACTCAGAATCATTTTCTGAAAAGATTTTTGTCTCCACTGTGTGCTACCTTTGCCATAAGGAGAAGGGCATATGTGTCTAAGGCTTTCTTAGACTCTCTGTTCTATTCCATTGTATCATTTGTCTATCCTTGCACAAATACTATATTTTCTTAATTATTGTAATTTTAATTTACAAGAGTTCAGTTCAGTTCAGTTCAGTTGCTCAGTCATGTCCGACTCTTTGCAACCCCATGAACTGCAGCACACCAGGCCTCCCCGTCCATCACCAACTCCCGAAGTTCACTCAAACTCATGTCCATCGAGTCGGTGATGCCATCCAGCCATCTCATCCTCTGTCATCCCCTTCTCTTCCTGCTCCCAATCCCTCTCAGCATCAGAGTTTTTTCCAATGAGTCAACTCTTCACATGAGGTGGCCAAAGTACTGGAGTTTCAGCTTTAGCATCATTCCTTCCAAAGAACACCCAGGACTGATCTCCTTTAGAATGGACTGGTTGGATCTCCTTGCAGTCCAAGGGACTCTCAAGAGTCTTCTCCAACACCAAAGTTCAAAAGCATCAATCTTTGGCGCTCAACTTTCTTCACAGTCCAACTCTCACATCCATACATGACCACAGGAAAAACCATAGCCTTGACTAGATGGACCTTCGTTGGCAAAGTAATGTCTCCGCTTTTGAATATGCTATCTAGGTTGGTCATAACTTTCCTTCCAAGGAGTAAGTGTCTTTTAATTTCATGGCTGCAATCACCATTTGCAGTGATTTTGGAGCCCCCCCCCAAATAAAGTCTGACACTGTTTCTACTGTTTCTCCATCTATTTTCCATAAAGTGATGGGATCAGATGGCATGATCTTAGTTTTCTGAATGTTGAGCTTTAAGCCAACTTTTTCACTCTCCTCTTTCACTTTCATGAAGAGGCTTTTTAGTTCTTCTTTACTTTCTGCCATAAGGGTGGTGTCATCTGCTTATCTGAGGTTATTGATATTTCTCCCGGCAATCTTGATTCCAGCTTGTGCTTCTTCCAGCCCAGCGTTTCTCTTGACATACTCTGCATTTCCTTCTCCAGGGGATCTTCCCGACCCAGGGATTGAACCCGGGTCTCCCACATTCCAGTCAGATGCTTTAAACTCTGAGCCACCAGGGAAGCCCATATAAGAGTTACCTTATATTAACTAACTACGTTGCTTTTCTTGCCATCTGTGTTGGTCATTCTTGGCCTTTTACATTTTGAAAAAATTTTTGAAATTAGTTTGTTATTTTTCACCAAAAGAAACTTCCTAAATGTATTTTGATTGAGATTATATTTAATCTACCAGAAATTTGAGGATGATTGACTTCGACAATTTTGAGTCTCCCAATTCATTGACATGAGATATTCCTCCATTCACTTAGGTCTATCAGAGGTTTTGACATATTTTACTAGATTTTCTTCTAGGTATTTCACATTTTTAAAATTATTTGTATTTCTTTTAGTGAAAGTATCCTAGGAATGAATTCTTTCAGACTTATTTTCACCTTTTAATTTTTTTTATTTTGACCTAATTTAAGACCTGAAAGTTGCAAAAATAATATAAAAATTCCAAGATGACTTTTACCTGGATCTCCCAATATTAGTATTTTGCTGTAATCTTCTTCTCTTTCCCTCTCTCTCTGTCCCCCTCCTGCTCAATTTCTCCATAAATATGTAAAATCTTTCTGAATTAGGTTGCAATCATGATGTCCTTTTATCCCTAAGATAATTCTAGAAATTTCCTTATTAACGAAAGTGCAGTTAAGTCCTCGGCTGACTTCAACCCCAGATGACATCTAAATGCAACTACATGAAAGATCCCAAGACACAACTGCCAAGTTGAGTCTTTCTCAAATAACTGGCCCAGGAAGACTTAAGAAAATGAAGAGCGTGGGTATATATATATATATATATATATATATATATATATATTGCTTCAGAGGCTGTTTTTTATAATTTGTTATACAGCAGTGTAATCAGGACACTTAGTATGTGGCCAGCACTTCTAAATAGAGGTCTATTTGTCCTATGACTTTCCACTTTGTTGATTCTCCATTACACTGAGCTAATGTGCTGATATTCTCATTCTTTAGTTCTTATTTTCAACTAGTAAGTTTTTCAGCTCTAGAGTTTGTATTTGTTGTTGTTGTTATCATTTTTTTTCATCAGGGTGCATATTTTGTCAGTTAATTCCATGGGCACCTTAATCGAGGCTCTTTAAATTCTCTGTCAGGTAACTCTAGTAGCTGAGTGTCCTGGGGAATTGTTTCTAATGTCTACATTTCCTCTTGGTTTCTCATGAGATCTATTTTCAATAAATATTTTTTAAAATGCAGACACTGTAGATGACAAATTGTAGAAATACTTCAGAAAGTGTTTTATTTTGCTTCTTCTATTTAGGGGTAGATTTGGGGACAGACAGATTTGGGGCTTCTCTGGGGGCTCTGCCTGCAATGTGGGAGACCTGGGTTTGATCCCTGGGTCAGGAAGATCCCCTGGAGAAGGAAATGGCACCGCACTCCAGTACTCTTGCCTAGAGAATCCCATGGACGGAGGAGACTGGTAGGCTGCAGTCCATGGGGTTGCAAAGAGTAGGACATGACTGAGCGACTTCACTTTCATTTTAGGAACATAACTTATTTAACTCATTCTTAGTGCTTAAGACAAAAATTGTGGCACTGTCAGAAACAGAACTCTTCATAGCGAAGGTGAACACTACAGTTATGAAAATTTTACAGCTGTGTTAACCTGGGATTCCCTAAAGTCTCAGTGGTAAAGAATCTGCTGGCCAATACAGGAAATACAGGAGATGACATTTTGATTCCTGGTTGGGGAAGATCCCCTGGAGGAGGAAATGTCAATCCATCCCAGTATTCTTGCCTCGAGAATCCCATGGACAGAGGAGCCTGGTGTACTACACTCCATAAAGTCAAATAGAGTTGGAAACTACTGAGCAACTAAAGTGCAAAAACTGCTATGTCACATTTTTCTTCTCAGACCCCACTGCTTGTCATTATTTAGTTTAATTATTTTCCTGTTTTTCAATCACCAACACCCTGATCATTGCTGTTTCTTCAGGAAACCAAACCCAGGCGCTGCCCCAGTGCAATGACTCCCTGTCAGAACCAGCAGGCTCTGCAGCCTCAGAGGAGAGCGCCCCCTACTGCTCAGGTGAGGGTCCCACGGGACAGAAGACCCTTTACAACCCCGTCACCGCCCCATTGTCCCATTTCTCTCTCCTCAGACAGCAGGCAGCTCCGCCTGGTGGACGGGGGCGGTCCCTGCGCCGGGAGAGTGGAGATCCTTGACCAGGGCTCCTGGGGCACCATCTGTGATGACGGCTGGGACCTGGACGATGCCCGCGTGGTGTGCAGGCAGCTGGGCTGTGGAGAAGCCCTCAACGCCACGAGGTCTGCTCAGTTTGGGGTGGGATCAGGGCCCATTTGGCTGGACGACCTGAACTGCACAGGAAATGAGTCTCTTGTGTGGAGGTGCCCTTCCCGGGGCTGGGGGCGGCACGACTGCAGACACAAGGAGGACGCGGGGGTCATCTGCTCAGGTCAGCACTCCACACTGTCCACAGGCTGGGGGAGGGTGGGGCCCTGGAGGACGGGGGTCTGAGCCCTGAGGGAGAGATGCTGAAAGGACCAGAGAAGGAGGCTTCCTCCCGTGGAGCCTGTCTTTCCAGCAGATGTGAGGACGACGTGCTTTCACTTCCTCCTGCATCAGCTGAGATTCTGGTCCTTTCTTCTCACCAGTGTTTCCTGACAGAGCCATTTCTTACAGTTAATACTTGAAAGCAGGGCTCATTTTGCAGTTACTTGTGGTAGTAACATCTTGAAATCCTGGGCTTCCCAAGTTGCCCTAGTGGTAAATAACCTGCCTGCCAAAGCAGGACATGTAAGAGATGTGGGTCCAGTCCCTGGGCTGGGAAGATCCCCTGGAGGAGGGCATGACAACCCAGTCCAGTATTCTTGCCTGAGAATCCCATGGACAGAGGAGCCTGACATAGTGAAAGCTCAGATTTTTCCTTTACAGTTCTGTTTGCTAGGAGTCTGAAGAGAGTCTCCGTGGGCCAACATTCCAGTGTCCACAGGGCTGTGTTCTTCCTGGAATCTCTGGGAGGACTCCTTTCCCAGCTTTTTGTGGTTTCTGTGTGGCCTCATTTCTTGGCTCAGAGCCGTCTTTATTCTTCTTCAGACAACAGTGCCTCTTCCAACCATTCTCCCTCTCTCACATTTCCCTTTGACTGGAGCTGGGAAAGATGATGCATTTCTCAATGTAGTGAGTTTAAAGATGTGTTAGGCGGGGCTCACATAGTTAATCCTCAATATTTGAGCTCTATCTCTCCATCCCAAGGTCCTTATTAATCACATCTGTAAAGTCCCTTTCGAAATGTAAGGTAACTGTCACAGGTTCTGGGATTAGGCTGTGGACATCTCTGGGGGTCCGTTATTCTGTTGACCACCTTGCTGTCCACATCACATTCTGTTCTTTTAGAAGTTTTGTCAGGAAGCAGGAATCAGCTCCTGTCACTGCAGGTGCCCAAGTTGGCCTTGCTGTCTGTTCATATCTACATTGTTGTGGTAGAAATAGGTATACAGACATTAATGGACAAAGGCAGGTGAAAGGGAGGTAGAAGTCAGTCTTGTCACCCAGTGGGCATCTCCTCCACTGAGTCAGGGATGTATGGTCACAACTTCTAGGGGAGAGGAAAACCCAGAGCACTGAGTGGGGTGCTCACTGTGTCCCATCTCCTCCCTTTCAATCTTAGAGTTCCTGGCCCTCAGGATGGTGAGCGAGGATCAGGAGTGCACTGGGTGGCTGGAAGTTTTCTACAACGGGATCTGGGGCAGTGTCTGCCGCAGCCCCATGGAAGACATCACCATGTCCATGATCTGCAGACAGCTTGGCTGTGGGGACAGTGGAAGTCTCAACTCTTCTGTTGGTCTCAGGGAAGGTTCTAGACCCCACTGGGTAGATGGAATCCAGTGTCGGAAAACTGACACCTCTCTCTGGCAGTGTCCTTCTGACCCTTGGAATTACAACTCATGCTCTCCCAAGGAGGAAGCCTATATCTCGTGTGCAGGTGACTTACTGTCTGTTTCTATGTCACTCCCAACCATGTAGGATATCATTAGGATGATTTAATATTTTCAGATCTAATTGATGGGTTTTGATTGAATCTACAAAATGTAGGTGTATGTTTGTATTTGTCTCTGTGTCTGTTTGTTTGCTGTTGTTATGGGAGCCTGGTAAACTACTAATTAGATAAAGTAATTTCAACTGCTGATAAGATGCAGTGACCCTCTCAGTCAAGTAGATGGTAAAGCTTCTGTGGTCTCTTGTCATTTGACTGTGACCCAAAACCTTAGATACTCATGTTTGGGGACAAGACCTCCCCCAGCTGTCCCTGAACTATAGCTTCCCATTGTTGCTTCTGCAGGGAGAAGACCCAAGAGCTGTCCAACTGCTGCCTCCTGCACAGGTATGTCAGCCCCGCCCCCTCCCTGTGGCTCCCAGGGGCTCCTTCCTCCCACCAGGGGAGTCACAGGAGGGGCTGCTGCCTTTTCAGACAGAGAGAAGCTCCGGCTCAGGGGAGGAGACAGCGAGTGCTCAGGGCGGGTGGAGGTCTGGCACAGCGGCTCCTGGGGCACCGTGTGCGATGACTCATGGAGCCTGGCAGAGGCCGAGGTGGTGTGTCAGCAGCTGGGCTGTGGCCAGGCCCTGGAAGCCATGCGGGCCGCGACATTTGGCCCTGGAAATGGGAGCATCTGGCTGGATGAGGTGCGGTGCGGGGGCCGGGAGTCCTCCCTGTGGGACTGTGCTGCGGAGCCCTGGGGGCAGAGTGACTGCAAGCACGAGGAGGATGCTGGTGTGAGGTGCTCTGGTGAGTGAGGGGCTCGGGGTCCACCCTTGGTGAGCTGGGGCATCGCGGGGGCAGCGGGTTGGGTCGGGCATGGTGGGGAGTTTATGTTCAGACATCCTGGGTGCTGGGGCTCTGATCTAGGGCAGGGGAGCTGGGAGGACTGGACACTGATGTTGTGGAGACTGAGGGGTGATTTCAGGCTCAGGAGGGGAAAATGGGCTGCCCTGCATTCTGGCCAATCACCCTGCTCCAGTCTACTCTTTTTCTTTCTAGGTGCAAGGACAACATTGTCCTTAAATACAGCAGGTACTGTGGTCCATCTGTGGGTAGGGGAGAATACTCAAATACTGGGGGCCTGTTCTGTGGGCTCTCTGACAGCTCAGGAGAGGAAAGATCCTGAGGAGCCCTGGCTGGTGGGGGAAAATCAGGGCATTATGTTTGGGAAATCCCCTTCCTTGGTTCCTGAGGTCAGAAGGTTCTCATGTCCGAGGTCCAAGTGAGTCTGGTTCCCATGGAGCAGATTCTAAGGATCTCCCACCTGCTCCTGAGTGTTGCTGCTTATCAGTGAGGTGCAGGTCACAGGACTGTTTGACACTGTCTCCTGAAGCCCAAGGAGAAGAGATGAGCTGAGTCCTCAGAGGCTGTCCCGGCAGGCATCTCCCTGACAATCCCCAGCTCTGCCTCAGCTGGAGTGGAGTTGACTCATTTCAGGATGAGACCTGGAGGACCCCAGTCACTGTCAGTGCACTTGTGTCTGAGGCTGGGACGCCATTGTCCGGAGCTCCCTGGAAATGCTGGTACAGGGGGTTTCTCTGTGCCTCTATGTGACCTTCTCCACAACCACTTGCCTTGTTCTCCTAGGGACCAGAACAACCTCAAATCCCCTCCCTGGCATTTTCTCCCTGCCTGGGGTCCTCTGCCTCATCCTGGGGTCCCTTCTCTTCCTGGTCCTCATCATCCTGGTAACTCAGCTGCTCAGATGGAGAGCAAAGCACAGAGGTGGGCTTCAGGGGGAACTGGGGACCAGGGAAGGTGTGTGAAGGCTGGAGATGGGGCAGGTGTGAGGAGGGGAACCTGGCCCAGGTCTCTGTTCTTAGTTACAGAACTCCATGTGCTCCATGCTAAACTCTAAAGTCTGAGTATACAGAAGTTCTTAGGACTGGGGTGTGAACTCTCATAAGTCATGGCCACTCCTATGAGATCAGACAGGTTCGGGGCTGAGCTGTGGATTCAGGTCAGATAAGGGGAGAAGGTGCTGACATGGTGCATGGGGTGGGAGGTTAAGCCAAGGCCCTGGCAGCCCCCACGTGAGCACTGGGGAGATGAAGGTGGGCTGGCTGGATCAGGGTGTCTGGGGTGGCTTCTCTGACCTTCTAGGAGATCTCTCAGCCTTATCCAGCTATGAAGATGCTCTTGCTGAAGCCGTGTACGAGGAGCTCGATTACCTTATGACTCAGAAGGAGGGTCTTCTGGGCAGCCCAGGTGGGTGTCTCTGTCTGCCCTCCTGGTACCTAGGGTTGTTACCACCCACTGGCTGTGCAGGTCTTCTCAGCATCTTCAGACCCTACGCATGCCCCAGGCTCACAGAGGTGGCTCCTCCAACGTGGTAGGATGGCCTCTCATAGCCCCGAGAGCTCCCAACCTACCCTGCAGGAGTCAGGCCTGTCTCTTCTTAGCCTTAACACAGGTCCTGTGGGTGTGGGAAGGTCATTCTGTGTGTTGTGTGATGTTTTTCTCCACTTTAGGCTTCCTGTCAGATGGTGAGGACAATGACTCCAGGTCTGCACCAGGTAATAGAGATGGACCTGCCTCAGCTGGGCTTTGGGGTTTCCCTCACAGAGACAAGATGCAAGGGGAACAGTCTTCCTTTGACGGACCAGAGGCATCCCTTGGACGGAAGGGGTCCATCCTTCCCCTTCTCCGGCTGTCCTGTGATGTCTCACATTGGGGCTGGGCTCTCTGTGTCCAGAATCACAACAGGCACAAAATGTTTTTAAAAATAACATCTGGAAAGCACAATTTGTCAAAATACTTTAGTAATGCTCAATGGTATAAGAGTTCCTTTGAGAAAGATCTGTAAAATCATGTTTTGGCTTCTGGATACTTCAAACTGAAACATGGTTTTAGAGAAAAAAATCTTTTGAAACAAGGTTTGTTCCCAGGGATGGGGGAAGCCTGGTGGGCTGCTGTCTATGGGGTCACACAGAGTTGGACACGACTGAAGCGACTTAGCAGCAGCAGCAGCAGACTCTATTTAGCGGCTCGGAAACTCTGAATGAGAAGGGATCTTAGGTATTTCCCAGACCCACCCACTTACTGTGGTTTCATCTGACCCCTCCCTCTGCCCTCAGAGGCCCCAGATCAGAGGACTGATGCCCCTGGTGAGGATTATGATGATGCTGAAGAGGTACCAGTGCCTGGGGCTCCTCCTGCCTCTCAGGGGAGCAAGGAGGAAGTGCTCCCAGAGAAGGAATATGGGATGAGGTCCTCTCAGAAACGTGAGTGGTGTTAGCTGATCTCCTGCAATCTTTTCTTTCTGTCCTGGAAAGGGTTTATTTGAGCTCCTCAATGCCCAGCCTCTCTAGAGTTTCAGATTTGGGTAATCATATGCATTTGATGACTCAGATGGTAAAGAATCTGCCTGCAGTGCAGGAGACCTGGGTTTGATCACTGGATGAGAAGATCTCCTGGGGAAGGGAATGGCCACCCACTCCAGTATTCTTGCCTGGAGAGTCCCATGGACAGAGGAGCCTGGTAGGCTGTAGTCCATAGGGTCACAAAAAGTCGGACACTACTTAATGTCACTTCACTTCTCAACCATATGTTGTGTTTAATGCTGTCACACTCCTTGGCTGTGAGGACTCACTCTACTTTTGGCAATTATGTATCTATACTGCAACATCAATTTTCACTTTATATGTAATATGCTTGCATGAGAATTTACAGATTAGGGCATTTCCTGACAATCCAGTGGTTAGGACTCTGCACTTTCACTGCTAGGAACTGACTTCAATCGCTGGTCAAGCAACGAAGAGCTCACAAGCATTGTTCAGTGGCCAAAAGAAAAAGAAAACTTAGAGATTAATTGGGCATATATACAAAATCCAAAAATAGAACAAATATTTGATAACACCTCTGTGCTGTCTTATACATGAAAGGTAGCTAGAGATTTTTAAAAATGTACTGCAGTATTGAATTTGTGAGGCATTCTGATAATTTAAGGTGAGCTCTGTTTATTTGTCAGCACTAACATGTACAAATCTATGATACACGGTCAGTCAGTTCAGTCCCTCAATCGTGTGCGACTCTTTGTGAACCCATGGACTGCACCATGCCAGGCCTCCCCATCCATCACCAACTCCCAGAGTTTACTCACATGCATGTCCATTGAGTCAGTGATGCCATCCAGCCATCTCCTCCTCTGTCGTCCCCTTCTCCTCCTGCCTTCAATCTTTCTCAGCATCAGGGTCTTTCCCAATGAGTCAGCTGTTCGCATGAGGTGGCCGAAGTACTGGAGTTCAGCTTCAGCATCAGTCCTTCCAATGAATATTCAGGACTGATTTCCTTCAGGATGGACTGGCTGGATCTCCTTGCAACCCAAGGGACTCTCAAGGGTCTTCTCCAACACCACAGTTCAAAAGCATAAATGATACACAGTGGCCTTAACATAAAGACGATTAGGTGGGTCATGGACTCAGAGTTTGAGTCCACAGTCAGCTAAAGTCAACTGTGTGGATCACAATAAACTGTGGAAAATTCTGCAAGAGATGGGAATACCAGACCACCTGACCTGCCTCTTGAGAAACCTATATGCAGGGCAGGAAGCCACAGTTAGAACCGGACATGGAACAATAGACTGGTTCCAAATAGGAAAAGGAGGATGTCAAGGCTGTATATTGTCACCTGCTTGTTTAACTTATATGCAGAGTACATCATGAGAAATGCTGGGCTGGAAGAAGCACAAGACAGAATCAAGATTGCCAGGAGAAATATCAATCACCTCAGACACGCAGATGACACCACCCTTATGGCAGAAAGTGAAGAGGCAATAAAAAGCCTCTTGATGAAAGTGAAAGAGGAGAGTGAAAAAGTTGGCTTAAAGCTCAACATTCAGAAAACGAAGACCATGGCATCTGGTCCCATCACTTCATGGCCAATAGATGGGGAAACAGTGAAAACAGCATCAGATTTTATTTTGGGGGGCTCCAAAACCACTGAAGATGGTGATTGCAGCCATGAAATTAAAAGACGCTTACTCCTTGGAAGGAAAGTTATGACCAACCTAGACAGCATATTGTAAAGTGGAGACATTGCTTTTCCAACAAAGGTCCGTCTAGTGAAGGCTATGGTTTTTCCAGTAGTCATGTATGGATGTGAGAGTTGGACTGTGAAGAAAGCTGAGCACTGAAGAATTGATGCTTTGAACTGTGGTGTTGGAGAAGACTCTTGAGAGTCCCTTGGACTGCAAGGAGATCCAACTAGCCCATTCTAAAGGAGATCAGTCCTGGGTGCTCATTGGAAGGACTGATGCTAAAGTTGAAACCCCAATGCTTTGGCCACTTCATGCGAAGAGTTGACTTATTGGAAAAAGTTATGATGCTGGGACGGATTGGGAGCAGGAGGAGAAGGGGACGACAGAGGATGAGATGACTGGATGGCATCACTGACTCGATGAACATGAGTTTCGGTGAACTCCGGGAGTTGGTGATGGACAGGGAGGCCTGGCGTGCTGCAATTCATGGGGTCGCAAAGAGTCGGACACGACTGAGCGACTGAACTGAACTGAAAGTCTAATTACTCCAGATGGTTCAGTAGCTGAGAGAAGATACTCATTCTCTGGAAAAAAACATTTTTCCATCTGAGGGCCCATGTGGTCCCTGGGGAGGGGCCTCTGTGGCTGCACCTGTTATAGTATTTGTGGACATTTGGGAACAGGAGTCAAGTCAACTAAGAGCAGAGCTGGTTTGTGATTGAGGAACTCAGGTTTTCCTTTCTCCACTCTCTCATTGTGATTTCACATCTGTCTGTTGTGAGAGGAGAGCATTTAAATTCATTGTTATGATTCTTACCATTCCTGGGCATCTCCTTGCTGATTGTGTGGCCTGGAAGCAGGTCTTCACAGAGCTCCTGTGTGAGCACAGGTTTCCTGTGATGCAGGGTTTCCACATGCACTGAGGCCCCAGAGACCACACGGACCAGATCCGAGAGGACAACCTGGGTCCATCCTCACTGTAACTGATATGAAATAGCCTGAGCCTCCTGCCCACACCTGGGTCCCAGGGATGCTTTGTCATCACCACACGCTTAACTTGCTTCCACCACATTTTCTTGTCCCCTTGTCTCAATTCTAATCATACTTCTCTTTCCTCTTTCAGGCTCTTCTCTAAATGTTTCTAGAGAAGAAGCTAATACTGGGGAAGGAGAAGAGAGCCCCTGGCTGCTCCAGGGGGACAAAGGGGACCCTGAGTATGATGATGTTGAACTCAGTGTCCAGGGAACATCCACAGTGACTTTCTGGTGATGTTGTATTAAATATGAGATGAAGCCTCAGATATTCTAATTGCCTGTATTTCAATGCAGTAATGCTGACCTCTAATTGTGTTACATGAAAATTGCTCAAAATGAAATATTCTGAATAAAGTAACTTTTTTGCTTTGTTGGTAATTTAGCAAGTTCCATATCAGATGCTTTTAGATGATTGATCCTCAAACACCATTTTCCTCAAAGGAAATACACGATGAGGGCATTGCCCTGTTTTCTCACCTCCTTCAAAGGCTAATGAGGTCATGACTTTGCCCAGGATCACAAATGCTCCAGGTGACTCTTAGAAAAAGAGTCTAAACTTGGTTCACATTCATACCCTCCTTCTTAGCAAGATGAACTTCTCAACCAAAAACTATAGTCAGAATCTGAAAGTAGTTTTATTTTATTTGGTGGGAATGTTTAGGACTCCAGGCCCTGGAGACCGCATCTCAGTAACTCTGACTAAACTGCTCTAAAAAGGCAGGAGGGCAAGTCAGGCTACACATGAGTTTGCAACAAAAGAAGCAGTCAGGCTGAACATCAAAGATTGGGTACCAAGTTAAGGAATGTAGCGTTCTATGTGTGGGAAGATGCAAGCCTCTGGACTCACTGGATTCATTCCTTCCATATGCAGCTCAGCTATCTGGGGCCAACCTTGTTTCCCTATTCACCTTATGGAGCGGCAGATGGCTGCTTCTTGCATTCCCCAGCTCCTCAGTAATCACCATGGGGGGTGGCAGCATCCCCAGAATCAACGTTTTGGGAGCCCTCGCTTACATTTGGAGGCCAGAAATCACTGATGGCTGTGACGTTTCTTGTTTATTGATATGGCAGGAAATATTTTCATTTCACAAACTAGTGGGAGAAAACTAATCCTGTGTCTTTCCTGAGATGTCACATCACCCGTTTTTAACCTGTTCTTGGGCACTAGAGTTGGGTGTGAGTTTCAAAGAGGGAAGTTGGCTGGTGGGAGAGAATGGATACAGCTTTCCTTATCCTGAATAAATTTTCACAGGCCAATTAAAAATGTAACTTGGCACAACTATTTCTTCCTTTTTCATCTCTCATTCCCTAGGTTACTTTATCTGTTTATTCCTCAAGCTGATACAGACTCCTCCTTGCTCTTCTCCCATGTCTAGTTGGTTATCAAATCCTTATAAATCCATTCTTTCCTATCCATCACTTCCTACTATTTCTTCAGGATGCTGCTATTTCTTGTCTCTCCAGTTATCTCTCCTTGTAAGTGAATTATATCAGCTTACATATCTCTTCAAGCTGATGGAGGGCATATTGGTGCTTACCCATACCTTGCATCCAGGTTGGACAAGAGGGCAAGAAAGACCTAAGCAGATGCACTAAAAGGGATGTAGACAGAATGATCAGGAACCTTAGTCTACTTGTTTCAAAGATGTGGATGGAGGGGTCTGATATGACTAAACTCTTAAAGGAAGAATTTCAGACTAATGGGCTTCTCTGAAAACATACTGTTTCCAGATTGCTTAAATCTGGCTACATGATCCTGCTGTGATTCTTGAGGGCAGAGAGAGCTGTCACGTAGGAGTGCCTAAGTCAAGATTACACTTACCCACCCACCCCTCATTCCATTGTGGACATGTGGAGAAGCTGCTGATCTAACATAAGACCTGAGAGTGGTGGCCTGGATGTGAGCTGAACCCACCCAGTAACTTGGTTGATGCATGATCTGGAGCCCCGATCTACACTCATGCCTTCAGTCCTCATAGTTCTAGGCTGTGCTTGGGGATGGGAAGATGCCCAGGGCTTCTCCCAGTGCAGCTCACATGGCCGTCCACCATTGAGACGAGATGAAATAAATTACATTTGATGAAAGAAATAAAGTACATCCAACAAAAGTTCAGTGAACTCCAAGAAAACACAAATACACTATTAAACAAATTCAGGAAGAGAATATGTGAACAAAACAAGATTTTTTTAAAGTATTTATTATCATCTTTGTCACTGTTTTTAATTTTTGGTTGCACCCGGTCTTTGTTGCTGCCACTGGCATTCTCTAGTTGTGGCGAGCAGGGGCTACCCTTCTCCGTGGCTTCTCTTGCTGTGAAGCACAGGTTCTAGACACGCAGGCTTCAGTGTTGCAGAATGCAAGCTCATATTTGTGGCTGAAGGGTCCAAGAACATGGGCTCAGTATTTGTTGTGCACAGGCTGAGTTGCTCCACAGAATAAATTCAGATTTTTTTTTAAAACAGAGATAGAAATCATAAAAAAGGAAGTAAACACGGAGTTTACTGATGGCTTAGTGGTTGGGATTCTATGCATTACTACTGTGGCTGGATTCAATCCTGGTCAGGGAACTGATATCCCTCAAGCTGTGCAGTGAGGCAAAGGAAAAAAAAAAAAAAGGAACCAAACAGACAAATTAACTGAACAGAAATTCTGTTGCTTAAGATTACAGTAAATGAAATGCAGCAAAATGAAAAATGCTACAGAGAGCATCAGCAACAGCAGAAGAGTCTGTAAGGCCGAAGACCAGACAGTTGAGTTACCCAGCCAGGGGACAAAGGACAAAAAAGAACAAAAAAGTGTGAAAGAACCTGTGTGAACAATGGGATAACATTCACAGGAACAACCCACACATTATTGGAGTCCCAGAAGCAGAGGAGAGGGAGAAAGGGACAGAGACTGTACTTAAAGAAACAATACCAGATAAGTTCCACATCTGATGAGATATAAACATCCAAGTTCATGTAGCTAATAGGTCATCCCTTGGAGTTCGTTCAAAGTTATCGTCTCCAATACACAGTGAGGGAATTTTAGAAGCATCAGGAGAAAAGCAAATGCTCACAAAAGAGAAATCCCCTTAAGAATATCAGTGGATTTTTGAGAAGAAACCTGTCAAGCCAGGAGAGAAAGGGATGATATATTCAAACTGATGAAAGTAAGCCTGCCAGCCAAGAATACTTTTTTCAGGAAGGTTGTCTTTCAGAAATGAGGATGAGATAAAGACATTCCCAAACAAACAACAGTTGAGGGAGCTCACCAACACAGGTTTACCTTACAAGATTGCTGAGGGGAGTTTTTCATGCTAAATGAAGGATGTTAATTATTATATGAAAGGAGTGAAAATATACAACAAACTTGTAAACCTAAATATGTAATCCCATTCGGAATACTCTAACACTGTAATATGGTAGTGTGCTAACCAATTAACTCTAGTCTAAAGGAAATATGAAAATAACTATAGAGAAAAATATTTTGTTACTGGATATACAATATAAAGAGAGGTAAATTCTGACATCAAATACAGAAAGCATAGGAGGGGATAAAAATGTAGAGCTTTAGTATGTGACTGAAATTAATTTGTTATCAGATGAGTATTATATAGACTGTGTCTATGTGCATTTTTCTTGCTCAGTCTTGTCCAACTTTTTTGACCTCGTGGACTGTAGCCCACCAGGCTCCCCTGTCCATGAATTCTCTAGGCAAGAATATTGGAGTGGGTTTCCAACTCCTTCTCCAGGGGCTCTTCCCAACCCAAGGATCAAATATGGGTCTCCTGCATTGCAGGCAGACTCTTCACCTTTTGAGCCACCAGTTGTATCTATGAGATGTTTCAAGTGAGCCCCATGCCAACAAAAATGTAAAAACCTACAGTAGATTCACAAAAAGTAAAGAGAAGAGAATCAAAGTGTGACATTATCCAAAATTATCAGTTCACAGTTCTAGCGGTTGTGCAGAACAGTTGAGTTGTCCTGGTCTCTTAAAGCACAAGAGGACTTTCCTTACACATCATGAAAGACTAATTAGGACTTTTTTTTTTTAAGCCAAAGAATTCTTTCTGCAGGTCATATCCTCCCTTATGCCAAACAGACAGTGCAGCTATACTTTTTAAATTGCAAGTCTTCTTCCTGTGATATTCTTGTGTGGTTTTATTGAAAAACTGCCAAATGGTAAATCATACAAATAGCCTTTCTCCTCTGTTGGTTCTGATCAAGACTTAATAAGAAGCCACATGTTAGTACGTTGTGGTTTGTCTTGTGTATCCTTAGAGATAGAGATCTGCACCGTTTGTTGTGACATGTCGGTTGATGATAAGCTCCTTCTTGAAAATCAAATGTTACCTTGGTAATTGCTGAAAACATTTGCCTTTAAAACAAAAATATCAGTTAGCTAAATGATTTCTTCAAAAACAGTTCTTTATATTTGTGATAATTTATTTTAAATGTCTGGCACAGTGCCATTCAATCATTCAATAAACATTAGTTGAGCATCTATTAAGTTACAGAGACTGGAAATGCAGAGCTTATACACAAGTAGAGGCCTCACTCCAATCCTGGGCCCTGGCAGAGGCCTTGGTTAGCATGCCCAGATGGGGAAGGAAAAGAGAATCTGTTCATAGACTTAGATGTTAAAGGAGGAATGCATTTTGCTGTGTTTCTAGTGTTCTTAGGCTGGTCTGCAGGCTGGACTCAGCTGCACCAAAGTTCCATGTGCAATAGAGCAGCAGTTCATAGAGTTCAGCCTTTGAATCCTGAATACCACTCCAGTGGCACTAACCTTGGGTTTAAGATTGACCACCCACAAGAACTGAATAGCTCAGGAGTTGGTACATCAACTGTGGGCCAAGGTGGATTAATCGTGAAGCTAATGAGGCTTCACCTTCAGGGCCTCTCATTACACCAGCCCCTCCAAGGCCTGGAGGCAGGGAAGGGCCCCCTAGCACTGTGCTCACAAGGACATAGGTTTTCAGTGAGCCATTTTCTTGGGTTGAGGAAAAGAAGCAATTCAGTAAGATTATTTCTTACCCAAAGGTGAAAAAAAAGTTAATTAATTTAGTGCATGAGCACTAAATCCAGGAATCATATTTGTTCTGGAAATCAAGGAGAAACTGAAGAGGTTTAGAAAGAACATGCTGTCTTTTCATTAGTACAGTATTGGTGGAAGGGTAAGAATAAGATCAACAATTAACTAACTCAGAGGAAAAGGGAGCTGTTTAAAAATGAAGGTCAAGATGCTAAGGGTCAAACTGAGAAAACGGGAGCCTGACTGTCAGCGCTGACTGGTGTAAAGGGAAAAGGAGATGCCGCAGGGGTGGGTGCTCTTAAACAGAACTTAGATCTAGCTGTTGGTCAGTCAGACACGGTGCCTGGGAACCAACCAAGCCCAACAGGGGAAGCAAGGTGAGACCTGAGGGAGCAGCTTGGGATGAGCGCACAGAAGGAAGAGGAGATCCAGGAAAGTACCTGCTTCATGTGACAGATTTTGTCTTTTTTTCAAGTCTTCTTTCTTCTTTGTATCCATCAGAAGAGACTCTGCTCTGCTGCTGGAACAAGTGACCCCCAAATCTCACACACACACACACACACACACACACACACACACACACATGCGCACACACACATTCATCACAACCTACAGATGTCTGTGGTCAGTGAGGCTCTTGCAAATGCACCATCTGGAACACACAGCTTCTGGGGCAGGAAGAGAGAGACTAGAGTTACACTTGGGCTTTTCATGCCTCCACTTGAAAGTGACGCAGGAGACACCACCCACGTTTCATTGGCCAGAATGGGTCACTGAGGACTAGAAATAAATCATTTGATGAGCATTACTGTCTATCCACACCCTTCAGTGTAACTCTTGATAGCGGTGCTGTCAGTTTTTTCTCACCTTGGAGAAGCTTCTGAGGTACAGCTTTGTGCAGAAATTGAATGTGATCTGGTCCACCGCGAGTGGGATTTGAAGGCATTGTCTGTTTAATTGCTTCATCTGGTGTGTCTCTGACTCCTCACTCCACTTCAGCCTGTGCTGAGTGGGATTAGTCACATCTGTGTCTCCACTGTCTCCGTCTTCTCTGAGTTTTCACTAACTGCGGGGTTATTTTCAGCCTTTGTTCTTTCATTCATTTCTTTAATTATCCAATATTTCTTAAGCTGTTACTATGTGTGTTTACTTGGCCTTAAAGAGACATTGAAGAATAAGACACAGTACTTGCTCTCAGGAAGTTCCCACGGTGGAGATAGTAAGCAAGTTTTTATGGACTAAATAGACACAGCAGTAATTTTGGGCTAGAATGATCAGAAAGAGCTTCACAGAGGTGACAGCTCTGTGCATTTAAAAACATGAAGATTTAGAAGCATCTATTTGTAGTGGACTTGAAAATGTGTCCTTCAGAATTTACGTGTGCATAAATGTAGTATTTTCTGTTTTTTATAATTGATTTAATCTTGCTCACCTATGAGTAGTATTTGTATAATTAAATTTTTCAATAAAATTAACAGACTCTCTCATTTAAAATGTGGCCTTCAACTTAATTCAGTAGTAATTATCTCGCTGATTCTAGGTTCCCTGCCAAAATTGGTTTTTCAACAGATATGTTCACTGTTTATCCCCCCAGGATGGTGTCTGGGACAAGGGAGTTTCTTACTCTCCAGTGGCAATGGGGAAGCATCCTTGGTCTGCATGCTCTCCATATGGAATCAGCCTGTCTTTGATTTAGTAGCTTTGATCTGTTCTGGTTTCTGGACATCAGAAGCTGGGCCTGTGGAGAAATGAATGAGGCCAACTCAGTGCCAAGCACTTTGTTAGATATTGCTGATCATAGACTGCAAAGTGCTGAACAAGGATGATGGGCTGGGCCTCAGCCAGCTCATGACCTTGTGCCTTCCTTCATGCCCTTGTGATTAAGTGGTCATTGATAAAGGAGCCTTTACTAAACCTTGTAATATCCATGCAAGAAACACAGATGATGAGGTGAGTATCCATTGTTTGGGTGTGTCAACCCAGACCCTCAGCAGTAAAAGTATGGGGTCCTAACCACTGGACCACCTGCCAATTCCGTAATGTTGTATAGATAATTTTTAAGTCAAAACTGTATTGTATTTTAGTCACTCTGATTGGTCCTGAGGAAATGTCACTTGTGCAAGGATGTTTAATTATTACCTTCCTCAGAAAACAGATGAATTTAGTCTCTTAAACCTCCATTTTCTCATGTGTAATTTGGGAATAATAATGCTACATTATAATGCTGCTGTAATGTGCTGAATTGCTTTACAATCCATAAGGCCAATGAAATAGTTATCCTAAGCGAAAGAAGGGAATTCTTTTTGTTCTTTACTTCAGCACTTCTAATTCACTATAGAATCTGTCAAACTTTTTTATAACAAAATTTCCTTCCTGTTACAGTCGTATGTTGCTTTCATTGAAAACGTGCCAAATGGTAAATATATCAACATCCTGCCCACCCCGTCATGTTGGAGATTACGAGTGAAATGACACAAAACAAAACACACACACACAAGAGACAGATGATACACACACTCCGGCCGGAGGAACAGAACTGTGCAAACTATTTGCACTTTATTATTATAAAACCCCCCTAGGCAGAATTCCAGATTGCATGAATAAGCCTTTTCAGTACAGCGCAGGTGCATACATGTTATCGTACAGCAACAGGGAGTGAAATTCCGGCCTACTGCAGAGTCTGTCCAGAGCCCTTATCACAAGAAGGAAATGTTCCCTCGTTTGCAAGGGACCATTAGTCTCAAGGCTGTGTCCGTCTCCTTGGCAGAACATCTTGTTTGTAAGCAGCACATCTCCACTTTCCCTATTGTGGCGGCATTAACCCTTCACCATCATATCTGATTAAGATCAGAGCACGAGACTTCATGGTCTTCACAGTCAGTAAGCTGTGGTTTTTCTTCTGTATCTTCAGATACAAGGAAACTTACAGCCTCTATGCACTTTTAGAACTGGCTATCTCAGCCCTGCTCTGGAAATGGGCTGTGTTTCTTTCTGGATATTGGAATTTACTGCATTCGCTGCAGAAAGGCATTGTTGTGAGCCACGCATAGCTCATACCTTTTAATAGCTTTGAAATACCTTTACAACAAAGGGTGCAACTTGCATTGTGTTAAGTTCGCACAACAAGTTGAATTATGTTTTCAAAGAAAAACAGTTCTTTTTGATAGGAATGATTTGTGTGAAACATCTATCAGAGTACCATTCATTCATTCATTCATTCATTTATTCATTAGACATAGTTTGACATTTTTAACTAACAGGCATTGGGGATACAGAGGTTAATTAGACACAGACTTTTACCAAGTAGATTCCAGCTTATAAAGTAAAATTAGCAAGGAAACAATTCAATTCATGACGGTAAGGTTAGATTCATGAGCAGTAGAATGGGGCAGAGAGAGAAGGGGTGAAGTATGGAAGACTCACAACTCTGATTGGCACCAATTACCATCACAATATGTGGTTTCTGGGAAATTTCTGACAGCTCCAGTCAAGGCTCTAGGTGAAAAGTGAAAGTGAAAGTGGATGTTGCTCAGTCGTGTCCAACTCTTTGGGACTGCTTGAACTATACAGTCCATGGAATTCTCTAGGCCAGATTACTGGAGGGGGTAGCCTTTCCCTTCTGCAGGGTATCTTCCCAACCCAAGGATCGAACCAGGTTCTCCTGCATTGCAGGTAGATTCTTTACCATTGAGCTATCAGGGAAACCCAGGCTCCAGGTAACAGAATTGAATTCCTGTTCTAGCGCGCCTGTGATTCCCAGGAAGGGATAGAGAAAGATGCCCTAATAATGTTTCTGTATCACTACTGTGTCCTACTGCTAACTAGTGGTTATAATATCACTACTAATGCCAACTCATTTAAGCCTCAGAAAATTCTGCCATCTAGGCCCAAACAAAACCCTCCACTTGTAGAGGAAACCACTACACAGAGAGAAAGCAAGAACCCTTTTCAAGGTTGCATGCATGGTACGTGGCTGAACTGTGAATCAGGACAGGACAGACTGACTCCTGAGTCTGTTCTCCTGACCCTTGCACTGCACTCTCTGAAGTTCATTGTGGACACAGCTGGTTGCAGTCCTCCCTAAAACTTTCTTTCATCAAATCTTTGATGAGATTGGACACTGATATTTCCTTATGTGTCAGAGAAGATGCACCTTCATCCGCGGGTGTGTTGGTCCTTGCTGACCCTGCACCCCCAGCTCTGGGGTAGGTACAGGGAGTTGTGGGCACCGAATGCCAGCCCTGTTAACTCCTCCATGTTTGGGGAAGATCCCCTGCAGAAAAATACTCCAGTATTCTTGCATGGAGAATTCCATGGACAGGGCAAACTGGTGGGCTACCGTCCATGGGGTCACAAAGAGTTAGACACAACTGAGAGACTAATACTTTCGCCTCACTTTCCAGCCCACCATTCCCTGTAACAGGGTCTGGAGCCTTTAAGAGTGTCTTACCTGTGAGAGCTCCATCCTGAGGTGAGACCATGTGTACCTGGTTCACTAAACAAATCCCTATGTCATCCGGTGGGAGGGATACTGGACTCCAGAAGGCACGTCCTGTGTTCTAGGTGTCTGGCCAGTGGTTTCTGGTGATGGTGTAGAGTCCATAACTGGGTAAGGAATGATGACTCTGGGCCCAGAGGGAATAGAGAATCAATTCTAAGTGAATCAGCAGATCCTGATCCTACTCCACCACCTGAGTTTAAATTCTAATTCTGATATTTATGATCAGTTTTTATCATTAATATGTTAAAGTCCCAGATATAGAAGGAAATAGGGCTCAAGTACAGTCATGGGGCCAGGGAGTGAGAGGACCAAATGAAAAGTAAGCAATCCTTATACATGTGCTTAGTCACTCAGTTGTGTCTGACTTATTGCGACCCTATGGAATATAGCTGACCAGGCTCCTCTGTCCATAGGGATTCTCCAGAGGGATGGTATGGGAGGGAGGAGGGAGGGGGGTTCAGGATGGGGAACATGGTATAACTGTGGAGGATTCATGTATGGCAAAACCAATACAATATTGTAAAGTAATTAACTTCCAATTAAAATAAATAAACTTATATTTAAAAAAATAATACTGGAGAGGGTTGCCATGCCCCTCTCCAGGGGATCTTCCCAACCCACGGATAGAACCAAGGTCTCCTGCATTGCAGGCAGATTTTTTATAGTCTGAGCCATCTTGGAAACCCTATTCTTGTATAAATAATGGATAAATATTAGCATATTTAGAGGGAGAAATTTTCTCAGTCATGTCCAACTCTTTGCTACCCCATGGGCTATACAGTCCATGGAATTTTCCAGGCCAGAATACTGGAGTGAGTAGCTTTTCCCTTCTCCACGGGAAAGACTAGAGATCTCTTCAAGAAAATTAGACAAAACAAAGGAACATTTCATGCAAAGATGAGCACAATAAAAGGCAGAAATGGTATGGACCTAACAAAAGCAGAAGATATTAAGAATATTAAGAAAATGTGGCAAGAATACATGGAAGAGCTATAGAAAAAAGAACTTAATGACCCAGATAACCACAGTGGTATGATCACTCACCTAGAGCCAGACATCCTGGAGCCCCAAGTCAAGTGAGCCTTAGGAAGCATCACTATCAACAAAGCTAGTGGAGGTGATGGAATTCCAGCTGAACTATTTCAAGTCCTAAAAGATGATGCTGTGAAAGTGCTGCACTCAATATGTCAGCAAATTTGGAAAACTCGGCAGTGGTCACTGGACTGGAAAAGGTCAGTTTTTATTCTATTCCCAAAGAAAGGCAATGCCAAAGAATGCTCAAACTACCACACAATTGTACTTATCTCACACGCTAGTAAAGTAATGCTCAAAATTCTTTAAGCTAGACTTCAACAGTACGTGAACTGTAAACTTTCAGATGTTCAAATTGGATTTAGAAAAGGCAGAGGAACCAGAGATCAAATTGCCAACATCCGCTGGATTGTGGAAAAAGCAAGAGAGTTCCAGAAAAACATATATTTCTGCCTCATTGACTATGCCAAATCTTTTTACTGTGTGGATCACAACAAAATGTGGAAAATTCTTAAAGAGATGGGAATACCAGACCACCTTACCTGCCTCCTGAAAAATCTGTATTCAGGTCAAGAAGCAATAGTTAGAACCAGACATGGAAAAAAGGATTGGTTCCAAATTGGGAAAGGAGTACGTCAAGGCTGTTATTGTCACTCTGCTTATTTAACTTATATGCAGAATACATAATGTGAAATGCCAGGCTGGGTGAAACACAAGCTGGAATCTAGATTGCTGGGAGAAATATCAACCACCTCAGATATGCAGATGACACCACCCTTATGGCAGAAAGTGAAGAGGAACTAAAAAGCCTCTTGATGAAAGTGAAAGAGGAGAGTGGAAAAGTTGGCTTAAAGCTCAACATTCAGAAAATGAAAATCATGGCACCCGGTACCATCACTTCATGGGAAATAGACAGGGAAACAGTGGAAACAGTTTATTTTGGGGGGCTCCAAAATCACTGCAGATGGTGATTGCAGCCATGAAATTATAAGACAATTACTCTTTGGGAGGAAAGTTATGACCAACCTAGACAGCATATTTAAAAGCAGAGACATTGCTTTGCCAACAAGGTCCATCTAGTCAAAGCTATGGTTTTTCCTATAGTCATGGATGGACCATAAAATTGGACCATAAAGAAAGCTGAGCATCAAAAAATTGATGCTTTTGAACTGTGATGCTGAAGACTCTTGAGTCCCTTGGATTGCAAGGAGATCAAACCAGTCAATCTCAAATATTCATTGGAAAGACTGATGGTGAAACTGAAGCTCCAATAGTTTGGCCACCTGATGCTAAGAACTGACTCATTGGAAAAGACCCCAATGCTGGAAAATATTGAAGACAGGAGGAGAAGGGGACGACAGAGGATGAGATGGTTGGATAGCATCACTGACTCGATGGACATGAGTTTGAGCAGGCTCTGGGAGTTGGTGATGGACAGGGAAGCCTAGCCTGCTACAGTCCATGGGGTGGCAAAGAGTCGGACCCAATTGAGTAACTGAACTGAACTGAACTGGAAGGGAGAAATGCATATGTTCAGTTGTCTTTTCTCCTTTTTTTATTTACCTGAGGCTCAAGGATGAAGCACAGACAAGGTAGGACAGAGAAGCTGTGTCTGCTGACCGGGTTGAGGGGTCCTTCCAGTGGGGATGTGACAGGGCTGTGGAATGGCCCGCAGCTGTCCTCCGTGTTTGCCCCACTGAGACCTTATGGTGTGGGAGGGGTAGGGTGTGAAATTGTCTCTGGGCTTTGCCGGGGACTCTGGAGTGTGTGTGTCACAGGTGGGTCATTTCCACATGTGTGCTGAAATGACAAGAGTCAGGGTGAGCAGGCCTCAGGGTGGGCTTATGTGGGCTTCAGGAGTGCATCAGGGGAATCTTGAGCCTCAGAGGGTGTGAGCGTTGTGGGCAGCATGTTAGTGACCTTGAATTTTGTCAGTGTCTTATATCCCTTCAGGACCTTTCTCAGTCTCTCTACTCATCCCAGCACTGCACTCTGGGGACCATCTGAGAGCTTCTCTGCTCAGTGGAAACGGAACAAGGCAGCAATGGCCACACTGGACATCAGCCCCTTCCGCTTGGCTCTGTCCCCACCACCCACCTGTGCTCCCATTCTTGTCACCACCATTCCTCTCAAATGCAGAACGGAGGATGTGGGGTCACTGATGGCTGGAGACAGCACGAATCCCTTCTCTTCTCTGATTCACTAGCCTCTTCTTTGCCCCCTGCCTTCAGCCACCCTCCAGCAGAAGGCTTTCTACTTCCCCTTCTGTCGGGAGCTGTTCCCATAAGTTCTATTTTGCATCTTCTTTAGTTATGGTTTATAATACAATTATGTTCAAAATCCTATCAAACAAAACTTTCAATATACAATGGGGAAAAACGGGAAGGTCATCATTCTAAATTATATATTTTCTCCTTGGGATTCCAGAATCCTATCTTGGAGGGCTAGAGTTAAACCATGACTCTTACCTTCTGCTTATTTCCTGTAGCAGCAATCTCTCTCTCTCTCTCCCTAAAACCCCATTTGGGGACTAGTTGAAATGCAATTAAGGAAAAGGGATTTAGCATGGCTAAAAAGCCCCTTATATATACCTAATGTTTCTCTATATCTACTTATTAATCTATTAGTTCACCACTGCCATCATAATCAATCCATCATCCAGTCTCCTTAATCTATTTCTTTGTTGTTGTTCAGTCACTAAGCCATGTCTTAATTTGTAACCCGGTGAACTGCAGTACAGCAGGCTTCCCTGCCCTTCACTATCTCCTGGAGTTTGCTCAAGCTCATGTCCATTGAGTCAATGAGGTTATCTAATGATCTCACCTGCCAGCCCCTTCTCCTCTTGCCCTCAAACTTTTCCAGCATCAGGGATTTTTCCAATAAGTCGGCTCTTCACATCAGGTGGCCAAAATATTGGAGCTTCAGCTTCCACATCAGTCCTTCCAACGTATATTCAGGGTTGATCTATTTGTTTAACATCTATCGACATTGCTATTTTAATTAGTTTCTTTATAGTTCAAACAATGCCTCTGTTGTCTTCATCAATAGACTATTCTAAGAAGTTTAAATATGAAAATAATATGATTGTGATCTTTAAAAAATAAAAAGCACTTAAATCTTACTTGACTTTTTTGCTATTGTTGTTACTCAGTTGCTTAAGTCATGTCTGACTCTTTGTAACCCCATGGACTGCAGCAACTAAAGCTTCTCTTCCCCTCACTATCTCCTGAAGTTTGCTCAGACTTATGTCCATTGACTTGGTGATACTATCAAACCATCTCATCCTCTGTCACCTCTCTCTCCTTTGCCCTCAGTATTTCCCAACATCAGGGTCTTTTCCAATGAGCAGGTTCATCATATCAAGTGGCCAAAGTATTGGAGTTTCAGTTTCAGCATTAGTCCTTCTAATGGATATTCAGCATTGATTTCCTTTAAGATTGACTGGTTTGTCCTCCTTGCGGTCTAAGAGACTCTCAAGAGTCTTCTCCACACCACAATTTAAAAGCATCAGTTCTTCAGCCCTCAGACTTCTTTATCCAACTTCTCACATCCATACATGACTACTGGAAAAGCCATGGCTTTGACTGTACAGACTGTTGTTGGCAAAGTGGTGTCTCTACTCTTTAACATGCTGTCTAGGTTTGTCAAAGCTTTCTTTCCAAGGAGCAAGCATCCTTTAATTTCAAGGCTGCAGTCACCATCTGCAGTGACTTTGGAGCTCAAGAAAATAAAACCTGTGACTCTAGTTTCCAGGAATTTGTCATTCGCCGGTCTGTCACCTTGTTGCAATCCTATAAACTGCACACTTACAAAGTGGAATAGGATGCTATTAGACAAGCAGCATCCATGTAGAAGCTGATACCTTCATGTGTTGGACAAGGACTGCTGCTTCTGGGTGGCTGCACAGAGGGGAAGAGTTGGGTCTGTAAATACAGAAGACTGCATCCCCTCTCACTCTTCAAAAGGCAAGTATAGCCCAGGTGAACTGTGCCTGCCAGACAGAGTGGTCTTAGAGGCTAAGAAAGATCCCTGATGGGAAAAGTTAGGTTCTGTCAAAGTCCTGTGTTATTATGACCCCCATGTGCTCCAGGGCCCCGTCTCCAGATCATTCTGAGAAGGGAGGAAAGACCAACAATCTCATCCCTGCAACCTGATGGTTTCCACCTCACCCCTTCAAGCTCACCTATGAATTCCTATTTTCCTGTCCTCAGTTTCTGCTGGCCTGACAATTACTCTCATATTTCAAACCTTCTTGTACTTCTCTGCTTTGGCCTTGAACTCAGTCCAGGGGAAGATAAATGCTTGATTCCACCAGAGATATTCTCCAAGGGCCAACCAATCGCACACCCTGACCCTGTGAGATCTCACAGTCTGTAGCGATCGGCCAGTGTGATCGGGGAAGAAAAACCACTCATGCTTTCTGAGGCAACTTTTCTCTGCCAACCCCTGTCATGGGGCTCTCAGGGACCACAGAAACAGAAGGCCAAAGGACCATGTTGCTCATATAAGGAGATGTTGAAGATTCAGAAGCTCATTGGTGTCTGAGCTGCAGAAATTGGCTGATGCAGCCTCCGATAGTGCCTAAATGGTAAATGAGAGCCTATTGGCTCTCAGGAGGGAGGGTGTAAGGGGTGGTCTATATAGGCCCCGGTCAGCACCCTGACACCTCCTCACAGGCTGATCCTGCAGCTGAGACTATGACCTTGAGGACGTGGGCTCAGGATGGCTCTGGGCAGACACCTCTCCCTGCGGGGACTCTGTGTCCTCCTCCTTGGAACCGTGGTGGGTGGTCAAGGTAAGAGCTGCCCCTCTGTCCTGGGTCCACAGCAGGGAGTGGATGCCTTGGTGAAGGGAAAGGTGTCTGGACTTGTGGAACCTGGCCTCAGGGTTTTTGACCAACAAGGAACCACGGTGACTGTGAATACTGGTCCCTCACCTGTGGGTGGTCTACTGGTTGTAAGAGCAGATTTTACAGAGCAGTGAGGTTTGGTCTGGACTGAGCTGGGTCACCCTGAGTCCCTCCACTATCTCCGTTGTTCTCAGGGAGCTTCTAGAGTCCCAGTGACTCCCAGTGTGTAGGAGATCCAATGACTGACCCCAGCTGGGACTCTGGACTGTTCCCACACACTCCACATGCCTGGTGTGTGAGCAGTGCCCCAGGGTCCCTGTGTTTCCTGTGTCTATGCTCCTGTGGGCTCTGTGCTGTAGTGTGTTAGGCTGTGTGTGTGTGTGAGGGTGAGGGAGGTTGTGTGCATGTGTCTGAAGATGTGTGTGTGTGTGTGTGTGTGTGCGTGTATCTGTGTGTGTGCGTGTATCTGTGTGTGTGAGGATGCATGTGTACGTGAGAGAGAGAGAGAGAGAGAGAGAGAGAGAGAGAGAGAGAGAGAGAGAGAGAGAGAGAGAGAGAGAGAGAGAGAGTGTGGAGCCTGTCTGTTTGAGAGAAACAGGGCTGCTGAGCAGGAACTGAGTCCGCTGGTCTGTGAAGCACACAGGGTCCCCACAGGGCTGGGGGTCATGCTGCTGCATGTAACCGGACCAGAGATAACTGTGCACCTGTCTGCCTCTCTCTGGCTCCTCTCCTCTGTCCTCTGGGCTCCCCTCTGCTTATCACCATGTTTGCCCAGCACTGGGCTCTGTGAGAGGCTCTGCCTGCTGGCTTCACCTCTTCCCACCAGGTGTCCGTTGTGGAGGAGGGGAGTCCACAGCCAGGAGAGGGGACCTCTTGTCTGTAGAGATCAGTTGATGTGCAGCCCCAGGCGTATAAGTTCCTGAGTCCCTGCCCCAGTCCCTGTGACATTTTCTGATGTGCTGGGAGCCTGGGATAGTCTTTTCCCCTTCCAGGATCTGCTGTGACTCTGTAGGGAGCACTCTTATAGCCACTGAGTCATATGTGTTCCTTATATATTTTGGATATTAACCCCTCATGAGATACATGATTTGAAAGTTCTTCTTCTCCATTCTGCGCATTGTCTTTTCATTTTGTGTACTGTTTCTTCTGTTCTACAGGAGCTTTTTAGGTTGATGTTAATGTGGTCCCATTGTTTATTTTGATTTTGTTGCTTGTGCTTTAGCTGTCATACCCAAGAATTCATTGCCAATATCCACATCCAGGAGTTTTCCCTGTTTTCTTCTAGGAGTTTGTGGTTTCAGGTCTTAAATAGATTTATGTCTTTGATCTATTTTGAGTCTATTTTTCTGTGGTACTAAGATAGGGATCTAGTTTCATTCTTTTGCATATAAATATCCAGTTTTCCTAACAGCATTTACTGAAAAGACCATGCTTGCCTCACTGAGTATTCTTGCCTCCCTTGTCAAATATTCATTGACTGTCCATGCACGGGTTTATTTTTGGGCTCTCAGTTCTGTTAATTGCTTGATGTGTCTATTTTCATATCATTGCCATAAAATTTGTTTTTATGTATTTGGCTACAGCAGGTCTTGCCTGCAGTACCTGTGATATTTGATCTTTATGCAGCATGCATTTCTTCAGTTGCAGCATGCCATGTTACTTATGTCATGTGAACTCCTAGCTGTAACATGTGGCATCTATTGCAGCATGAGCTTCTCCACTGCAGCAGACGGGCTTCTCTCTAGTTGTGATTCATAGCCTCGAGTGCACAGAGGGCTCAGTAGTTGTAGTGCATGGCCTTAGTTGCCCTGCAGCACGTGAGATCTTAGTTACCCAACTAGGGACTGAACTTGAGACCCCTGCATTGGAAGGCAGATTCTTTTTATTTTTTTTACAAAAAATAATATCTTTATATAAGCCATTAGTTCAGTTCAGTTCAGTTGCTCAGTCCAACTCTTTGCAACCCCATAAATTGTAGCACACCAGGCCTCCCTGTCCATCGCCAACTCCCAGAGTTCACTCAAACTCACGTCCATTGAATCAGTGATGCCATCCAGCCATCTCATCTTCTGTCATCCCCTTTTCCTCCTGCCCCCAATCCCTCCCAGCATCAGAGTCTTTTCCAATAAGTCAACTCTTTGCATGAGGTGGCCAAAGTACTGGAGCTTCAGCTTTAGCATCGTTCTTTCCAAAGAACACCCAGGACTGATCTCCTTTAGGATGGACTGGTTGGATCTCCTTGCAGTCCAAGGGACTCTCAAGAGTCTTCTCCAACACCACAGTTCAAAAGCATCAATTCTTCAGTGCTCAGCTTTCTTCACAGTCCAACTCTCACATCCATATGACTACTGGAAAAAACATCTTGACTAGATGGACCTTAGTCGGCAAAGTAATGTCTCTGCTTTTGAATATGCTATCTAGGTTGGTCATAACTTTCCTTCCAAGGAGTAAGCATCTTTTAATTTCATGGCTACAGTCACCATCTGCAGTGATTTTGGAGCCCCCCAAAATAAAGTCTGACACTGTTTCCACTGTTTCCCCATCTATTTCCCATCAAGTTATGGGACGAGATGCCATGATCTTAGTTTTGTTGAGCTTTAAGCCAACTTTTTCACTCTCCTCTTTCACTTTCATCAAGAGGCTTTTTATTGCCTCTTCACTTTCTGCCATAAGGGTGGTGTCATCTGCATATCTGAGGTTATTGATATTTCTCCCGGCATTCTTGATTCTAGCTTGTGTTTCTTCCAGCCCAGTGTTTCTCATGATGTACTCTGCATAGAAGTTAAATAAGCAGGTTGATAATATACAGCCTTGGCATACTCCTTTTCCTATTCGGAACCACTCCGTTGTTCCATGTCCAGTTCTAACTGTGGCTTCCTGACCTGCATATAGGTTTCTCAAGAGACAGGTCAGGTGGTCTGGCATTCCAATTTCTTTCAGAATTTTCCAGTTTATTGTGATCCACACAGTCAAAGGCTTTGGCATAGTCAATAAAGCAGACATCGATGTTTTCCTGGAATTCTCTTGCTTTTCCGATGATCCAGCAGATGTTGGCAATTTGATCTCTGGTTCCTCTGCCTTTTCTAAAACCAGCTTGAACATCAGGAAGTTCATGGTTCACGTATTGCTGAAGCCTGGCTTGGAGAATTTTGAGCATTACTTTACTAACATGTGAGATGAGTGCAACTGTGCAGTAGTTTGAGCATTCTTTGGCATTGCCTTTCTTTGGGATTGGAATGAAAACTGCCCTTTTCCAGTCCTGTGGCCACTGCTGAGTTGTCCAAATTTGCTGGCATATTGAGTGCAGCACTTTCACAGCATCATCTTTCAGGATTTGAAACAGCTCAACTGGAATCCCATCACCTCCACTAGCTTTGTTCGTAGTGATGCTTTCTAAGGCCCCCTTGACTTCACATTCCAGGATGTCTGGCTCTAGGTGAGTGATCACACCATCGTGATTATCTAAATACAGTAAGGTTTTTAAAATGAAATCTTATGTATATAGTTGTATTCGTAAAGCACACTAATCAAAATCTATACAACATTAACACCAAATCCAAGTAAGATATTCGTCTGAACTTCATGTTTCACCAAGCATCTAAAACCACCAGTCTTTTGGTCATTCTCTTGTACATTATTCTGTATCCACACTCTGCATCAGATTGGATCCCTTGATTTTATTTCGTGTGTGACATTCTCCACAGATATATATCATTGGTTGATGCTTAGAAGGCTGAACATTCTGGGTGTCCATTGTTGTCTGTAACACAGAGCAACTTCTCAGCCTTTCCAGACAGATTCCAATATGCCTCTGTGCCACGGCCAACTTCCCCAGAAGGTGGATTCTTAACCACTGGACCACCAGGAAAGTCCCCTGATGATGTGAGCATTTCAAAGTCTTTATTGGATTTGCTACAATAATGCTTCTGTTTTATTTTTACTTTTTTTTTTGGGGGGGGCCACAAAGCATTTGGGATCTTAGCTCTCTGGCCAGGGATTCAACCTGCACCCCCTGCATTAGAAGGCAAAGTCTTAACCCCTGGGCTCCCAGAGAAGTCTCTCCAGCTTTATTTTGTTTGTTTGTTTTTTTATTTGTTTTTGTGTTATTTTTATTTTTGCTTCACTGGGTCTTTGTTTCTTCCCACTGGCTTTCTCTAGTTGCAGAAGTTGGGACTGCCCTTCCCTGTGGTGCTCACTCTTCTCGCTGCAGTGCCTTCTCTCGTTGTGGAGCACAGACTCTAGGTACACGGGCTTTGTTACTCTGTGGAATGTGGGATCTTCTTGGGCCCAAGATGGAAACTGTGTCCCCTGTATTGGTAGGCAGATTCTTAACAACTTGACCACCAGGCAAGTCGCCTCCAGTTTTGCTATTATTTTCTCTTTTTCACTTTAAAATTGCTTTGGCTATTTGAGGTTCTGTGGTTTGACACAAATTTTAAGATGTTTTTCTATTTCTGTGAAAAATGCTACTGGAATTGCTTTGAATCTATAGATGGCTTTGGGTAGTATAGACATTTTAACAATATTAATTCTTCCAATCTATGAACATGGGCTCTCTTTCTATTTTATTAGTATCTTCTTCAACGTCTCTCATTAGTCTTATTGATTTTGTGTATAGCTCTTTCATCTTTTTGGTTAAATTTATTCTTAATATTTTATGGTTTCTTATACAGTTTTAATGGGATTTTTTCTTTTTTTTTCCAGATGTTCCCTTGTTAGTGTGTAGAAATGCAACCAATTTCTGTAGATTGATTTTGTCCCCTGTGATTTTATTGAATTTATTAGTTTAACAGTTGTTTTTATTGGTATACTATTAGAATTTTCTATATATAATATCGTGTCTTCTGCAAACAGAGAAAAGTTTCTTTTTCTATTTGGGTAATTTTATTTCTTTTTGCTTAATTTCTTTGGCTGGGACTTCCAGTACTATGTGGATTAAGATTGGTAACAGAGCACATACTTATGTTATTCCTGATCTTAGAGAAACATTGAATTTGATATTAACTTTGGGCTTCTAATATACGATTTATATTATATTGAGAAATATTCCTTCTATATCCAGTTTTTGAGAGGTAAAAAAATTTAAGAGTGTTGAATTTTGTCAAACATTTTTTCTGCATCTACTGAGATAGTCTTATGATTTTTATCTTTCATTGTATTAATGTGGTGTATGACATTTATTGATTTACACATGTTGAACTATCTTTGCATCCTAGAGATTAATTCCACTTGCTCACAGTGTATAATCTTTTTAATGTGTTGTTGAATTCACTTGGCTAAATTTGTTAGGAATTTTGGCATTTATATTAATCAGGGACATTGGCTTGTAATTTTCCTTTCTTGTAGTGTTTTTACATAGCTTTGGTATCAGGCTAATGCAGGCCATATAAAATGATTTGTGGAGTGCTCATTTCTCAATTTTTAGAAGAGTTTAAAAAGAATGGATGTTTTTCTTGTATAGATATTGATAGAATTCACCAGCAAAAATTTCTGAATCATTTTTCCTAGATTATCCAAGTTGTTGGCCTATAATTTTCCATAGTAGCCTCTTATGATTTGTATTCTGTTGTATCCGTTTTAATGGCCCCTGTTTCCTATCTGATTTTATTTATTTCAATCTTCTCATTTATTTTCTTGGTTAGTATAGCTTAAAGTTTGTCATTTTTGTTTATTTTTTTCAAGAATGACCTCTGTTAATCTTTTCTATCACTTTCCTATATTCTATTTCATTTATTTATGCTCTAATCTTTGTTTCCCCTTCCTTTGCTAGATTTTGGTTTACTTTGTTCTTCTCTCTTAGTTCTTTGATTTGTCATTTAGGTTGTCTATTTGAGATGTTTCTTTTTTTCTTAAGTATGCGTTTATCACTATAAATTTTCCTCATAACTGCTTTGGATGCAGTATATAGTGTTGGAATGTGTGTTTCTACTTTTGTTTATCTCAGAATATTTTTGATATGCCTTTGGATTTCTTTTTTTTCATTGGCTATTCAGGAGCTTGTTGTTGAATTTCCATGTATTTGTGATTTTGCCAGTTTCCTCCTATTGCTGATTTTTAAATTTCAAATAGCTGTACTCAGAAAATATATTTGATAATATTTCTATATTTTTGAATTTGTTAAGACTCGTTTTGTTGCTTAACATGATCTATTCTAGAAAATATTCTGTGTGTATTTGAGAAGAATATGTATTCTGCTGCAGGTGGATAAAATGTTCTGTATATGTCTGTTAAGTCCATTTGTTTATTAGGTTCTTCAAATCCTCTGTTTCTAATTGATTACCTGTCTGAATGATGTATAATAAATTCAGGTGCTCTGACAACTCTGAGGACTCTGGCAAGCATTGCAGGAGATGTGAAGTGGCTGTAGGGTTTGTTAGTATACACAACAGTACCCCCATGTCCAGTGGCTAGGGACCATGGCAGACAGTGGCAGTGGCTAGAGTCAGTGCCAGAAGTGTGCACCCAGTTGGCATTGAGGGGCCAGGTACAGGTGCCTATATACGTCAGGGACCAGTTATAGACACACATATGGCATGTATCACAGGCCAGCATTTATTAAAAGGTTAATCTAGGAGTAGATATCGCCCAAACATACTCACCTGGATGTTGGCAGCATTCAGACCTTGGTGGACTGTTTAACTGAGAGCACCAGTCCCTTTCTGCCATGAGCTGGAGGTCTCCCGCAATTCCTTATCATGTGGGTCTCTCCATACATAGCTCACAATGTGGCAACTGGCTTCATCAAGACATAGAGAGCAGGATAGGTCACCAGGAGAAACCAGAATTGTCTTAAAAACTAATCTCTTAAGTGACATCTCATCACTTTCATCAAATTGCATTGGTTAGACTCATGTTACTAGATACACCCAAGGGTGGGGATTACACAAGGACATGAACACCAGATGACAGGAACAACTGGTATGCTTTAGAGCTTGTTACCACAGTCCTATGTTCCTAAGCTGGGTGAGATGCTCCCTATGGACAGAGAAGGAGAGGGAGGATTCCCCCCTGGATCCCAGGCCATGAGCTGCAACTGAGATGAGGGGGAGCTGGGCCCTAGTAGTCTTGGGCATATCTACAGGGAGGGCAGCATCCAGAGTCTCTGAAGACCTCTCCTTAGTGGTGTCCCTGGAGCTGGTTCTACAGGCTTGTGAGAGATACCTGTGCCTCCCTTCCTGCCCCAGGTTCAGTGATGGCACATTGGGAGCTTCGCGTTGGCCATGGTGGGAATGTTTATACCACAAAGGTCATAAATGCTATTCACAGGGATTTGTTTTCAGACATCAGAGTATTTACATTTTAATAATTACCAGCAGTCCACTGCATGGTCTGCCAAAATCTCTTGTGTCCTGTGTCTGTGTCTCTCTTGCAGATCTGGAGGTGAGGCTGAATGATGGAACCCACCGCTGTGAGGGGAGAGTGGAAGTTAGGCTCCAAGGAGAATGGGGTACAGTGAATGATCACAACTGGAGTATGGAGGAGGCAGCTGTGGCGTGCAGACAACTGGGGTGTGGAGGTGCTGTTGATGCTCCCAAAGGGGCTAAATTTGGACTAGGAGTTGGACCCATTTGGTTTGATTATATCTACTGCAAAGGGCATGAGTCAGCTATCACAGAGTGTAGTTATCCTACTGTGAAAGACCATCGTCCTGAGGGCCATTCCCATGACAAGGATGCTGGAGCAGTCTGCTCAGGTAAGTGCTATCTGGTCCAAAAGGGAATCCCTAGCAGGAGAAGCCTCAGTCTCATTCCCAGAATAACTATGAGAATATGGATCACAGCGTTTAGAACATTCCTGAGTATTACTATTTCCACATGCTCACAAAAAGAGAATTTTAAATGTTGATGAACACTAGTAATGTCTCCATCTATAATTTTCCTACAAATGAACTCCTTTTTAATGCAGAAACCAGAGTTGCTAAAGTGCCATCTGATCACTTTTTGTCAAATTCTATTTGTTAGATGCATGTTACTAGGTACATTCAAGTGTGGATTACACAAGGACATGAATACCAGGCGGCTGGAATAATTGGGACACTTCAGAGCCTGTTACCCCAGCCTTCTGTTCCTGAGCTGGATGAGATGCTCCCTATGGACAGGGAAGGAGAGGGAGGATTCCTCCCTGGATCCTGGGCCACGAGCAGTAACTGAGACGGGGAAGCTGGGCCCTAGTAGACTTGGGCACATCTACAGGGAGGGCAGCATCCAGAGTCCCTGAAGTCCTGTCCTCGGTGGTGTCCCTGGAGCTGGTTCTACAGTCTCCTGAGAAATACCTGGTGCCTCCCTTCCTGCTCCAAGTTCAGTGAGCTTGGGAGCTTCAAGCTGGCCATGGTGGGAATGTTTATACCACAGAAGTCAACACTTTCTATTCACAGTGATTTTTTCAGAGAATAGAGTATTCATCTTTTAATACTTACCAGCACACCACTGGTGCAAGTCTCCAAAATCTCTCCTGTGTCCTGTGTCTCTCTTGCAGCTCTGGAGGTGAGGCTGAAGGATGGAGCCCACCGCTGTGAGGGGAGAGTGGAAGTGAAGCACCAAGGAGAATGGGGCACAGTGGATGATCTGAACTGGAGCATGGAGGAGGCAGCTGTGGTGTGCAGACAGCTGGGATGTGGAGGTGCCACTGATGCTCCCAAGAGAGCTCATTTTGGACCAGGGATTGGCCCCATTTGGTTTCGTTATATTTATTGCAAAGGTCCAGAGTCAGCTATCACGGAGTGTAGTTATCCTCCTGTTAAAGATCATCGCCCTGAGGGCAATTCCCATGACAAGGATGTGGGAGCAGTCTGCTCAGGTAAGCCCTGTTGTCTGAGAGGGATTCCCAGCAGAAAAAGCCTCAGTCTTATTCACAGAATAGCTATGAGAATATGGATCACATACTTTAGAACTTACTTGGATGGTGGTCTTTATACTTAACCGCTGGACTACCAGGGTGGTCTTTATACTTCATACTTGGATGAAGATTTCAGTTACACAGTGCTTTCTTGAACATTAGGTACTCAAAGGAACGTAAGGTCTGACTTGGTCCTGAGCTTTCTATAAAGAAAGCTGAGCACCGAAGAATTGATCCTTTTGAACTGTGGTGTTGGAGAAGACTCTTGAGAGTCCCTTGGACTGCAAGGAGATCCAACCAGTCCATCCTAAAGGAAATCAGTGCTGAATATTCATTAGAAGGATTGATGCTGCAGCCTGATGTGAAGAACTGACTCATTGGAAAAGACCCTGATGCTGGGAAAGATTGAAAGGGGATGGAGAAGGGGACAACTGAGGATGAGATGGTTGGATGGCATCACCGACTCAATGGGCATGAGTCTGAGTAAACTCCGGGAGTTGGTAATGGACAGGGAGGCCTGGCATGCATTCAGTCCATGGGGTCACAAAGAGTCGGACATGACTGAGTGACTCAACTGAACTGAACTGAACTGGCCCTGGACAGAAAGTCTTCAGATCCACAGTCACTGGTTCCTCCAGTCTCTGTGATGTGTCTCATAGGAGGGAGGGAGGTGAGCTCAAATGAGTCATACATGTACAACCGTCAGGTTGAACCTTGATTAATTAGTTTCATCATTTCATTTTTGTATTCTTTCATGAGATGGTCAGACAAGTGCAACTACAGGATGGTATATGGGAGAGAAGCAGGCAAACAAAGTGTATTATACTCACTGGTCCTAGAGAGACAGAGACCATAAGATGGGTACATGGGAGAGGGGCCAATAGACCAGGATCCATCTGGCAGTGGGAACCCAATATGGGGTGTGAACACCCATGGAGAAGTGACAATACTGGGGGTCAGGGTGGAGGTATACTAGGAAAAGGGGGATTTCATGGGTGCATTTGAATATCACTAGGTCACAGGGGAGGGCAAGAAGGGGGATTTGTGGCAGGGGCTAATCTTACGCAGGTGCACCTGTTCACCTGGGTGGGGAGGTCACCTCCTATTTGTGGGGTTGTTGAGGCTGCAGAAAAACCTAAAGTTTTAAATTTACAACACTGAAGTTGGAGCAAACCTAAGGGCAGTGAGGGTAAGAAGCGTGAAATGACACATAAAAAGGGCTCAAACCTGACTATATGTATTTCACCTGCACTGAGGTTAAAACTAGAATGTGATTGGGTGGTCACAGTGTTTGCCAGAGATGTTCCCAGTTGTTATCAGAATGTTTGATGAATTCTTCAGGACATTAATCCCAGCAGAATAGCTGGAACTGAGGAAGATATTATCAGATATCACAAGTTCCCTAAAACATGTGGTTGAGTCTTAGGAAAAGGTCACTCGACTTGATATGGTTTAAAGGTTCACCCTGAGGACATCTGCAGTAGGTCCCTAGCAGCCATAGCCAATCAGCTCTCTGTGTTTTGTTGGGGAAAATAACTGGAAAATTATCTTTTCCAATCTCACCTTTAGCAGATCTTTGATGGTATTCTTGAGGTCTCATAGAAAGCACTTCTTTCCTTTTTTACAAGTACTTTATTGAGGTATGACTGATATACAAAAAGCCATATGTAGTTGGTACAACTTGATGAGTGGGGTGATCAGTATACACCTGTGAAATCCTGACCACAGTCTATGCCACATATCTGTTGATTGCCTCAAAGGTTTTCCTTCACTCTCTTTATTACAATATTATTATTAAAATAATTATTTTAAGGGGCATTTGAATTTCAGTTAGGAGTTATTGTTTTTTTAATATAAATTTATTTATTTTAATTGGAGGTTTATTACTTTACAATATTGTATTGGAGTTATTGTTTTAAGAAAACATGTCTTTTGGCATTTCCAGTTGTTGTTGTTCGATCGCTAAGTCATGTATGAATCTTTGCAATATTTTGAGTTGCATCACACCAGGCTTCCCTGTCCTTCACTATCTCCCAGAATTTGCTCAAACTCACATTCATTGTGTTGATAATGCTATCTAGTCACCTAATTCTCTGCCGCCTCCTTCTCCTTCTGCCCTCAATCTTTCCCAGCATCAGGGTCTTTTCCAATGAGTCACTCTTCCAGTAACATTCCTTATTGTCATAATGTCTTAATTATAGTTCAAATTGCAGATGAACTTGTGAAATCTTACAGGAGGCCCTACCTTTTGATGAATCAGCATCTTAATAAAAAGGGAATGTGTTTTCTCGAAATTTTGTGTGATTTTGGTACTTCTAATATTATATTTAGAAAATTGGTGTCTTGATATTAATTCCAGTGGGACACACTTAATAAGAAACAGATTGGGTGTGCTCTGGCATTTAAAATTTGACTGTGGTTTGTACTCTCTGATTGGCGGCAGCAGTGGTTTAGTCTCCAAGTTTGTTCTGACTCTTTGTCACCCCATGGCCTCTAACCTGCCAGGCTTCTCTGTCCATGGGATTTTTCAGGCAAGAACGCTGGAGTGGGTTGCTATTCCATCCTCAACCCAGGAATCAAACCCAAGTCTCCTGTACTACAGGCAGATTTTACCATCTGAACCACAAGGGAAGTTCTATTTACCATTGCTCTAACCTAGGTTCTCAAGATTTTATGAACACTTTCCATTTTCTTCTATTAATCTTTGTCACCAGTTTCCTGCTACTGCTATCTCTTTTCTATATTTTCAGGAAATGTTTTACTGATATGAAGGTAAGTCAAAGTGGTGGTGATGCAGCAGAGATAAGACTAGAATAGCTGACCTTTTCATTACTTTAGTTGAAATTGAACTTTTGGAGTTTATTCCTCTCAATTTTAGGTGTCAGATATGTATGAGAAATTTAAGCTTCTGTAGGTGTGATCATTCACCTAGAGCCAGACATCCTGGAATGTGAAGTCAAGTGGGCCTTAGAAAGCATCACTATGAACAAGGCTAGTGGAGGTGAAGGAACTCCAGTTGAGCTATTTCAAATCCTGAAAGATGATGCTGTGAAAGTGCTGCACTCAATATGCCAGCAAATTTGGACAACTCAGCAGTGGCCACAGGACTGGAAAAGGTCAGTTTTCATTCGAATCCCAAAGAAAAGTAATGCCAAAGAATGCTCAAACTGCCACACAATTGCACTCATCTCACATGCTAGTAAAGTAATGCTCAAAATTCTCCAAGTCAAGTTTCAGCAATACATGAGCCGTGAACTTCCTGATTTTCAAGCTGATTTTAGAAAAGGCAGAGGAACCAGAGATCAAATTGCCAACATGTGCTGGATCATTGAAAAAGCAAGAGAGCTCCAGAAAAACATCTATTTCTGCTTTATAGACTATGCCAAAGCCTTTGACTGTGTGGATTACAATAAACTGTGGAAAATTCTGAAAGAGATGGGAATACCAGACTACCTGACCTGCCTCTTGAGAAACCTGTATGCAGGTCAGGAAGCAACAGTTAGAACTGGACATGGAACAACAGACTGGTTCCAAATAGGAAAGGGAGTACGTCAAGGCTGCATATTGTCACCCTGCTTACTTAACTTATATGCAGAGTACACCATGAGAAACGTTCGACTGGAAGAAGCACAAGCTGGAATCAAGATTTCCAGGAGAAATATCAATAACCTCAGATATGCAGATGATACCACCCTTATGGCAGAAAGTGAGGAGGCAATAAAAAGCCTCTTGATGAAAGTGAAAGTGGAGAATGGAAAAGTTGGCTTAAAGCTCAACATTCAGAAAACGAAGATCATGGCATCTAGTCCCATCACTTGATGGAAAATAGATGGGGAAACAGTGGAAACAGTGTCAGACTTTATTTTCGGGGGCTCCAAAATCACTGCAGATGGTAACTGTAGCCATGAAATTAAAAGACGCTTACTCCTTGGAAGGAAAGTTATGACCAACCTAGATAGCATATTCAAAAGCAGAGACATTACTTTGCCGACTAAGGTCCGTCTAGTCAATGGTTTTTCCAGTAGTCATATGGATGTGAGAGTTGGACTGTGAAGAAAGCTGAGCACTGAAGAATTGATGCTTTTGAACTGTGGTGTTGGAGAAGACTCTTGAGAGTCCCTTGGATTGCAAGGAGATCCAACCAGTCCATCCTAAAGGAGATCAGTCCTGGATGTTCATTGGAAGAACTGATGCTAAAGATGCAACTCCAATATTTCGGCCACCTCATGCAAAGAGATGACTCATTGGAAAAGACCCTGATGTTGGGAGGGATTGGGAGCAGGAGTAGAAGGGGACGACAGAGGATGAGATGGCTGGATGGCATCACCGACTCAATGGACATGAGTTTGAGTGAACTCCGGGAGTTGATGATGGACAGGGAGGCCTTGCATGCTGCGGTCCATGGGGTCACAAAGGGTTAGAGTGACTGAGCAACTGAACTGAACTGAACTGAACTGAAGATTACAGTGGGGCTTCCCTAGGGGCTCAAATGGTAAAGAAGCTTCCTGCAGTGCAGGAGACTGGGGCTCGATGCCTGGGTCAGGAAGATCCCCTGGATAAGGGAATGGAAACTCACTCCAATGTACTTGCCTGAATAACCCTGTGGACAGAGGTGCCTAGTGGGCTACAGTCCTTGGGGACGCAAAGAATTGGACACAACTGAGCAACTAAGTACGCACCCACAAGATCATATGCGTGTAGCTCTAACACTGTAGGTGATACTATAAGAACTTGAAGAGAGGGATTACCTTTCCTGGCTTCCTGTGCACATGTCCTAGGAAAGGCTGGGTGAGCACACAATGAAGGATGCAAACTGCACAGCAAGATCAGAGAAGTCAGAATGAACACAGCTTGCCAGCGCCTTGATTTTGGACTTACCAGCCCCCAGAACTCTGATAAGAAAAATGCATTTCTGCTGTTTAATCAGCCAAAGCTGTGGTATCTTCTTGAGGTCACCTGCCTGACCCAACTGCACACCAGGATCTTCTCCAGTTTAGCATTTCCACAGATGTTCCTTCTGCGAGGCACCACTTCTATTTCCAGAGTTGAGAGCACGTCGGCGGAGTGTAGACCTGAACGGTGTGAATGGTGCCCCAGGGACCCTGTCTCTCTGGATTATAAGAAAAATTCTTAGTATATGGCCTGAATTTAAAGCTGATTCAAGGTCTCATTGGAAAGCAGGACCCTGGACACTGGGTGAGAACCTGATATGACAGAGGTGGTTTGAGTCCCAGCTGCAGGTGGGACCAGACAGCAGATCTGGTTGCACAAGAAGAAATCTCATCTGGATGAAGAAGGTAAAGCTCATGTATAACCTCCAACTTGTTCACCCGCTGTCTTCTGACTCTGGAGGTGAGCCCTGGATTAGTTATGTGTTGTTGTGCAACAAATCAGTCCTGAAGTTGGCAGCTTAAGCCAGCAAATACTTAGCATCTCATACTTTCTGGAGGTCAGGAATGGACATGGCACTGGGTCCTCTGACATGATATCTCCCATGGATGCAATCATCTGAAGGTTCAACCAGAGGAGGATATTGTCCAACATACTTAGCTGGGTGCTGGCAGCCTTCAGACCTTGTTGAACTGAGAGTCTCAGTCCCTGGCTGACTGTTGGATAGAGACCTGCCTCTATCCCTTGTCACGAGGGTCTCCCTGTAAGTAGGACACATTGTGGCAGCTGGCTTCATCAGAATGAGAGAGACAGCAAGATAGCTCAACAAGAGGAAACCATGGTCATCTTAAAAGCTAACCTAAGTGATATCTCATCACTTTTTGCCAATTACATTTGTTAGACACACGTTACTAGGTACATTCGAGTGTGGGGATCACACAAGTATGTGAACACCAGGTGACAGGAATAATCGGGACACTTTGGAGCCTGTTGCCCCAGCCCTCTCTTCATAAGCAGGATGAGATGGTTACTATGGACAGGGAAGGAGGAGGAGGGTTTCTTCCTGGATCCCGGGCCATGAGCTGTAACTGAGATTGGGGAGCTGGGCCCTAGTAGCCTTGGGCACATCTACAGGGAGGGTAGCATCCAGAGTCTCTGGAGGCCTGTCCTCGGTGGTGTCCCTGGAGCTGGTTCTACAGGCTCCTGAGAAATACCTGGTGCCTCCCTTCCCACTGGTGCTCCAGGTTCAGTGATGGCACACTGGGAGCTTAGAGTTGGCCTTGTGGGAATGTTTATACCATAAAAGTCAGCAAATGTTATTCACAGCAATTTTTCTTTTCTCAGAGATTTTTAAAAATACTTAATAGCATATCACTGAACTGTCTTCTAAAATCTCTCCCATGTCTGGGTATTTCTTGCAGATCTGGAGCTGAGGCTGAAGGATGGAGCCCACCACTGTGAGGGGAGGTTGGAAGTGAAGCACCAAGGAGAATGGGGCACAGTGAATGATCTGAACTGGAGCATTGAGGAGGCAGCTGTGGTGTGCAGACAGCTGAAGTGTGGAGCTGCTATTGATGCTCCCAAAGGGGCTAGAGTTGGACCAGGAATTGGACCCATTTGGTTTGATTATATTTACTGCAAAGGGCCAGAGTCAGCTATCACAGAGTGTAGTTATCCTACTGTTAAAGACCATCGTCCTGAGGGCCATTCCCATGACAAGGATGCTGGAGCAGTCTGCTCAGGTAAGTCCTGTCTGGTCTGTGAGGGTATTCCTAGCAGGAAAACTTTCAGTTTATTGCCAGAGAAACTATGAGCATATGGATCACAGCCTTTAGAGCATATTTAGCTGAGCATTCGACTCACATAGTGAGTTCTTGAATGTTCAGTTCAGTTCAATCATTCAGTCATTTCTGACTCTTTGTGACCCCATGGACTGCAGCATGCTAGGCTTCCCTGTCCATCACCAACTCCCGGAGTTTGCTCAGACTCATTTCCATCAAGTCAGTGATGTCATCTAGCCATCTCATCCTCTATTGTTCTCTTCTCCTGCCTTCAATCTTTCCAAGCATCAGGGTCTTTTCAAACGAGTCAATTCTTGACATCAGGTAGCCAAAGTATTGGAGCTTCAGCTTCATCGGCAGTCTTTCCAATGAATATTCAGGACTGATTTCCTTTAGGATTGACTGATTGCATCTTCTTGCAGTCCCAGGGACTCTTAAGAATCTTTTACAACACCACAGTTCAAAAGCATCAATTCCTCAGCACTCAGCTTTTTTTACAGTCCAGCTCACATTTATACTTAACTACTGGAAAAACCATCACTTTGACTAAACGGATTTTTGTCAGTAAGTAATGTCTCTGCTCTTTAATATGCTATCTAGGTTGGTCATAGGTTATCTTCCAAGGAGAAAGTGAAGTGAAGTGAAGTCGCTCAGTCATGTCCGACCCTTTGCGACCTCATGAACTGTAGCCTTCCAGGCTCCTCCATCCATGGGATTTTCCAGGCAAGAATACTGGAGTGGGTTGCCATTTCCTTCTCCAGGAGATCCTCCAGACCCAGGGATTGAACCCAGGTCTCCCGCATTGTAGGCAGACGCTTTACCATCTGAGCTACCAGGGAAGTCCAAGGAGAAAGCATCTTTTAATTTCATGGCTACAGTCACCATCTGCAGTGATTTTGGAATCCAAGCAAATGAAGTCTGTCACTGTTTGCATTGTTTCCCCATCTATTGGCCATAAAGTTATGGGACCAGAGGTCATGATGTTCATTTTTGAGTTTTAACCCAGCTTTTTCACTCATCTTTCGCCTTCATCAAGAGTCTCTTTTTCCTCCTTGCTTTCTGCCTTTATGGTGGTGTCATCTGCGTGTCTGAGGTTATTGATGTTTCTCCCAGCAGTCTTGATTCCAGCTTGTGAAATCTTGAATCCAGCCTGGCATTTCACATGATGTACTCTCCATAAAAGTTAAATAAGCAGGGTGACAATATACAGCCTTTATGTACTCCTTTCCCAATTTTGAACTAGTCCATTATTCCAAGTCTGGTTCTAACTGTTGCTTCTTGACCTGCAAATAGGTTTCTCAGGAGGCAGGTAAGGTGGTCTCTTATTCCCATGTCTTTAAGAATTCCACAGTTTGTTGTAATACACATAGTCAAAAGCTTTAGCATAGTCAATGAAGTAGAAGTAAATGTTTTTCTGGAACTCTCTTGCTTTTCTTATGATTGAACCAATGTTGGCCTTTTGATCTCTGGTTCTTCTACCTTTTCTACATCCAGAAATCTATCATCATTTCTGGAAATTTCTCAGCCAATACTTTTCTATTATTGCATCTGTTAAATTCTCTTTCCTATATTGCATCTCTATGTGTCTCTCTTCCTGTCTTCCTCTAGATATTTCAGTTTAACCTATTTTTAACTTCTTTCACTGTCTTCTGTATCTGATTTTCTTTTCTATATTTTTCATATTTTGTTGTTGTTGTCCTTCTGTGTAGTATTTCAGGTAATTTCTTCAGCCTTTTTTGGTTTATTATTTCTTTTTTTTCAGAGGGGTAATCTAATACAAACTTTTTAATATCAAGAAGTACATTTTCATACACAGAGTTAAGTTTAAAAATTTTTATGCATTTTTTAGTCCCCTAAAGATTCTTCAGCAGTGAATTTTTATTTCTTCTAGTGCTCATTTGCTCTGTCCTGTCTGACTCTGCAGCTCCATGGACTATAGCCTGTCAGGCTACTCTGTCCATGGAAATTTCCAGGCAAGAATACTGTACCATTTCTTACTTTGGGGATCTTTCTGACCGAGGGATTGAACCCCTGTCTTTTATATCTCCTTCATTGACAGGCAGATTCTTTACCACTAGCCCAACCTGCAAAGCTCTAAATATAGTACATGTGAAAGTTGTATGGTCTAGAGTCTGGTATATCTAATGTGAGAAGTCTCTGTGTCTGCTTCAGTAGTTTCTGTTGGTTTGTGTTCATGGACCTTGGTTTCTTTGTGTTCTTTTTTTTTTTTAACACAATATGCTGATTCCTTTATTTATAAATTTATAGGGATAACTGAGACCTAGGAAGAAGGTAATTTACTCCAGAAAGGGATTCACATGTTTTCTGTCATGATTTTGTGGTGTTATCATTAGTGGACCACATTCATGCAAGTGCAAAAATGGATATTACCAGGACAGTCCAGAGATTCAAACTCTGAATCATATTCTATGCTAAACCTGCCTGTTTCAACTGGTGTCTGGCTTACTACAGAGAATGCCTTTTGCTGGATTCTCATCTGGGTGTAAGTGTGGGATTTGATTTTACCTACACACCATCATGAGTGATAAAAAAGCCAAACATTTTCCTGAATGGTCTACTGTCCTCAGGGCAAAACCACATTCCATGCTCCTGGATCTCAGTGACTTTCCATTTTATCCTCAGATTTGGCCAGACATTTTGTTCCTATCTTTGAGGTGTTTAATGCTTTCCAGAAAAACATCTATTTCTGCTTTATTGATTATGCCAAAGCCTTTGGCTGTGTGGATCACAATAAACTGTGGAAAATCCTGAAAGAGATGGGAATATCAGATCACCTGACCTGCCTCTTGAGAAATCTGTATGCAGGTCAGGAGGCAACAGCTGGAACTGGACATGGAACAACAGACTGGTTTCAAATAGGAAAAGGAGTATGTCAAGGTTGTATATTGTCACCCTGCTTATTTAACTTCAATGCAGAGTACATCATGAGAAACGCTGGACTGGAAGAAACACAAGCTGGAATCAAGATTGCCGGGAGAAATATCAATAACCTCAGATATGCAGATGATACCACCCTTATGGCAGAAAGTGAAGAAGAACCAAAAAGCCTCTTGATGAAAGTGAAAGAGGAGAGTGGAAAAGTTGGCTTAAAGCTCAACATTCAGAAAACAAAGATCATGGCATCCGGTCCCATTACTTCATGGGACATAGATGGGGGAACAGTAGAAACAGTGTCAGACTTTATTTTGGGGGGCTCCAAAATCTCTGCAGATGGTGAATGTAGCCATGAAATTAAAAGATGCTTACTCCTTGGAAGAAAAGTTATGACCAACCTAGATAGCATATTCAAAAGCAGAGACATTACTTTGCTGACTAAGGTCCGTCTGGTTAAGGCTATGGTTTTTCCTCTGGTCATGTATGGATGTGAGAGTTGGGCTGTGAAGAAGGCTGAGAGCCGAAGAATTGATGCTTTTGAACTGTGGTGTTGGAGAAGGATCTTGAGAGTCCCTTGGACTGCAAGGAGATCCAACCAGTCCAATCTGAAGGAGATCAGCCCTTGGATTTCTTTGGAAGGAATGATGCTAAAGCTGAAACTCCAGTACTTTGACTCCCTCATGAGAAGAGTTGAGTCATTGGAAAAGACTCTGATGCTGGGAGGGATTGGGGGAAGGAGGAGAAGGGGACGACAGAGAATGAGATGACTGGATGGCATGATGGACTCAATGGACATGAGTCTGAGTGAACTCTGGTAGTTGGTGATGGACAGGGAGGCCTGGCGTGCTGCAATTCATGGGGTCATAAAGAGTTGGACACGACTGAGCGACTGAACTGAACCCAATGCTTTTCAGATAATTCTTGGTGAATTTATTCCATTTTATTTTCAACAGACAAGATACCCTCAATGAGCACACCTACATTTACTGACAGGATTTCCTGGCACTTATCACAGTAATGAAGCAATCTGCTTGTTTGTTTGTGTCATTGACTTGATAAAAGGTACATGAAGGCAGGAACATGGTCTTACTGTTTTCTGTATTTACAGCACAGGACGTGCCTTCCAAGAGATAATTGTAGTATTAGTAAAAGTAGTTTCTTGTGTACCTTTAGGATTCTATCACCTCAATGTGAGATTTCTTTAAAAACCTCTGAGTAAACATCTCAGGATGACTCCTTGTGTCTACTGTCACCTTTACATCTTCCCCATGTATCTGTATTTCCTTCCTAGAATGAGCTTCCCCAGGCCTATGGACAAAACTGTGCCCCTCCAAAATGTGTAGCTTAAAGCTCTAGCTCCAGTTATGACAATGTTGGAGACAGGGTCTTTAGAAGGTAACCGAGGTTAAATATAAGAATGTGCGTGCGTTCTAAGTTGCTTCAGTCATGTCCAACTCTTTGCAACCCTACAAACTGTAGCCGCCAGGCTCCTCTGTCCATGGGATTCTCCAGACAAGAATACTGGAGTGGGTTGTCATTTCCTCCTCCAGGGGATCCTCCTAACCCAGGGATCAAAACTGTGTTTCCTGCGGCTCATGCACTGCACGCGGACTCTTTACTGGTGAGTCACTGGAGAAGTCCATGACCCTAATCCAATGGAAGAATTATAAGAAGAGAGAGATACATCACCCTCCCTCTCTCTGGGTGCCCATGTCCTAGGAAGGGTCACCTGAACATACAATGAGGAGTCATGGTCAGTAAGCCAAGAGATAAGTACTCAGAATGACACCACTTGCCAGCACCTTGATCTTGGACTTCCCAACCTCCAGAACTATGATAAGATAAAAACATTTCTACTGTTTAATCAGCCAAGCTGCAGTATCTTCTTGTCATCACCTGCACGAGCTGCCTACACACCAACATCTTCTCCAGTTCAGCATTTCCCCAGATGTTCCCTCTGTGATACACCATTTCTGTTACTAAAGTGAAAGCACATGGCTGGGGTGTAGACCTGAACAGTGTGAATGGTGGCCTAGGGAACATGTCTCAACAGATTATGAAAATTTTTATTTTCTGACTCAAATTGAAAGCTAATGGAGTGGATTCAAGGTCTCAGTAAACTCACTTCTCAGTTCCTGACAGGTAAGCAGGAGCCTGGGACACTGGGTGAGACCTGATGGGACAGAGAGAAGTGGTTTGGGTCCCAGTTCCAGGTAGGACCAGGCAGCAGACCTGATCACACAGGAAGTCTCGTCTGGATGAAACAGTGAGGGCTCAAGTATACACCTCCAGCTTGTTCACTCCCATCTTCTGACTCTGAAGGAAAGCCCTGTATTCATTATGTATTCTTGTACAACCAATTAGTGCTGAACTTGGCAGCTTAAGTCAGCAAACACCTAGTATCTCACACTTTCTGTGGGTCAGGAATGGGCATGGCTTACCTGGTCCTCTGACTCATGATGTCTCACATGGATGCAATCTTCTGAAAGTTCAACCAGGGGTGGATAGCGTCCAAAGTTCAGTTCAGTTCAGTTCAGTCACTCAGTCATGTCCGACTCTTTGCAACCCCATGAATTGCGGTATGCCAAGCCTCCCTGTCCATCACCAACTCCCAGAGTTCACACAAACTCAAGTCCATTGAGTTGGTGATGCCATCCAGCCATCTCATCCTCTGTCATCCCCTCCTCCTCCTACCCTCAGTCCCTCCCAGCATCAGGGACTTTTCCAATGAGTCAACTCTTCACATGAGGTGGCCAAAGTACTGGAGTTTCAGCTTTAGCATCAGTCCTTCCAAAGAACACTCAGGACTGATCTCCATTAGAATGGACTGATTGGATCTCCTTTCAGTCCAAGGGACTCTCAAGAGTTTTCTCCAACACCACAGTTCAAAAGCATCAATTCTTCGGTGATCAGCTTCTTCACAGTCCAACTCTCTCATCCAAAACACTCTCCTAAATGTTGGTAGTATTCAGACCTTGGTGGACTGTTGAACTGAGAGTCCAAGTCCCTGGTTGGTTGTTGGCCAGAGGCCTGTCTCCATTCTCTGTCATGAAGGTCTCTTCACATGCAGCTCACGACATGGCAGTTGGCTTCATCAGAGCAAGAGAGAGAGCAAAACAGGTCAACAGGGGAAACCAGAGTCGTCTTGAAGTCTAATCTCTTAATCGACTACTCATCACTTTTGCCAAAGCCCATTTGCTAGTTGCATGCTATTAGGTACATTTGACTGTGGGGATTACACAAGGATGTGAACACCAGGTGGCAGGAATAACCTGAACATTTCAGTGCTTGTTGGCTGAGCCCTCTGTTCCTGAGCTTGATGAGATGCTCCCTATGGATGGGAAAGGAGAGGAAGAATTCCTCCCTGGATCCCGGGCCATGGGCTGTAACTGAGATGGGGAAGCTGGGCCCTAGAAGCCTTGGGCACATCTACAGGGAGGGCAGCATCCAGAGTCTCCAAAGGCTTTTCCTCAGTGGTGTCCCCAGAGCTGGTTCTACAGGCTCCTGAGAAATACCTGGTGCCTCCATTCCTGCTCCAGGTTCAATGATGGCACATTAGGAGCTTAGAGTTGGCCATGTGGGAATGTTTCCACCACAGAAGTCAAGAAATGCTGAACAGAGGGTTTTTTCTGTTTTTGTTTGTTTGTTTGTTTGTTTGTTTGTTTTAGAAATTAGAGATTCCACTTTTTAATACTTATTTGTATACTACTGCATGGTCTCCTAAAATCTCTCCTGTGTCTGTGTCTCTCTGTAGTTCTGGAGGTGAGGTTGAAGGATGGAGCCCACCACTGCGAGGGGAGAGTAGAAGTGAAGTACCAAGGAGAATGGGGAACAGTGAATGACCACAATTGGAGCTTGGAGGCAGCAGCTGTGGTGTGCAGACAGCTGGAGTGTGGAGCTGCCATTAATGCTTCCAGAGAGGCTCATTTTGGACCAGGGATTGGCCCCATTTGGTTTCAGTATATTTACTGCAATGGGACAGAGTCAGTGCTCACGGAGTGTAGTTATCCTACTATTAAAGACCATCATGCTGAAAGCCTTTCCCATGACGGGGATGCTGGAGCAATCTGCTCAGGTAAGTCCTGTCTGCTCTAGGAGTGGATCCCCAGCAGGAAAATCTTCATTATCTTTTTGGGAATTGCATGAGAATATGGATCACAGCCTTTAGTACATTCTTAGGTGAAAAGTCCAGTCACACAGTGATTCCTTGAATGTTAAGTGCTCAAAGGAACATAAGGACTTCCTTGGCCCTAGAAAAAAGTCTCTGTATCCATAGTCCCCTGGCCCTCCAGTCTGTGATGCGTCATTAATGGCAGAGAGGTGAACTCAAATGTTTCACATACGTACAGCTGCTTGGTTTGACCTCTATGAATTGGGTTCACTATGGTAGTTTGTTGTTTCGTTTTATGAGATGGTCAGATAAGTATGGCTACAAGACAGGATAAAGGAGAGGTGAAGGAAAACATAGTTTGTTGTACTAACAGATGCCAGAGAGACAAATTATTATCAGGTGGGTACTTGAGGTGGGGTGCCAAGAGAACAGGTTCAATGAAGCAGTGGTGATACAAAAGAGAGAGTGAAGACCTGTGAACAAGTGACAATACTTGGGGTCAGGGGAACTACACTATGAAAATGTTTCAGGGGATTTCATTGGTGCATTTGAATGTCACTAGGTCACAGGAGATTTGGGCTGGGTATAGTGTCATCATACCTGATCACCTGGGTGCGGAGCTCACATCCTACTTTGGGGATGTTGAAACTGAAAGAAAAAGTTTGACAATTAAAACGAAACTAAGGATAGTGAGGTTAATAGAACCTGAAATGATACAAAATAAGGGCTCAATCCTGTCTAAATGTATTTGATCTGAAACAAGTTGGAAAGTAGAATATGATTGGGTGGTCACAGTGTTTGCCAGAGATGTTCCCAGTTGTTACAGAATGTTTGATAAATTGTCCAGGATGTTAATCCCATCAGAATATTTGAAATTGAGGAAGAAATTATCAGATATCACAACAAGTTCCCTAATAAAAGTGATTGGGTCATAAAAATGAACCATGCCAGCTCTGGGGTAGTAGGACAGGGGAGCCTTGGGGACAGCTGCACTAGGTCCTTAGCTGCCACGGCCAATCAGCTCCTGGGTGTTACGTTGGGGAAGATCCCTGGATAAGTGATCTTCTCAACCTTCTGAACTCTGATAAGATAAATAACTTCTGTTGTTTAACAAGTCAGTCTGTGGTATTTTGTGATTGTCCCCAGACTGAACCTTCTGATACATCAGGATCTTCTTGAGTTCAGCATTTCCCCAGATGCTTCCTCTTTGATTCATCGCTTGTGTTTTCAGAGTGAGAGCGCATGGGGCAGGGTATAGACCTGAGCAGTGTGAATGCTGCCCCAGTGGTCACATCTCATTAAGTTAGAAGAAAGATTCTCACTTCTGGCCCGAATTCAGAGCTAATGGAACTGATTCATAGTCACAGTAAACTCACTTCTCAGTTCCTGACAGGATGGCAGGAACCTGGGACACTGGGTAAGAACTGATGAGACAGAGAGAGGTGGTTTAGGTCCCAGTTTCAGGTGGGACCAGGCAGCAGACCTGACCACAAAGGAAGAAGTCTCGTCTGGATGAAGCAGTGAAGACTCACGTATACACCTCCAGCTTGCTCACCCGCCGTCTTCTGACTCTGAAGGGAAGCCTTGCGTTAGTTACATGTTGCTATGCAACAGATTAGTGCTGAACTTGGCAGCTTAAGTCAGCAAACACCTAGTATCTCACACTTTTTGTGGGCCAGGAGTTGACATGGCTTACTTACCTGTGTCCTCGTACTCAGCATGTCTCAATTCAGTTCAGTTGCTCAGTCATGTCCAACTCTTTGTGACTCCATGCATTGCAACATGCCAGGCCTCCCTATCCATTACCAACTCTTGGAGCTTGCTCAATTCATGGCCATAAGTCAGTGATGCCATCCAAACATCTCATCCTCTGTCATCCCCTTCACCTCCCGCCTTCAATCTTTCCCAGGATCAGGGTCTTTTTCAATAAGACAGTTCTTCACAGTAGGTGGCCAAAGTATTGGAGTTTCAGCCTCAGTATCAGTCACTCCAATGAATATTCAGGAGTGATTTCCTTTAGGATTGATTGTGTCTCCTTGGAGTTCAAGGGACTCTCAAGAGTCTTCTCCAACAGCACAATTCAAAAGCATCATTTCTTTGGCATTCAGCTTTCTTTATGTTGCAACTCTTGGATCCACACATGACTGCTGGAAAAACCATATCCTTGACTACATGAACCTTTGTTGCAAAGTAATGTCTCTGCTTTTTAATATGCTGTCTATGTTGCTTCCAAGGAGCAAGCGTCTTTGAATTTCATAGCTGCAGACACCATCTGCAGTGATTTTGGAGCCCAAGAAAATAAAGTCTGTCCCTGTTTCCACAGTTGCCCCATCTATTAGCCATGAAGTGATGGGACCAGATGCCATGATCTTAGTTTCCTGAATGTTGAGCTTTAAGCCAACTTTCCCACTCTCTTGTTTCACTTTCATCAAGAGGCTCTTTATTGTGTATATGTACCACAGCTTTCTTATCCATTCATCTGCTGATGGACATCTAGATTGTTTCCATGTCCTGGCTATTATAAACAGTGCTGCAATGAACATTGGGGTACATACACAATGGAGTATTACTCAGCTGTAAAAAAGAATTCATTTGAATCAGTTCCGATGAGATGGATGAAACTGGAGCCGATTATACAGAGTGAAGTAAGCCAGAAAGGAAAACACCAATACAGTATACTAACACATATATATGGAATTTAGGAAGATGGCAATGACGACCCTGTATGCAAGACAGGGAAAGAGACACAGATGTGTATAACGGACTTTTGGACTCAGAGGGAGAGGGAGAGGGTGGGATGATTTGGGAGAATGACATTCTAACAAGTATACTATCATGTAAGAATTGAATCGCCAGTCTATGTCTGACGCAGGATGCAGCATGCTTGGGGCTGGTGCATGGGGATGACCCAGAGAGATGTTATGGGGAGGGAGGTGGGAAGGGGGTTCATGTTTGGGAACGCATATAAGAATTAAAGATTTTAAAATTTAAAAAATAAAAAACTAAAAACAAAACAAAACAAAACAAAACAAAAAAAAAAAACAAAGAAATCCCAGGGCTGATCTCCTTCAGAATGGACTGGTTGGATTTCCTTGCAGTCCAAGGGACTCTCAAGAGTCTTCTCCAACACCACAGTTTAAAGGCATCGATTCTTCGGCGCTCAGCCTTCTTCACAGTCTAACTCTCGCATCTATACATGACCACAGGAAAAACCATAGCCTTGACTAGATGGACCTTAGTCGGCAAAGTGATGTCTCCGCTTTTGAATATACAGTCTAGGTTGGTCATAACTTTTCTTCCAAGGAGTAAGCGTCTTTTAATTTCATGGCTGCCATCACCATCTGCAGTGATTTTGGAGCCCAAAAAAATTATTTCTGACACTGTTTCCACTGTTTCCCCATCTATTTCCCATGAAGTGATGGGACCAGAGGCCATGATCTTCGTTCTCTGAATGTTGAGCTTTAAGCCAACTTTTTCACTCTCCTCTTTCACTTTCATCAAGAGGCTTTTTAGCTCCTCTTCACTTTCTGCCATAAGGGTGGTGTCATCTGCACTTTTTCAGAATTCTCCACTATGACCTGTCCATCTTGGGTGGCCCTCCACTGCATGGTTCATAATTTCACTGAGCTAGACAAGGCTGTGGTCCATATGATCAGTTTGGTTAATTTTCTGTGATTGTGGTTTTTGTTCTGTCTGCCCTCTGGTGGATAATGATAAGAGGCTTATGGAAGCTTCCTGATGGGAGAGACTGACTGAGGGGGAAACTGGGTTTTGTTCTAATGGGAGAGGCTATGGTAAGTAAATCTTTCATCCAATTTTCTGTTGATGGGCAGGGCTATGTTCCCTCCCTGTTGTTTGACCTGAGATCAAACTATGGTGGAAGTGATGAACATAATGGGGACCTCCTTCAGAAGGCTCCATGCACTTACTGCTGCACTCAGCATCCCCAACCCTACAGCAGGCCACCGTTGACCCACGCCTCTGCTGGAGACTCCTGGACACTCATGGGCAAGTCTGGGTCAGTCTCTTGTGGGGTCTCTGCTCCTTTCTCCTGGGTCCTGGTGTGTACAACATTCTGTTTGTGCCCTCCAAGAGTCTGTTTCCCTGGTGGCTCTATGATGGGGTTAATGGTGACCTCCTCCAAGAGGGCTTATGCCATACCCAGGTCTGCTGCATCCAGAGCCCCTGCCCCTGCAGCAGTCCGCTGCTGACTTGTACCTTCACAGGAGACACTCACAGGAGACACAGGAGACACTCAGACACAGTTCTAGCTCAGTACAAGGATGTAATTATCTAAAGGTTCAACCGGATACTCAAATATACTCACTTGGGTGTTGGCAGATTTCAGAATTTGGTAGACTGTTGAGCTGAGTCCCAGTCTGTCGTTGACTGTTGGCTAGAGGTTTGACTCCTTTCCTTATCAAGAAGGTTTATTGAAAGTAGGTCACAAATGGAACCTGGTTTCATCAAAGAAAAAGGGAAAGCAAGATAGGTCAACAAGACAAAAACTATACTCACCTTGAAACCTGATCTAATAAGTGACATCTCATTACTTTTGCCAATTTCCATTTGTTAGATGCATGTTACTAGGTATAGTCAAGTATATGGGGATACACAGGAACATGAACACCAGGCTTCAGGAATAATTGGGAAGCTTTAGAGCCTATTACCCCAGCCCTCTGTTCCTAAGCTGGATGAGATTCTCCCTATGGTCAGGGAAGGAGGAGGAGGATTCTTCCCTGGATCCTGGGCTTTGAAGTGTAACTGAGATGGGGAAGTTGGGCCCTAGTAGCCTTGGGAACATCTACAGGGAGGGCAGCATCAAGTCTCTGAAAGCCTGTCTTTGGTGGTGTCCCTAGAGCTAGTTTTACAGCCTCATGAGAAATACCTGGTGCATCCCTTCCTGCTGCATGTTCAGTGATGGCATATTGAGAGCTTAGAATTGGCTATGTGGGAATATTTATACCATAGAAGTCAAGAAATGCTATTCACAGAGGTTTGTTTTCAGACATCAGAATTTTCTTTTTTTTTAATACTTACCAACACATTACTTCATTATCTCCTAATATCCCTCCTATGCCCTGTGTCTGTGTCTCTCTTGCAGATCTGGAGGTGAGGCTGAAGGATGGAGCCCACCACTGTGAAGGGAGAGTGGAAGTGAAGCACCAAGGAGAATGGGGCACAGTGAACGGCCACAACTGGAGATTGGAGGAGGCACAAGTGGTGTGCAGACAGCTGGGTTGTGGAGCTGCCACTGATGCTCTCAGAGGGGCTCATTTTGGACCAGGGATTGGCCCCATTTGGTTTCGTTACACTTACTGCCATGGGCTAGAGTCAGTGCTCACAGCGTGTACCTATCCTGTTCCTAAAGACTATCACCCTGAGGGCCTTTCTCATGACCAGGATGCAGGAGCAGTCTGCTCAAGTAAGTCCTGTCTGGTCTGCGAGGGGATCCCCATCAGAAAAATCCCTAGTCTCATTCCCAGAGTAACTATGAGACTATGGATCACAGAGTTTCCGTTCAGTTCAGTTCAGTTTAGTCGCTCAGTCGTGTCCGACTCTTTGCGATCCCATGAATCGCAGCACGCCAGGCCTCCCTGTCCATCACCAACTCCCGGAGTTCACTCAGATTCACATCCATCGAGTCAGTGATGCCATCCAGCCATCTCATCCTCTGTCATCCCCTTCTCCTCCTGCCCCCAATCCCTCCCAGCATCAGGGTCTTTTCCAGTGAGTCAACTCTTCGCATGAGGTGGCCAAAGTACTGGAGTTTCAGCTTTAACATCATTCCTTCCAAAGAAATCCCAGGGCTGATCTCCCTCAGAATGGACTGGTTGGATCTCCTTGCAGTCCAAGGGACTCTCAAGAGTCTTCTCCAACACCACAGTTCAAAAGCATCAGTTCTTTGGCACTCAGCCTTCTTCACAGTCCAACTCTCACCTCTATACATGACTACTGGAAAACCATAGCCTTGACTAGACGGACCTTAGTCGGCAAAGTAATGTCTCTGCTTTTGAATATACTATCTAGGTTGGTCATAACTTTTTTTCCAAGCAGTTTAGAACATACTAAAACTGCACTCACACAGTCATTCCTTGCACATTAGGTGCTGAAAGGAACATAAGGACTTGCTTGTCTCTGGAGAGAAAGGCTCCACACCCATAATCACTAGTCCCTCCAGTCTCTGTGATATGTCACAGGAGGCAGGAAGTTGAGCTTGATGTTTTGTGCATGTATAGCTGCTTGGTTGTACCTTTATGAATTAGGTTTATCATAGTAGCTCTTTGTATTCTTTAAAGACATGGTCAGACAAGTGCACATGTAAGAAGGGATATAGGGGAGGTGCAGGCAAACATAGTTAATTATACTGACAGATCCTGGAGAGACAGATATCTTCAGTTGGAAAGTGGGGGTGGTACCTGTAGATCCAGATCAACCTAGAAGTGAGGACTATACAGAGGGAATGAATATGTGACAATACTGAGGGTCAGGGTGGAATTACACAAGGAAAAGGCACAAGAGACTTTCACTGGTGCATTTGAAGGTCACTAGGTCACAGTTAGGGGTGGCAAAAATGGATTTTGTGGCAGGGGCTAGTCTCATCACACTGGTGCACCTGCTTATCTGAGTGGGGAGCTCACATTCTATTTGTGGGGATATTGAGGCTGCAGGAAAGCCTCAAGTTTGAAAATTATGACACAGACTGGAATAAAACTAAGGACGGTGAAATTAAGAGACTTGAAAGAATATGCAATAAGTGATCAGTCCTGTCTATACGTATTTGGCTTGAGCCAAGGTTAAAAGTAGAAGGATTGGGTGGTCACAATTTTTGCCAGTGATGTTCCAGGTTGTTAGCAGAATGTTTGATGAGTTGCTCAGGATATAATTTCCATGACAAGAGCTGGAATTGAGGAAATTATTATCTGATATCTCAGGAGGACTGGGAATCATGATCCAGGTCAAGTCCCATGTTCACCACAGATCCTGTGTTACACTTCCTTCCGGCTCTCATTCCTTCCTGACTTCTCTTCTTTTTCTTGATGTGGGAGTCACTGCTGAGCTCTGGGGAAGTGCTGGCCTTTCAAGATTGTAGTTTTCTTTGTGGGAAATTTTAATAATATAGAGTCTATTTAGCAAGTAGAGGACTGTGCAGATCTCTCTCTTTTTTCTGGTATCAGATGTAGCCTGTGTGGGGGAGATGCCAGTTGTAGACACATGCTGTGGTGGGCACCCATGAAGGCAGCAAGCGCCTGTGCAATGGAAGGGCTCCTTGGCAGCCTGGGTGCCTCTAGCTCTCCATGTGCTCTCCCATGGCCACATTCTCTTCTCCTGGGCATGCACACTACAGTGGAGCCTGCTGACAGGTGTCAGGCTGGTGGGATTCCAGTGGACAGCTGGAGTATCTAGCCATGAACACATGCGTGGTGTTGCGGTCACACGTTAGGTTTATACTAATGCCTTGCATTTGTTCAGCCAGAGAACTGAGCTTGTTGCAGGTGCTGTTCCTGGGCTCTGGAGGAAGTGAAGGGGGAGGTGCTTGTTGGCAGATACCAATGAATGTGTTACTGGGGTTTGTTAAAACTGGTGAAATCTGCAGGAAGCCAGCAGCATTAGTTCCTTCAAGGGCAGAAGCTGCTGAATTTGTCTACAGAGCAGGAAACTGAACTGCAGTTATTCCTGTTATGTGACAGCAACTGTAGCCCCTTCTTTTCTTCCTTGTTCCTGGTCTTTATATGCATCTCAGTTTTGCAGGTCTGTGTGAGGTGAAACTCAAGCACAACCTTCACGTGTTGCCTCACAAGGCCAGGACCTTGGTTCCTCAGCCTGCTCTGGCATTCCTGGCAAGGGAAATCTCTTGGCATCAAATAATGCTGGCTTTGAAAATGGAATGATGCTGGCAAATGACTCATCATTTTTTGCTGCTAAATTTTTTTTTGCATAAAAATGTCTTTTTTTGCTGCTAAAATTTCTAAAGAGGACTCCTGTTTTCTCCAGAACTATATTTATTTGTACATAGCTGTCTAATTGTTGATCTTTCAGGCAGAAAGTGGGGGAGGGGAAGCTGCTGTCTACTACATCATCATTTCATGATGTCACTTTCCAGGGTTTTATTCTTAAAAGTTGGCTTTCCTGGTAGCTCAGCTGGTAAGAGTCCACCTGCAATGCAGGAGTGGAGTGAAAGTGGCCCAGTTGTGTCCAACTCTTTGTGAACCCATGGACTATAGCAATGCAGGAGACCCCAGTTCAATTCCTGGGTCAGAAAGATCCCCTGGAGGAGGGCATGGCATCCCATTCCAGTATTCTTGCCTGGAGAATCCCCATGGACAGAGAAGCCTGGTGGGCTACAGTTCATGGGGTTGCAAAGAGTCAGACACGACTTAGCGACTAAGCACACACATTCTTAAAAGTGTGGTTTTGAATATAGAGTTTTAGATTGGCACTTTTTTTTGAATAGGACATACAAGTCTTCAGTCTACTCTATATTGGCTTCCTATGTTCTTAGCAACTTAGGGGTTCATGTAGATATTTTTCAAGTTGAGGAAATGTATTCTTAATATTTTTGTCTTTGTCAATTTCCTGCTATTTATCACTTTAACAAGAATAAACTACATTATAAAGTATTTACAAATAGCCAAAATTTGTCCTCACAGGGTGTGTTCTATCCAGTTTGGCAGGGTATCTGCTTATCATAAATTTTTATACACCCAGGTTGATTTTGCCCCCATCTTATGACTCTAACACTTTAACACAAGGCTGCAGGATTTGCTGTGGTAGACAAAAATATTGGCTCTTAAATGTTTCATTGTGGAAGTGACATCATTTGTTATCATATTTTATTGCATAAGTCAAATCACTTGGTTATGCTTCCTTTCAGACAGATAAGGAAGTATTAATACTTCCATGTGCTCAGAATAGATAATTTTAATTATCACTAAACATTAGGATATTTACATCTGTGATATGTCTAAATAATATGCGTCCCCTGAATTTTGTTGCACTTACTCTAAGGCTTGGAAAAAAAAGTAAAGTAAATAACTTCAACCATGTCAAACTCTTTGAGACCCCACGGACTGTAGCCCACCAGGCTCCTCTCTGCATCAGATTCTCTAGGCAAGAATACTGGAGTGGATTGCCACGCCTTTCTCCTGACTCAGGGGTTAAACTCGGGTCTCCTGCATTGCGGGCAGATTCTTTACCATCTGAGCCACCAGGGAAGCCTCTAAGTCTTGGTATCTGTCATCAATTCTGAAAAATTCTCAGCAATATTTTTCAAATATGGCATATGCCAGTTCCCTTTCTTTGTGTCTCCTTGTCTCAGGCACCCTCTCCTCCTCCCCATATTTAAATTTAACTTGTTTTAACTTTTCCCTCCATGTTTTGTCTCTAATTTACTCTTTTGTATTTTTATCCTTCTGCTCCTCTGTTCAGTATTTCAGATAATTTCTCTTGACTTATTTTTCACTTCTCTAATCTGTCTTTTTCTGAGGTTAATCTGATGCACACATTTAATTTTAAGAAAGCATATTTTTCATTTGTAAAAATCATATTTTAAACTTTTTGTATGCATTTTTTCAGTCTGTGAAGATTATATTTCTTCAACTATGCTATAGTAGAAGATATATAGCCAATATCTGATATTTGAACATGAGAAATCTCTGTTTCTGCTTCAGTAGTTTCTCTTGGTTTGTGTTTTGACATTTTGTTGCTTGGAGTACTTTTTTTATGACACTATACTGGGTCACTTTATTTATAAAAACTATTTGTAGAGGTAATTTAGACTTAGGATGAAGGTGATTTACTCTAGAAAGATATTCATATTTATTTTTTCATGATTTTGTGGTATTATCAATAGTGGGCCACCTTCATACAAGTGCAAAAATGGATATTACCTGGACAATCCAGAAATTCAAACCCTAATTCTGATTCTGTGCAATAGCAGGTCTGTTTCAAATGGTGTCTGGCTCATGTGGAGAATGCCTTCTGCTGGATCCTCATTTGGGTGTGGATTTCCTATATGATTTATACCTCCTCACCATCAAGGGCCATTAAAAAGCCACACATTTTCCTGAATGGCCTAGTGCTGTCAGGGTAAAACCGCATTCCACGTTCCTGTACCTCAGTGAAAATTTTATGTTTTCTGATTTCTCCTGAATTTTTGTAGCCATCATGTGAGGTCTTTAATGCTTTTAAGATAATTTTTAGTGAATTTATTCCATTTTATTTATTTTCAGCAGAAAAGATACCCTCAATAACCAAGCTGACAGTTACTGAGATAATCTCCTGGAATTTATCACAGTAATTAAATCATGTACTTGTTTGTTTTTCTCATCAATTACATAAAAGATACATGAAGGCAGGGTCATTGTCTCACCATTTTCTGCATTTACAGCACTTACACTGCCTTTCCATAAATAATTTTAGAATTCATAAAGGTAGCTTCTTGTGTGCTTCCGTGATACTTTGTCAAACCTTTACTCTCATCTCAGGGTTTGACTGTAAAAAATAACACCCAAATTGAGTAAGTATCACAGGCTGTTTCTTTGCGTCTGATGTCTCCTTCACCTCCTTACCTTGTATCTTTTTCTTTCCTTTTGAGAATAAGCCTCCCCAACTCTATGGATTGAACTGTTTCCCTCCAAAATGTATATCTTGAAGTCTTAGCCCCACAGTGACTGGATTGGAGAATTGGCCTTTAGGAGGTAACTGAGGTTAGATAAGACCATACAGTTGTGGCCCTAATCCAACATGTGACATTACAAAAACAGGAAGAGGCAGACCATCCTCCTGTCTCCCTGTGCACATGTCCTGAGAATGGTCAGGTGAGAAGGCAGTGATGGCATGGCCTGTATGCCAAGATCAGAGAACTAGAATGAGCACATTCTTGTAAGCACCTTGAGCTCAGCCTCCAGAACTGTGATAAGTAAATACAGTCCTATTGTTTTATCATCCAAGCTGTGGTATCTTTTTGTGGTCACCTGCCTGAATTGACCAAATACCAGAATCTTCTCCAGTTCAGCATTTCCCCAGTTGTTCTCTCTGTGATGTACCACTTTTGTTACCAGAGTGAGAGCACATGGGGTGGGGTTTAGACCTGAGCAGTGTTAATGATGCCCCAGGGACCATATCTTGTTATTATAAGAAAAATTCTAATTTTCTGAACCAAATTCAAAATTACTAGAGCTGACTCATGGTCTTAGAAAAATCACTTCTCAGTTCCTGACAGGAAAACAGGACCCTGGGATACTAGGTGAGACCTGATGGAACACAAAGAGGTCACATCAAGTAAACCTCCAGCTTGTTCACCCCTGCCTTCTGACACTGGAGGGAAGTCCGACATCAGTTATATGTTGTTGTGCAACAAGTTAATGCTGAACTTGGCAGCTTAAATCAGCATACACCTAGTATCTCACACCTTTGGTGGGCCAGGAATTGACATGGCTTACCTTGGTCCTCTGACTCATGATGTCTCACAAGGATGCAATCATCTGAAGCTTCAACCAGGAGTGCTAACTGTCCAAATGTAATTGACTGGATGTTGGCAGCATTCAGACCTTGGCAGGCTGATGAACTGAGAGTCTCGGTCCATGTTTGCTGTTGGACAGAGGCTTGCCCCCATTCCCTGTCATGCAAGTGTTTCTATAAGTAGGTCACAACATGACATCTTGTTTTATTAGACCAAGACAGGTTAAGAAGGGGAAATCAGAATCATCTTGAAATCTAAGTGACATCTCATCACTTTGCCAAATTCCATTTGGTAGATTCATGTTTCTAGGTACATTTGAGTGTTGGCATTACTCAAGGATGTGAACAAAAAGTGACAGGGATAACTGGGACATTTTAGAGGCCGTTACCCAGCCTTCTGTTCTTAAGCTAGATGAGATTCTCCCTAGGGGACAGGGAAGGAGAGAGAGGACTCCTCCCTGGATTCTGGGCCATGCGCTGTAACTGAGACAGAGAAACTGGGCCCTAGTAGCCTTGGGCACATCTACAGGGGGGGCAGCATCCAGAGTCTCTGAAGGCCTGTTCTCAGTGGTATCCCTGGAGCCAGTTCTACATGCTCATGAGAAATACCTGGTGCCTCCCTTCCTGCTCCAGGTTCAGTATTGGCACACTGGGGGCTTAGAGTTGGCCACGGAGGGAATGTTTATACCACAGAAGTCAACAGATGCTGTTCACAGAGCTTTCCCCTCAGAGAGAAGATTTTTTTAATACTTAATAGCACACCAGTGCATTGTCCCCTAAAATCTCTCCTATGCCCTGTGCCTGTGTCTGTCTTGCAGATCTGGAGCTAAGGCTGATCAATGGAGACCATAGCTGTGAGGGGAGAGTGGAAGTGAAGCACCAAGGAGAATGGGGCACAGTGAATGATCTGAACTGGAACATGGAGGAGGCACATGTGGTATGCAGACAGCTGAGGTGTGGAGCTGCTGTTGGTGCTCCCAAAGCGTCTAAATTTGGACCAGGAATTGGACCCATTTGGTTTCATTATATTTACTGCAAAGGGCAGGAGTCAGTTATCACCGAGTGCAGTTATCCTCCTCTTAAAGACCATCGTACTGAGGGCTATTCCCATAACAGGGATGCTGGAGCAATCTGCTCAGGTAAGTCTTATCTGGTCTGGGAGGAGATTCCCAGTAGGAAATCTTTCAGTTTTATTCCCAGAGAAACTATGAGCACATGGATCACAGTCCTTAGAACATACTTCTTTGAAGATTCCACTCACACAATGATTTCTTGAACATTAGGTGCTCAGAAGAGCATAAAGACTTGCTTGGACCGGGAGAAAAAACTAGAGATCCATAGTCGCTGGGGCCTCCAATCTCTGTGGTCTGTCACAGAAGGTGGAAGTGTGAGGTCAAATGTTTCATGCAGGTACAACTACTGGGATGGACCTCTATGAATTAGGTTCGTCGTGGTAGCTTGCATTCTTGCATCAGGTGGTCAAACAAGTGGGACTACAGGAGAGCATATATGAGGAGTGCAGGCAAACTTACTTTACTATACTCACAATTTCTACGGAGAGTATCCTCATATGAGTATACAGGGTAGGTGCCAATAGAACAGGCTTAACCCAGAAGTGGAGGCCAAAATGGGTGTGAAGATCAATGAACAATTGACAATAACAAGGTCAGGGTGAAGTTATAGAAAGAAACTACCTGAGGGCATTTTACTGGTGCTTTTGAATGTAAGTAGGTCACAGAGGAGGACAAGATTTGGGATTTGTGGCACTCTCATCACACTGGTGTACCTGCTCATCGGGGTGGGGAGCTCACATCCTATTTGTGGGGATGTTGAGCCTGCAGGAAAACCTGAAGCTTGACGATTAAAACAGAGTAGCTGAAGCAAAACTAAGGACAGTGAGGTTAAGAGAACTTTGAAACGATACATAATAATGACTCAGTCCACTCTAAATGTATTTGACCTGAGCCAAGGGGTAAACTAGAATGTGATTGGGTAGTCACAGTATTTACCAAGGACATTCCCAGCTTGCTGTGATATTTGATAATATCTTCCTCAATTCCAACTGTTATGGCAGGTTTATACCCTGGAATATTCATCAGACATTCTGATAACAACTGGAATATATTTTCCAATCTCACCACTAACAGATCTTTCATGATACTCTTGAGGTTGCAAAGAATTCCTTTCTTTTTAAAAAATTCCTATTTGAGGTAAGACTGACATGCCAAAAGCTGTACATTGTTAATATTTACAAAATGATGAATTTGGAAATCCCTTATGACTTTACAGTGGAAGTGACAAAAAGATTCAAGGGAATTGATCTTTGTTGAGGAAGGAGAAGGAAGCTGTTGTCTCCTACATCATCAGTTTCATGATGTCACTTTCCAGGGCTTTATTCTTTTAAAATAAGTGATTTTTGAATATAGTTTTAGATTGGCAATTTTTCTTAGCACATTTAAGGTTTTTCCTACGTGACATTGGCTTCTCATGTTCTTAGTGACTTCAGTTTTAGCACAGATATTTTGCAATTTGAGGTAATATAAAATAAGTCTCTGTCTCAGTATTTTTCTCTTTGTCAGTGTCCTTCTATTTCTTATCACTATAGCCAAAGTAAGCTATGTTTTAATGTATTAATGAGCAGCCAATTTTTTTTTTCTTATACGATGTGTTCTATTCAGTTTGCTATGGCAAAAGGGAGAGCAAGATAGATCAACAAGGAGAAACCATAGTCATCTTGAAATCTAATCTCTTAAATTACATCTCATTCCTGTTGCCAAATTTCATTTGTTAGATGCATGTTACTAGGTACATTTGAGTGTGGGGATTACATAAGGACATGAACACCAGGAAGCTGGAATAATTGGAACACTTCAGAGCCTGTTACCCCAGCCCTCTGTTCCTAAGCTGGATGAGATGCTCCCTATGGACAGGGAAGGAGAGGGAGGATTCCTCCCTGGATCCTGGTCCATGAGCTGTAACTGAGACAGAGAAGCTGGGCCCTAGTAGCCTTGGACACGTATACAGGGAGGGCAGCATCCAAAGTCTCTGGAGGCCTGTCCTCGGTGGTGTCCCTGGAGCTGGTTCTACAGGCTTGTGAGAAACACCTGGTGCCTCCCTTCCTGCTTCATGTTCAGTGATGGCACATTGGGGGCTTAGAGTTGGCCATGTGGGAATGTTTATACCATAGAAGTCAAGAAATGCTGAACACAGGATTTTTGTTCAGAAGTCAGAGATTTCATTTTTAAATATTACCACTATATGTCTGCATTGTCTCCTAAAATGTCTCCTGTATCCTTGTCCCTCTGCAGCTCGGGAGGTCAGGTTGAAGGATGGAGCCCACCACTGTGAGGGGAGAGTGGAAGTGAAGCACCAAGGAGAATGGGGCACAGTGAATGATCACAACTGGAGCTTGGAGGCAGCAGCTGTGGTGTGCAGAGAACTGGAGTGTGGAGCTGCCATTAATGCTTCCAGAGGAGCTCATTTTGGACCAGGGATTGGCCCCATTTGGTTTCAGTATATTTACTGCAATGGGACAGAATCTTCTCTCATGGAGTGTAGTTATCCTCCTCTTAAAAACCACCTTCCTGAGGGCCTATCCCATGACGGGGATGCTGGAGCAGTCTGCTCAGGTAAGTCTTGTCTGGTCCGGGAGGGGATATTTAGCTGGGAAAGCCTCTGTCTCTTTCTCAGAATAGCATATGCATATGGATCACAGTCTTTAGTACATTCTTGGGTGAAGACTCCAGTCAGAGAGTGATTTCTTGAACATTAGGTGCTCAAAGAAAACATGATGACTTGCTTGGCCCTGGAGAGAAAGTCTCATGACCCATAGTCACTGGGCCCTCCAGCTTCTGTTGTGTGTCATAGGAGGCAGGGGAAAAAGTAAAAGTAAAGTAAGTCACTTCAGTCGTGTACAACTCTTTGACCCTATGGACCTGTAGCCCGCCAGGCTCCTCTGTCCATCGAATACTCCAGGAAAGAATACTGGAACGGTTGCCGTGCCTTTCTTCAGGGGATCTTCCTGACCCAGGCATTGAACCTGAGTCTCCCACAATGCAGGCAGATTCTTTACCATCTGAGCCAACAGGGAAGCCTAGGAGGCAGGAGGCTGAGCCCAAATGCTTCATTTAGGTACAACTGCTGTGTTGGACCTCATCATGATAGCCTGTTGTATTCTTTCATGATATGTTCAGACATGTGTGGCTACAAGAGGGGTTAGAGGAGAAGTTCAGGCAAATACAGCTTATTATGTTCAAAGATACAGGGTATTATCAGGTTGGGTACATGGGGAAAGTGACAAGAGACAGCCTCAACGAAGCAGCAGTGACACAAAGGAGAGATTGAAGACCCATGGACAAGTGACAATACCCAGAGTCAGGGTGTAGTTACACTACAAAAAAGCATTAGGGGATTCCGTTGGTGCATTTTGAATATAACTAGGTCACTGGGGAGGACAAGATGGGGATTTGGGCAGGGGACCACCTCATCACTGGTGCACCTGCTCACCAGGGTGGGGAGCTCACAACCTATTTGTGGGGATGTTGAGGTTGCAGGAAAATCTGAAGTTTGACAATTACAACACAGAAGCTGAAGTGAAACTGAGGGCAGTGAAGTCAAGAGAATCTGAAATGATATGTAATAAGGGCTCAGTTCAGTTCAGTTCAGTTCAGTTACTCAGTCGTGTCTGACTCTTTGCAACCCCATGAATTGCAGCACGCCAGGCCTCCCTGTCCATCACCAATTTCCAGAGTTCACTCAAACTCATGTCCATAGAGTCAGTGATGCTATCCAGCCATCTCATCCTATGTCGTCCCCTTTTCCTCCTGCCCCCAATCCCTCCCAGCATCAGAGGCTTTTCCAATGAGTCAACACTTCGCATGAGGTGGCCAAAGTACTGGAGCTTCAGCTTTAGCATCATTCCTTCTAAAGAACACCCAGGACTGATCTCCTTTAGAATGGACTGGTTGAATGTCCTCGCAGTCCATGGGACTTTCAAGAGCCTTCTCCAACACCACAGTTCAAAAACATCCATTCTTCAGTGCTCAGCCTTCTTCACAGTCCATCTCTCACATCCATACATGGCTACTGGAAAAACCATATCCTGTAGAAATGTATTGGACCTGAGCCAAGGCAGAAAGTGAGGAGGAATTAAAGAGCCTCTTGATGAAAGTGAAAGGGGAGAGTGAAAAAATTGGCTTAAAGCTCAGAAAACTAAGATCATGGCATCTGGTCCCATCACTTCATGGCAAATAGATGGGGAAACAGTGGAAACGCTGTCAGACTTTATTTTGGGGGGCTCCCAAAAATCAATGCAGGTGGTGACTGCACCTGTGAAATTAAAAGACCCTTACTCCTTGGAAGGAAAGTTATGACCAACCTAGAGAGCATATTCAAAAGCAGAGACATTACTTTGCCAACAAAGGTCTGTCTAGTCAAGGCTATGGTTTTTCCAGTAGTCATGTATAGATGTGAGAGTTGAACTGTGAAGAAAGCTAAGTGCCGAAGAATTGATGCTTTTGAACTGTGGTGTTGGAGAAGACTCTTGAGAGTCCCTTGGACTGCAGGGAGATCCAACTAGTCTGTCCTAAAGGAGATCAGTCCTGGGTGTCCATTTGGAGGACTGATGCTGAAGCTGAAACCCAATACTTTGGCCACCTCATGCAAAGAGTTGACTCATTGGAAAAGACCCTGATGCTGGGAGGGATTGAGGGCAGGAAAAGAAGGGGATGACAGAGGATGAGATGGCTGGATGGCATCACGGACTCGATGGACGTGAGTTTGAGTGAACTCTGGAAATTGGTGATGGACAGGGAGGCCTGGTGTGCTGCAATTCATGGGGTTACAGAGTCAGACACGACTGAGCGACTGAACTGAACTGAAGGTGGAAATAGGGCTTCCTGGGTTGCTCAATGGTAAAGAATCTGACTGCAAAGCAGAAGATGCCAGAGATGTCATGCATTCAATCCCTGGGTCAGAAAGATACCCTGGCAACCCACTCCAGTATTCTTGCCTGGAGAATTCCATGAACAGAGGCGCCTGGTGGGCTACAGTCCATAGTGTCACACAGAGTCAGATATGACTCTGAGCATGCACGCCAGGTGGAAATTAGAATGATTGGGTGGTCACAGTATTTGCCAGAGATGTTTCCAGTTGTTATCAACATGTTTGATGAATCTCACCTTTAGCAAAACTTTAATGATGCTCTTGAAGTTGCTAAGAAAACAATTATTTCCTTTGTGAAAGCTACTTAATTGATGTAAAGTTGACCTACAAAAACTGTACATAGTTAGTATTTACCCCTGATGAATTTGGTGATCAGTATACATTTGTGAAACCATGAAAACAATCTATGCCATAAACCTGTTCATCTCTTCCAAAGTTTTCTTTCATCCTCTTTATTACAGTATTACTATCAAAGTAAGTGTTTTCAAAGTGCATTTGAGCTTCAGTTAGGAATTTTTGTTTTAAGAGAACCCATTTCTTAGCATTTCAAATGACATCCCTTATTGTCACAATGTCTTCATTATGGTTTCAAATGCAGAAAAGCTCGTGGGAACACTGCAGGAGTCCTTGCCTTATTCTGATAAATCAGCATCTGAAACAAAATGGACTGCGTGATGTTGAAGTTTGTGTGATACTGGAGCTTCTAATGTCATAATTTTAAGAAAAATAATGTCTTCATATTAACTCCAGTTAAGATATATTTAAAAATAAAAAGATTTGAGAGTGCTATGGGATTTAACACTCATAGTGGTTTATATCCCCTGATTACCTTTGCTCTACTTTTGCTGTTGTTCAATCACTAGGTCATGTCCAACTCTTTGCGACCCCATGGACTGCAGTAGGCCAGGCTTCCCTGTCCTTCACCATCTCCCAGAGTTTGCTCAGACTCATGTCCATTAAGTTGGTGATGCTATCCAGCCATTTCTTCCTTGCCACTCCCTTTTCCTTTTGCCTTCAATTTTTCCCAGCATCAGGGTCTTTTCCAATGAGTCAGCACTTCGCATCAGGTGGCCGAAGTATTGCAGCTTCAGCATGAGTCCTTTCAATGCATATTCAGAACTGATTTCTTTTAGGATTGACTGATTTGATCTCCTTGCTATCCAAGGGACTCTCAAGAGTCTTCTCCAATACCACAGTTCAAGAACATCAATTTTTGGTGCTCAGCCTTCTTTATGATCCATCTCTTACACTCACACATAACTACTGGGAAGACCCATGGCTTGGACTAGATGGACCTTTGTCAGCAAAGTGACGTGTCTGCTTTTTAATATACTGTGTAGGTTTGTCCTAGCTCTCCTTCCAAGGAGCAAGCGTCTTTTAATTTCATGGCTGCAGTCACTGTCTGTAGTGATTTGGGAGCACAAGAAAATAAAATCTGTCACTGTTTCCACTTTTTACCCATCTTTTTGCCATGAAGTGATGGAACTGGATGCCATGATCTTAGTTTTTTTGATCTACTTATCATAATTACTCAAGTATCTATATTGTTTATACCTCATAATTTTATTATTAATATGCTACTACTTCACTACAAGGATGCAGGATTTGCTATTTTAGAAAAATATATTGACTCTTTAATGTTTCTATGAGGAAGTGACATCATTTGTTCTCACACTTCATTGGATAAGTCAGATTACATGGTTATGGTTCCTTTCAAGTAGGCAAAGAACTATTAGTATTTCCACGTACTCAGAATAAGAGAATTTTAAATATGACTACACATTTATGATGTTTACACCCTTGAAGTGTCTGGAATTTAATTGCTATCTATGTGTATCCTTGAGTTTTTTTCCTTTTTGCCACTGGTAGCCCCCTTTTATCACTCTAAGGCTTGATATCGTTCATCAGTTCTGGAAAATGCTCAGCCAGTGTTTTTCAATTATTTCTTCTGTTCAATTCTTTGTTTTTCTTTGTGTCTCTCTTTCTCTGCCTTTTTTTCTCTCTTTATGCCCATATGTCAGTTTAACTTATTTGAAACATCTTGCTCCATTTTCTGTCTCTGGATTTTTCATGTTTTTGTTGCTCTGTGCAGTAGTATTCCTGATGATTTCTTCTGACATTATAAAATTCACTGATTCTATGTTTTACTGAGGTTAATTTGATGCAAACATTGTAATTTTAAGTATATTTTTCATTCATAGAAGCTCAGTTTTAAAATTTTTTTCTGTGTACTGTTTAGTCCTCTGAAGATCCTTCAACAGTGTTTTTATTTCTTTAAATATGGTATATGTGGAAGATATACAGCCTAGTGTCTGATACACTGAATATGAGAAGTCTCTGCTTCAACTTCAGTTGTTTCTTTTGGTTGTGTTCATGGACCATTTTCTTGATATACTTTTCTTTTTTGACAATATGCTGGTCAATTTCTATATAAAAAGTATTTATAAAGATAATTAAAAGCTTGGATGAAGGTAATTTACTATAGAAAGGAATACATAGATACTTTTTCATGGTTTTTTGGTATTATCAATAGTGGGCCACCTTCATACAAGTGCAGAAATAGATATTACCTAGACGATGCAGAGATTCACACTCTGAATCTAATTCTGTGCAAAACCTGCCTGTTTTACCTGCCAGCTTGTTGTGGAGAATGCCTTCTGCTGGATTCTCATCTGGGTGTGGTTTTCCGATTTGATTTATGTCTCCTTACCACCTTGTGTGCATGCATGCTCAGTCGCTTCAGTTGTGTCCGACTCTTTGTGACCCCATGGACTGTAGCCTGCCAGGTTCCTCTGTCCATGGGATTCTCCAGCAAGAATACTGGAGTGCGCTGCCATGCTCTCCTCCAGGGGATCTTCTGGAGTCAGGAATGAAAAACTCATGTATTATGTCTCCTACATTGGCAGACAGATTGTTTACCACTTGCACATCCTGGGAAGCCCTTCTGCACACCAAGGGCCACAAGAAATACCACACACTTTCCTGAATGACCTAGAGCCCTCAGAGCAAATGCAGATTACCCACTCCATGAATTTCCATTTACTCTTAGATTGCCCTGACCTTTTGTTCCAGTCTTATGAGGGCTTAACTTATGAGGTCTGGAACTTAACACAGTAATGAAATCACATACTTCCTTGTTTGTGTCATCAACTAGGTAAAAGCTACATGAAAGCAGGAACATTTTCTTACTTTTTTCTGCATTAACAGCACAAGACATGCCTCGCAATAGATAATTTTATTATTTTTTGAAACCTTCTTTCATTTTATATTTTAAATTATGAGAGTATGATAACACATTTATAGGAGACTCAGAAAATATACAACAAAATTACATATCAGTTCAGTTCCGTTCAGTCGCTCAGTCATGTCTGACTCTTTGCAACCGCATGAATTGCAGCACGCCAGGCCTCCCTGTCCATCACCAACTCCCGGAGTTCACTCAAACTCATGTCCATTGAGTCGGTGATGCCATCCAGCCCTCTCATCCTCTGTCGTCCCCTTCTACTCCTGGCCCCAATCCCTCCCAGCATCAGGGTCTTTTCCAATGAGTCAACTCTTCGCATCAGGTGGCCAAATTATTGGAGTTTCAGCTTCAGCATCAGTCCTTCCAATGAACACCCAGAACTAATCTCCTTTAGGAGGGACTGGTTGGATCACCTTGCAGTCTAAGGGACTCTCAAGAGTTCTCTCCAATACCACAGTTCAGAAGCATCAATTCTTCGGCACTCAGCTTTCTTCACAGTCCAACTCTCACATCCATACATGATCACTGGAAAAACCATAGCCTTGACTAGACAGACTTTGTTGGCAAAGTAATGTCTCTGCTTTTGAATATGCTATCTAGGTTGATCATAACTTTCCTTCCGAGGAGTAAGCGTCTTTTAATTTCACGGCTGCAGTCACCATCTGCAGTGATTTTGGAGCCCCAAACAATAAAGTCTGACACTGTTTCTACTGTTTCCCCGTCTATTTGCCATGAAGTGATGGGACCAGATGCCATGATCTTAGTTTTCTGAATGTTGAGCTTTAGGCCAACTTTTTCACTCTCCTCTTTCACTTTCATCAAGAGGCTCTTTAGTTCCTCTTCACTTTCTGCCATAAGGGTGGTGTCATCTGCATATCTGAGGTTATTGATATTTCTCCCAGCAATCTTGATTCCAGCTTGCGCTTCTTCCAGCCCAGCATTTCTCATGATGTACTCTGCATATAAGTTAAATAAACAGGGTGACAATATACAGCCTTGACATACTCCCACATATAGTTCCACTATATCTTACCATTTTTTAACTAGATGAATTAAGATTTTTAGTTGAAGTTTAAATATCAAACTCTCAAAACTTTATTGAATGAATAAACAGACATGTAGAAGGATGTAGTAGACCTGAAAAACACTATGACCCAATTCAACATAATTAAGATTTGCACAGTTTTCACACAACAACAGGATACAAATTCTATTCAAGTTTCCAGATACTATAAACCAGGAGACACTGGAACATATCCAGGGGCATAAAACAAGGTGCAAAACTTTTATGGTCTAAAGGTATTGGAATCATACACAGAGTCTGTTCTCTTATCACAATGGAATTATGTTAAAAATATATGAAAATAACCCACATATTTTCAAGTGCAATGTGACATTTACCAGGAGAGATCTTTGATTTAGCCATTGAAATCCTCAAAAAACTTAAAAGACTCAAAAAATACAGAGTGACTGAAGAGAATAAAGCCTTTAAATGAGAAATTAATATCAAAATGAGAAATTAGCATCAATGATACCCTAAAAATCCTATGTAATTGAAGTTACATTGGGGTTACTTAATTAGAAATTAAGCATCCACTTTTAAATAATGGGTGTATCTAAGAAGCCATAACCAGGAAAATCAGACAATATTTGTAACAGAAAAAAATGAAAAGAAAATCAGAATTTTTTTTAATTCAGCTGAAACTTCTCAGTGCAACTAAATATTGAACAATCTGTGAAAACAAATAATGGACACTAGCATAAAATTTCATAAAATTTGAACAAATCTGTACTTTGGTTAGAAATATTGTATCACATGTTAATTTTCCTGTTTTTTTTTTTAATTTTTTTTTTATTTTTTAAATTTTAAAATCTTTAATTCTTACATGCATTCCCAAACATGAACCCCCCTCCCACCTCCCTCCCCATAACATCTTTCTGGGTCATCCCCATGCACCAGCCCCAAGCATGCTGCATCCTGTGTCAGACATAGACTGGCGATTCAATTCACATGATAGTATACATGTTAGAATGTCATTCTCCCAAATCATCCCACCCTCTCCCTCTCCCTCTGAGTCCAAAAGTCCGTTATACACATCTGTGTCTCTTTCCCTGTCTTGCATACAGGGTCGTCATTGCCATCTTCCTAAATTCCATATATATGTGTTAGTATACTGTATTGGTGTTTTTCTTTCTGGCTTACTTCACTCTGTATAATCGGCTCCAGTTTCATCCATCTCATCAGAACTGATTCAAATGAATTCTTTTTAACGGCTGAGTAATACTCCATTGTGTATATGTACCACAGCTTTCTTATCCATTCATCTGCTGATGGACATCTAGGTTGTTTCCATGTCCTGGCTATTATAAACAGTGCTGCGATGAACATTGGGGTACATGTGTCTCTTTCAATTCTGGTTTCCTCAGTGTGTATGCCCAGCAGTGGGATTGCTGGGTCATAAGGTAGTTCTATTTGCAATTTTTAAGGAATCTCCACACTGTTCTCCATAGTGGCTGTACTAGTTTGCATTCCCACCAACAGTGTAGGAGGGTTCCCTTTCCTCCACACCCTCTCCAGCATTTATTGCTTGCAGATTTTTGGATCGCAGCCATTCTGACTGGTGTGAAGTGGTACCTCATTGTGGTTTTTATTTGCATTTCTCTAATAATGAGTGATGTTGAGCATCTTTTCATGTGTTTGTTAGCCATCCGTATGTCTTCTTTGGAGAAATGTGTATTTAGTTCTTTGGCCCATTTTTTGATTGGGTCGTTTATTTTTCTGGAATTGAGCTGCATAAGTTGCTTGTATATTTTTGAGATTAGTTGTTTGTCAGTTGCTTCATTTGCTATTATTTTCTCCCATTCAGAAGGCTGTCTTTTCACCTTGCTTATATTTTCCTTTGTTGTGCAGAAGCTTTTAATTTTAATTAGATCCCATTTGTTTATTTTTGCTTTTATTTCCAGAATTCTGGGAGGTGGATCATAGAGGATCCTGCTGTGATTTATGTCTGAGAGTGTTTTGCCTATGTTCTCCTCTAGGAGTTTTATAGTTTCTGATCTTACATTTAGATCTTTAATCCATTTTGAGTTTATTTTTGTGTACGGTGTTAGAAAGTGATCTAGTTTCATTCTTTTACAAGTGGTTGACCAGTTTTCCCAGCACCACTTGTTAAAGAGGTTGTCTTTACTCCATTGTATATTCTTGCCTCCTTTGTCAAAGATAAGGTGTCCATATGTGTGTGGATTTATCTCTGGGCTTTCTATTTTGTTCCATTGATCTATATGTCTGTCTTTGTGCCAGTACCATACTGTCTTGATGACTGTGGCTTTGTAGTAGAGCCTGAAGTCAGGCAAGTTGATTCCTCCAGTTCCATTCTTCCTTCTCAAGATTGCTTTGGCTATTCGAGGTTTTTGTATTTCCATACAAATCTTGAGATTATTTGTTCTAGTTCTGTGAAAATGTGGCTGGTAGCTTGATAGGGATTGCATTGAATTTGTAAATTGCTTTGGGTAGTATACTCATTTTCACTATATTGATTCTTCCAATCCATGAACATGGTATATTTCTCCATCTATTAGTGTCCTCTTTGATTTCTTTCATCAGTGTTTTATAGTTTTCTATATATAGGTCTTTAGTTTCTTTAGGTAGATATATTCCTAAGTATTTTATTCTTTTCGTTGCAATGGTGAATGGAATTGTTTCCTTAATTTCTTTTCTACTTTCTCATTATTCGTGTATAGGAATGCAAGGGATTTCTGTGTGTTGATTTTATATCCTGCAACTTTACTATATTCATTGATTAGCTCTAGTAATTTTCTGGTGGACTCTTTAGGGTTTTCCATGTAGAGGATCATGTCATCTGCAAACAGTGAGAGTTTTACTTCTTCTTTTCCAATTTGGATTCCTTTTATTTCTTTTTCTGCTCTGATTGCTGTGGCCAAAACTTCCAGAACTATGTTGAATAGTAGCGGTGAAAGTGGACACCCTTGTCTTGTTCCTGACTTTAGGGGAAATGCTTTCAATTTTTCACCATTGAGGATAATGTTTGCTGTGGGTTTGTCATAGATAGCTTTTATTATGTTGAGGTATGTTCCTTCTATACCTGCTTTCTGGAGAGTTTTTATCATAAATGGATGTTGAATTTTGTCAAAGGCCTTCTCTGCATCTATTGAGATAATCATATGGTTTTTATTTTTCAATTTGTTAATGTGGTGAATTACATTGATTGATTTGCGGATATTGAAGAATCCTTGCATCCCTGGGATAAAGCCCACTTGGTCATGGTGTATGATCTTTTTAATGTGTTGTTGGATTCTGATTGCTAGAATTTTGTTGAGGATTTTTGCATCTATGTTCATCATGGTTAATTTCCCTTTTTTTAAACATGGTATCTTCAGATTGGATTGGAAGTTTCAAGCCTCATTCAAATTTCTTTTAAAAATCACTAAAATAATATGCTTTCTAGACTTTTAGCAGTAATACTAGATACCAGAATAAATGGAGCTATATCAAATCTTTGAGTGAATGTAAATTAGAAATCTAGCATTCTATTCATATTTAGTCAAGCAAGTGGAACCAAAATGTCATAAATGTTTTAACTAAGCAAAAATTCAAAAGCTTTCTAAAATACATACATTACATTATGGGCTTGTGTTCAGTAGCTCAGGTGTGTCCAGCTCTTTGTCACCCTATGGACTGTAGCCTCTCAGGCTCCTCTGTTTATGGGATTTTTCCAGGCAAGAATACTGGAGTGGGTTGCCATTTCACCTCTAGGAGATCCTCACCACCCAGGGATTTAACCTGTATCTCCTGCATCTCCTGTATTGGCAGGCGGATTCTTTTACCACATTATACATTGTATATATAAACTTCTCCATTACAATTGTTAAAGGCTTCAGACAGAACATCAAAAAAAGAGATGGAAAAATCAGCAAACACAAACTAAGTGAAATGAGAGCACTGAATATGAAATAGAAAAAGTGAAACAAACTAGGAAAAGACCATATAATCCAGTTATTTTAAACATGGATGCTCACTAGAATTACATCTGAAGCTTTGGAGAAAAAAATAGACCTGGACACTTGTATTTTTCAAAAAATTCCAAGATAAATTCTAAGGTGCATCTGGATTTTAAAAAGTGATTAAGATTTTTCTCTTAAATGGTAGCTTTGGTGATACAGAATTCTACTACTTTCTGTTGACCGATCATGAAACAGTGGTATTAAAATGAATAATAGCTACATAATCACAATAGCAAAATATGTTTATCACAATCAATAGCCAGACCAAAAAAAAAAGATAATTACAATTGCAAACCATAATATAAACATGATTAACCTAACAATATAAAATAATTACATACAAATCGGGCAGTTAAATAGAGAGACGTGGTAAGTGGAGGTGCATACATGCACATGTTTTCGTCCACCCAGCCAGTCCATTTTTGGATATGAACACATGTCCTTTTATACTGCCATCGTGAACCAATATCCATAGATAATTTATTATTAATAAAACTAGCTTCTCATGAACTTTCAGGATCCTATTTCAATCCTTTACTGTCGCTTCAGTGTCAGATTCTAAAACATCTGAGTAAGCATCACAGGACATCTCCCTGTGTCTACTGTCTCTTTCATCTCCTCCCCTTTTATCATTATTTCCTTCTGAGAATGAACCTCTGCAAATCTATGGACTGAACTGTGACCCTCCATAAAGTATATCTTGAAGACCTAACCCCACAGTGACCGCAGGAGACAGGGCCTTTAGGAAGTAATTGAGGTTGATTAAGGTCAGAAGGATGTGGCCTTAATTTAATAGGTGACATTACAGGAAAAGGAAGAGAAAGGCCTCCCTCTCTTTCTCTAAGTGCACATGTCCTAGGAAAGGCCAGGTGAGCACACAGTGCGACAGCTGTGGCCTGAAAGCCAAAGAAAGAGGTTTCAGGATGAGCATTGCCTTGCCAGCACTTTGCCTTGGACTTACTAGCTTCTAGCACTCTGATAAAATAAATGAATTTCTGCTGTTTAACCAGCCAGTCTGTGCTATTTTGTGGTAGGCGCTGGCCTGAGCCATCTACATGCCAGGATCTTCTCTAGTTTAACATTTTCCCAGATGTTCCCTCTGTGATGCACCACTTCTGTTTCCAGAGTGAGAGCACATGGGGCAGAGCGGAGACCAGAGCAGTGTGCCTGGTCCCCAGGGGCCACATCATGTTAGATTCTAAGAAAAACTCTTACTTCCTGACCTGAATTCAAAGCTAATGGAGCTGATTCAAGGTCTCAGTAAACTCACTTTTCAGTTCCCAACAGGAAGGCAGGAGCTTGGGACACTGGGTGAGACCTGATGTGGCAGAGAGAGGTGGTTTGGGTCCCAATTTCTAGTGGGACCCGGTAGCAAGCCTGATCACACAGGAACAAATCTCATCTGGATGAAGCAGAGAAGGCTCAAGTATAAACCTCCAGCTTGTTCGCACCATGTCTTCTGACTCTGGAAGAAGTCCTATATCCGTTATGTGTTGTTGTGCAACAAATTAGTGCTGAACTTGGCAGCTTAAGTCAGCAAACACCTAGTATCTCACACTTTGAGTGGGCCAGGAATGGACATGGTTTACCTGGGTCCTAGGACTCATGATTTCTCATAAGGATGTGATCATCTGAAGGTTCAACTGGGGATGGAGATCATCCAAACATACTCACCTGGATGTTGGCAGCATTCAGAACTTGGTGGACTGTTGAACAGAGAACCTCAGTCCCTGGCTGGTTGTTGGCTACAGTCTTGCCTCCGTTCCTTGTCGTGAGAGTCTCTCCATAAATTTTCTCAACGTGGCAGCTGGTTTCATTAAAGCAAGAGAGGAAGAAAGATAGATCATCGATGGAGGAACCAGAGTCATCTTGAAACTTACTCTGTTAAGTGACTTCACTTAGGCAAATTTCCTTTGTTAGATGCATGATACGAGGTACATTCGAGCATGGGGATTACACAAGGATGTGAACACAGGTAACAGAAACATCTGGGACACTGAGAGCCTGTTACCCCAGCCCTCTGTTCCTAAGGTGGATGAGGAGCTCCCTATGGACAGGGAAGGAGAGGGAGGATTCCTCCCTGGATCCTGGGCCATGAGCTGGAACTGAGACAGAGAAGCTGGGCCCTAGAAGCCTTGGGCACATCTACAGGGAGGGCAGCATCCAGAGTCTCCAAAGGCCTGTCCTCAGTGGTGTCCCTGGAGCTGGTTCTACAGGCTCCTGAGAAACACCTAGTGCCTCTCTTCCTGCTCCAGGTTCAGTGATGGCACATTGGGAGCTTCGCGTTGGCCATGGTGGCAATATTTATATCACCGAAGTCAGCAAGTGCTGTTTACAAGTGTTTGTTTTCAGACATCAGAATCTTCTTTTTTTATGCTTGTCAGTATACTACTACATGATCTCCTAACCTCTTTCCCATGTCCTGTGTCTGTGTCTCTCTTGCAGCTCTTGAGGTGAGGCTGAAGGATGGAGCCCACAGCTGTGAGGGGAGAGTGGAAGTGAAGCACCAAGGAGAATGGGGCACAGTGAATGATCACAACTGGAACATAGAGGGGGCACAAGTGGTGTGCAGACAGCTGGGGTGTGGAGCTGCCATTGATGCTCCTGGAGGGGCTTATTTTGGACCAGGGATTGGCCCCATTTGGTTTCATTCTATTAACTGCCAAGGGAAAGAGTCACTGCTCACAGTGTGCAGTTATCCTTCTCTTAAAGACTATCGTCCTGAGGGCCTTTCCCATGACCAGGATGCTGGAGCAGTCTGCTCAGGTAAGTCTTGTCTGGTCTGGGAGGGCATCCCCAGTGAGAAAAGCCCTACTCTCATTCCCAGAGTAGCTATGAGACTATGGATCACAGCCTTTAGAATGTACCTGGGTGAAGATTCCACTCACACAATGATTCCTTGAACATTACGTGCTCAAAGCAACATAAGGACATGCTTGTTCCTGGAGAGAAAAGCTCCAGACCCATAGTAACTGGTCCCTCTAGTCTCTGTGATGTGTCATAAGAGGCAGGGGGGTGACCTTAAATGTTTCATGCAGGTACAACTTCCAGGTTGGACCTCTAAGAATTCAGTTCATCATAGTCACTTTTTGTTTTCTTCTTGAGATGGTCAGTCAAGCGCAGCTGTAAGAAGGGATGCAAGAGAGGTGCAGGCAAACATAGTTCGTTATACTCACAGATCCTAGAGTGACAGATATCATCTTATGGGTAATGAGGAAGGTACCAATAGACAAGGGTCAACCTAGAAGTGAGGACCACAAGGAGGGAGCGGACACCCATGAACAAGAGACAGTGCTGGAGACCAGGGTGGAGTTACACAAGGAAAAGGTGGGAGGGGGTTTCACTGGTGCATCTGAATGTCACTAGGTCACAGGGGAGGCAAGATGGGGAGGTTTGTGTCAGGGGATCGTCTCATCGCACTACTGCACCCGATCCCCTCGGTGGGGAGCTCACATCTTATTTGTGGGGATGTTGATGCTGCAGAAAAGCCTCAAGTTTGACAATTACAACAGCTAGAACAAAACTAAGGACCCTGCAGTTAAGATAATTTGAAATGATACATAATAAGGTCTCAATCTTATCTATCTGTATTTGACCTGAGGCAAGGTTAAACTAGAATGTAACTGGGTGGTCACTGTGTTTGCCAGAGATGTTCCCAGTTCTTTTTAGAATGTTTGATAAACTGTCCAGGACATAAATACCATCATAATGGCTGGAACTGAGGAAGTTATTATCGGATATCTCCGCAAAGTTGCTACTAGAGGTGGTTGGGTCTTAGGAATAGGACATCCCAGCTTCTAGGAAGCAAACTGGTGATGTAATGAAGATGGAAGAATTGCATGAAAGAAGACTGGGGATCAAGGTTCAGGTCAAGTCCCATATTCAGCACAGTTTCTGTGTTCTACTTCCTTCATGCTCTCATCCTTCTTGATTTCTCTTCTATATCTTTATGTGGGAGTCATTTCTGGGCTCTGTGGAAGTTCTGGCCTTTTGAGGTTGTAGAACAGACTATAAGAAATTTTTATAATATGGAATCTATTTCTTTAGCAAATATAAGACTATGTAGATATCTCTCTCTTTTTTTTCATACCAGAGTTAGCCTATGTGGGGGAGGTGCCAGTTATAGACACACATATAGTGGTGGGCCCCCAAGAAGGCAGCAAGGGCCTGGCTTGTTGAGGGGCTCCCTGACAGCCTGGGGGGCTCTAGTTCTTGGTGTAGTCTCCCGTGGCTGCACTCTGTTCCTCTGGGCATGCACACTACAGTGGAGCTTGCTGACAGGTGTCAGGCTGGTGGGATTCGAGTGCATAGTTGGAGGGTCTAGCCATGAGCACATGTATGATGTTGGGCTCACACCTTAGCTTTAGACTAGTGTCTTGCTCTCGTTCAGCCAGAGAACTGAGCTGACTGCCAGTGCTCTTCCTGGGCTCTGGAGGAAGTGAAGGTAGATATACCCTTGGTCTGATGTCAATGAATGTGCATACAAAGTGGGTAATCTGGTGAAATCTCCAGGAGGTCTGCAGCATTAGTTTCTTCAAGGGTGTGATCTGCTGAACTTGTCTACAGAAGAGCAGGACACTGTGAACTGCAGTTGTTCCTGTTGTGTGACGGTTACTGTAGCCCCTTCTCTTCCTTATTCCAGGTCTTTATATGTATCTCAGCTTTGCAGATCTGGGTGAGGTGAAATGGAAGAGCTACCTTCACATGTTGCCCCACAAGGCCAGGACCCTGTTTACTCAGCCTGGTCTGACCTTCCTGGCAAGGGGAACTCTCTTGGCATCGAATAATTCTGGCTTGGGGGATGGAATGCTGGCAAAATGATATCTTTGCATTGCTAAAATTTCTGAGGAGGACTACTGTTCACTCTAGAACTGTATTTGTTGGTGGATAACTGTCTAATTGTTGAGGTTTATATGGGGATAAAGTCTGTTGTCTACTACATCATCATGTTCATGATGTCACTTTCCAGGGTTTAATTCTTTAAAAGAGAGGTTTTTAGTATACAGTTTTAAATTTGCATTTTTATACCACATCTAAGTCTTCAGTCTACTCAATATTGGCTTCTCATATTCTGAGCAACTTAGTGTAGATGTTTTTCAATCTTAGGTAATGCACACTAAGTCCCTATGTTAATATTTTTCTCTTTGTCAATTTCCTGATATTTCTTATCATTTTAGAAAGAATAAGCTAAGTTATAAAGTATTAACAAATAACCCAAATTTATCTGCACAGGATGTGTTCTATTCAGTTTGGCAGGCCCTCTGCTTATGATAATTTTTTAAGCACCCAGGTTGATGAATTCCCCAATATCTTATTATTGTACCACTTCAGCACAACCCTGCAGGAAAAATACATTGGCTCGTAAATGTTTCTCTGTGGAAACGGCATCATTTGTTATCATACTTCATTGCATAAGTCAGAACATGTGGTTATGCTTCCTTTCAAATAGACAAGAAAGCATTAGTTGTTCCATGTGCTCAGGAAAAGAGAACTTCACTAATCACTAAACAGGAATGGTGTTTACATCAGTGATGTGCCTACAAATTAATAGCTTTTCATATGTGTTCCCTTAGTTTTATTGCACTTATTCATCCTAAGGCTTGGTATCTGTCATCAATTCTGCAAAATTCTCAGCCAATATTTTTCAAATATGGTATTTGGATTACACAAGGGCAAGAACACCAGATGGCATGAATAACTGGGACACTTTAGAGCCTGTTACCCCAGCCCTCTGTTCCTAAGCTGGATGAGATGCTCCCTATGGATAGGGAAGGAGAGAGAGGATTCCTCCCTGGATCCTGAGCCATGAGCTGCAACTGAGATGGGGAAGCTGGGCCCTAGTAGCCTTGGGCAGCATCCAGAGTCTCTGAAGGCCTGTCCTCGGTGGTGTCCCTGGAGCTGGTCCTACAGGCTCATGACGAATACCTGGTACCTCCCTTCCTGCTCCAGGTTCAGTGATGGCACATTGGGAGCATAGAGTTGGCCACAGTGGGAGTATGTGTATTACAGAAGTCAACAAATGCTATTCACCAGAATGTTTTTTCCCCTCAGAGAGAAGATTTTTTAAATATTTAATTGCATACCACTGCATTGTCTCCTAAAATCTCCTGTGTCCTGTGTCTGTGTCTCTCTTTCAGCTCTGGAGTTGAGGCTGAGGGATGGAGCTCACAGCTGTGAGGGGAGAGTGGAAGTGAAGCACCAAGGAGAATGGGGCACAGTGAATGACTACAATTGGAACATAGAGGAGGCACGTGTGGTGTGCAGACAGCTGAGGTGTGGACCTGCAGTTGATGCTCCCCAAAGATCTAAATTTGGGCCAGGAACTGGACCCATTTGGTTTCACTATATTTACTGCAAAGGGCAGGAGTCAGCTATCAACGAGTGTAGTTATCCTGTTGTTATAGACCATCATCCTGAGGGCCATTCCCATAACAAGGATGCTGGAGTAGTCTGCTCAGGTAAGTTCTGTCTGGTCTGGGAGGGTCTTCCCTGCAGCAAACCTTTCAGTTTTATTCCCAGATTAACTACGAGCATATGGATTACAGCCTTTAGAACATACTTGGGTGAAGATTTCACTCACACTGTGATTTCGTGAATGTTAGAAGCTCAAAAAACAAAACAAAACAAAAACAAACAAACAAAAAACAAAACAAAAACAAACAAACAAACAAAAAAGGACTTTCTTGGCCCTGGAGAGAAAAGCTCCAGACCCATAGTCACTGGTCCCTCCAGTCTCTGTAATATGTCACAGAAGTCAGGAGGAAGAAAGTGAAAGTTTTACTTGCTCAGTTGTGTCCTACTCTTTGCCACCCCGTGGAGTGGAGCCCACCAAGCTCCTCTATCCACCGGATTTTCCAGACAAGAATACTGAAGTGGGTTGCCATTCCCTTTGACAGGGGACTTTTGTGACCCAGAGTTCGAACCCAGGTCTGCGGGAGGGTGAGCTCAAATGTTTCATGCGTGTACAACTGTTGGGTTGGACCTGTATCCATTAGGTTCATCATGGTAGCTTGTTATGTTCTTTCATGAGATGGCCAGACAAGTGTGACTGAAAGAAAGGATACAGAAGAGGTGCCGGCAGACATAGTTCATTATACTCACAGATCCTGGAGAGAGTATCATCAGCTTGGTATATGGGGGAAGTACCAATAGCACTAGCTCAGCCCAGAAGCAGTTTCCCAAAATGGGTGTGAAAACCCATGAACCAGTGACAATGCTTAGAGTCAGGGTGATGTTACAGAAAGAACAGGGTGAGGGCTTTCAATGGAGCATTTGAAGGTCACTAGGTCACTGAGGAGGACAAGATGTGGGATTTGTGGCAGGAGCTAGGCTCATTACACTGGTGCACCTGCTCACCTGGGTGGGGAGCTTGCATCCTATCTGTGGGGATGTTGAGGGAAAAGGAAAATCTGAGGTTTGACAATTACAACACAGAAACTCAAGCAGAGCTAACAACTCTCGATGTGGAGTTGTTCCAGATCTCTGTGGAAGTGCTGACCCTTGAAAGTTGCAGTTTTTTGTGGGAAATTTTTGTATGAAATCTATTTCTTCCACAAGTACTTCTACTCAAACTTGTTTTCTGTTTTGGTTTTTCGGGGTACCAGATTTAGCCTGTGTGGAGGAGGTGCCAGTTATAGACACACATGTAGTGGTGGAGACCCAAGAAGGCAGTAAGTGCCTGGGCCATCGAAGGGCTCCCTGGCAGCCTGGGGGACTCTAGCCCTCGGTGTGCTCTCCCATAGCTGCACTCTCTTCCTTGGGCATGTGCACTGCAGTGGAGTCTGCTGACAGGTGACAGGCTGGTGGGATTCAAGTGCACAGTGGAGGGTCTAGCCATGAACACATACATGGTGTTGGGGTCAGCACCGTGGGTTTAGACTAGTGTCTTGCAGACGATGCAAGGGCCATGAACTTGGGCAAACTTCCGGAGATGGCGAGGAACAGGGAGGCCTGGCTTGCTGCAGTCCATGGGGTCGCAAAGAGGCAGCATGACTGGGCGACTGAACAGCAACTTGCACTTGTTCAACCAGAAAACTGAGCTTGTTGCCAGTGCTGTTGCTGGGCTCTGGAGGAAGTGAAGCTGGAGACACTCTGGATCTGATGTCAGTGAATGTGTTACCGGGGCAGGTGATCTGGTTAAATCTGCAGGAGGTCTGCAGCGTTGGTTTCTTCAGGGGCAGAATCTGCTGAATTCTTTTACAGAGCAGGACACCATGAACTGCAGTTGTTCCTGTTGGGTGGCAGCTGCGGTAGCCCCTTCTTTTCTTCCTTATTCCAGGCCTTTATATGTGTCTCAGCTTTGTGGGTCTGGGTGAGGAGAAACTCAAACACAGCCTTCACATGTTGCCCCACAAGGCCAGAACCCTGGTTTCTCAGCCTGCTCTGATGCTCCTGGCAAGGGGAACTCTCTTGGCATCAAATGACGCTGGCTTGGGGGATGGAATGATGCTGGAAAAATGATGATATCTTTGTGTTGCTAAAATTTATTAAGAGGATTTCAGATCTGTCCAGAGTTGTTTCTGTCTGTAGATAACTGCTTAATTGTCGATCTTTTTTGGGGGGGATGGAAACTCCTGCCTCCAACATCATCAATTTGGTGAAGTCACTTTCCAGGGATTTATTCTTTTTAAAAAAAATTTATTATTTTTTTAAATTTATTTATTTTAATTGGAGGCTAATTACTTTACAATATTGTATTGGTTTTGCCATACATCAACATGAATCCACCACAGGTGTACATGTGTTCCCAATCCTGAACCCTCTTCCCACCTCCCTCTCCGTACCATCCCTCTGGGTCATCCCAGTGCACCAGCCCCAAGCATCCTATATCCTGTATCGAACCTGGACTGGTGATTCATTTCTTATATGATATTATACATGTTTCAATGCCATTCTCCCAGGGCTTTATTCTTTAAAAGAGTGTTTTTTGATTATGGAGTTTGAGATTGGCAATTTTTCTTAGTAACAGTTGAGGCTTCAGTTTACTCATTATTTGCTTCTCATGTTCTTAGGGACTTAGGTTTTAATGTAACTGCTTTGCAATTTGAAGTAATATATGCTAAGTCTCTATCTTAATATTTTCACTTTCTTAATTTTCTTCTATTTCCTATAACTATAGACAAAGTAAGTCAGGTTATAACGTACTAGCTAATAGCTATTTTCTTCTCATATGATGTATTGTATTCAGTTTTCCCAGGTCTCTGTTTATCATAATTTATCAAGCACCACCAGGTTATTGAATGCCCCACCATATAGTTATGCTACCATCTTAACAAAAGACTGCAAGATTTTCCTCAGTAGAAAATATATTGACTCTTAAATGTTTCTTTGTAAAAGTGACATTATTTGTTCTCACACTCCATGGGATAAGTCAGGTTACATGGTTATGCTTCATTTCAAATAAGCAAGAAACTGTTGGTATTTCCATTTGCCTAGTTATCATTGTTCAGTCGGTAAGTCATTTCCACCTCCCTGTGACCCCATGGACTACAGAAGGCCAGGCTTCCCTCTTCACTATCTCATGGAGTTTGCTCAAACTCATGTTCATTTTCAGAAATCAGATATTCCATTTTTTAATACTTACCAATATGCCACTTCATAGCCTCCTAAAATGTCTTGTGTCCTTGTCCCTCTGCAGTTCTGGAGGTGAGGTTGAAGGATGGAGCCCACCACTGTGAGGGGAGAGTGGAAGTGAAGCACCTAGGAGAATGGGGCACGGTGAATGATGACACCTGGAGCATGGAGGAGGCACAGGTGGTGTGCAGACAGCTGAAGTGTGGAGCTGCCACTGATGCTCCCCGAGGGGCTTATTTTGGATCAGGGATTGGCCCCATTTGGTTTCAGTATGTTTATTGCAATGGGACAGAGGCAATGCTCACTCAGTGTAGTTATCCTCCTCTTAAAGACCATCATCCTGAGGGCCTTTCCCATGACAAGGATGCTGGAGCAGTGTGCTCAGGTAAGTCCAGTCTCATCTGGGAGGGGATTTCCAGCAGGAGAAAGTCTCTTTCTGGGAATAACATGAGAATACAAGTCGCATCCATTAGTACATTCTTGGCTGAGAATTCCAGTGATTTCTCGAACGTTAGGTGCTCAAAGAAACATCAGGAGTTACTTGGTCATGGAGAAAAAGTCTCCAGATCTGTAGTCACTGGTCCCTCCAGTCTCTGTGACATGTCATAGGAGGCATGAAAGTGAACTCAAATGTTTCATACGTGTGCTGCTGCTGGGTTGGACCTCTGTGATTTAGGTTCACCGTGGCAGCTTGTTGTATTCTTTCATGAGATGGTCAGAAAATTATAGTTATAACAAGCAATAGAAGAGAGGTGCAGGAAAACAAAGTTTATGATATTCACAGATCCTAGAGAGACCTCCTAGAGAATTTTATCAGGTGGGTACATGGGGGAGGTGCCAAGAGAGCAGGCTCAACGAAGCAGCGGTGACACAAAAGAGAGACTGAAGATCCGTGGAGAAGTGACAATACTCGGGGTCCAGGTGTAGCTATACTATGAAATGGTGTGAGGATTTCATGGGTTCATTTGAAGGTCACTGGGTCACAGGGGAGGACAAGATGGAGGATTTGTGTCCGGGGCTAGTCTCATCACACTCATCACTCTCCCCACCTGCTCACCTGGGTGGGGAGCTCACATCCTGTTTGTGGGGATGTTGAGGCTGCAGGAAAACCTGAAGTTTTACCATTACAACACAGTAGCTGCAGCAAAATTAAGGACAGTGAGGTTAAAAGAACCTGACGTGATACATAACAAGGGCTCAATCCCGTCTAAACGTATTTGAACTGAGCCAAGGTAGAAATTAGAATGTGATTGGGTGGTCACAGCGTTTGCCAGAGGTATTCCAAGTTGTTATCAAAATTTGTGATGAATTTTCTAGGACATTAGTCCCATCAGAATAGCTGGAACTGAGGAAGAAATGATCAGACATCAGAACAAGTTCCCTAATAGAGCTGATTGGTCTTAAAAAAGGGCCATGCCAGATGCTGGCATGTGGGGCAGGGGAGGGCATTAGGACACCTGCATTAGGTCTTAGCAGCCATGGACAAGCAGCTCCTGGATGCTACACTGGGGAAGATTATTGGAAAAGTGATCTTCCCAGTCTTCAGAAATCTGATATAATAAATGCATTCATGTTGTTTAACTAGCCGGCCTGTGGTATCTTGTGGTAGGCAGCAACTGGAGACTTCTAATGCATGAGGATCTTCTCCAGTTCAGTATTTCTCCACACATTCCTCTCTTTGACTCACTACTACTGGTTTCAGAGTGAAGTATATGGGGCCAGGTGAAACCTGAGCAGTGTGAATGGTGTCCCGGGGACCACATCTCATTAGGTTATAAGAAAAATTCTCATTTTCTTACATGAATTCAAAGCTAATGAAGATGATCCAAGGTCTCAATAAACTTACTTTTCAGTTCCCGACAGGAAGGCAGGAGCCTGGGACACTGGCTTAGACCTGGTGTGACAGAGACAGGTGGTTTGGGTCCCAGTTCCAGGTGGGACCAGACAGCAGATCTGGTTACACAGGAAGAAGTCTTGTCTGGATGAAGTAGTGAAGGTTGATGTATAACCCTCCAGCTTGTTCACCCCCTGTCTTCTGACTCTGGAGGGAAACCCTATATTAGTTATATGTTGCTGTACAGCAAATTATTGCTGAATTTGGCAGCTTAAGTCAGCAAAAACCTAGTATCTCACACTTTCGGTGGGCCAGGAATTGACATGACTTAATGGGGTCCTTGGACTCATGATGTCTCACAAGGATGCAATCAGCTGAAGGTTCAGCCAGGGGAAGATATCGTCCAACATATTCACCTGAACGTTGGCAGCATCAGACCTTGGTGGACTATGGAACTGAGAGTTCCAGTCCCTGGCTGGCTGTTGACTAGAGGCCTGCCTCCATTTCTTGTCATGGTTTCTCTCCAAATTAGGTCATAATGTGGCAGTTGGCTTAATCAGAGCAAGAGAGAGAGAGAGCAAGAAAGGTCACCAAGGGAAAAACCATACTCACCTTGAAACCTAATCTAATTGACATCTCATCACTTTTACCAATTTCCATTTGTTAGATACACATTACTAGGTACATTCGAGTCTGGGGATTATACAAGGACATGACACCACGTGGCAGGAATAATCAGGACACGTTAGAGCCTGTTACCCAGCCCTCTGTTCCTAAGCTGGATGAGATGCTCCCTATGGACAGGAAGGAGAGGGAGGATTCCTCCCTGGATTCCAAGCCATGGGCTATAACTGAGACAGGGAAGCTGGGCCCTAATAGCCTTGGGCACATCTATAGGGAGGGCAGCATCCAGAGTCTCTGAAGGCCTGTCCTTGGTGGTATCCCTGGAGCTGGTTCTACAGGCTCAGGAGAAACACTTGGTGCCTCCCTTCCTACTCCAGGTTCAGTGATGGCACACTGGGGGCTTAGAGTTGACCATGATCACAATATTTCTACCACAAAGTCAAGAAATGCTATTCACAGGGCTTTGTTTTCAGACACCAGAATTTTCCTTTTTTTAGTACTTATCAGAATACTACCACATGGTCTCCTAAAATCTCTGCTCTGTTCTGTCTTTCTTGCAGCTCTGGAGTTGAGGCTGAAGGATGGAGCCCATAGCTGTGAGGGAAGAGTGGAAGTGAAGCACCAAGGAGAATGGGGCACAGTGAATGACCAAAATTGGAGCTTGGAGGAAGCAGCTGTGGTTTGCAGACAGCTGGGGTGTGGAGTTGCCATTAATGCTTCTAGAGGGGTTCATTTTGGACCAGGGATTGGCCCCATTTGGTTTCAGTATATTTACTGCAAAGGGACAGAGTCAGTGCTCACGACCTGTACTTATCCTGTTCTTAAAGACTATCGTCCTGAGGGCCTTTCCCATGACCAGGATGCTGGAGCAGTCTGCTCAGGTAAGCCCTTGCCTGATCTTGGATGGTATCCCCAGTAGGAAAAGCCCTAGGTCTCATTTCCAGAGTAAATTTGAGACTATGGATCACAGCCTTTAGAACATACTTGGGTGAAAATTCCACTCACACAGTAATTAATACCTGGAATATTGGTTGCTCAAAGGAACATAAAGACTTGTTTGGCTCTGGAGAGAAAGTCTCCAGACCCGTAGTCACTGGTCTCTCAAGTCTCTGTGATGTGTCATAGGAGACAGGGAGGTGAGCTCAAATGTTTCATACATGTACGACTGCCAGGTTGGACCTGTATGAATTAATTTCATCATGGTAGCTTCTTCTATTCTTTCAAGAGATGGTCAGACAAGAAGGAATACATGGGAGATTCAGGCAAACATATTTCATTATACTCACAGATCCTAGAGAGACAGATATCATCAGGTGGGTAATGAGGGAGGTACCAATTGGCAAAGATCAATCTAGAAATGAGGACCAAAGAAGGGAGTGGATACCCATGAACAAGTGACATTACTGGGGATCTGGGCTGTGTCACACAAGGACAAGGCAAGGGAGGACTTCACTGGTGCATTTGAATGTCACTAGGTCACAGGGAAGGATGAGAAGAGGAATTTGTAGCAGGGAATAGACCCATCACTCTGGTGCACCTGATTGTCTGGGTGGGAAGTTCACATCCTGTTTGTAGGGATACTGAGGCTACAGGAAAACCTGAAATTCAACAATTATGACACAGAAACTGGACAATGGGGTTAAAAGAACTTGAAATTATATATATCAAGAAATCGATTCTTTCTATGTTATTTGATCTGAGCCAAGGTGGAAACTAGATGTGATTGGGTGGTCACAGTATTTGCGAGAAATGTCCCCAGTTGTTTTCAGAGTGTTTGGTGCACTTTCCAGGGTATACGTGTGTGAGTGCTTATTCACTTCAGTTGTCGTGTTTGACTTTGCAACCCAATGGGCTATAGCTCACAAAACTCCTCAGTCCATGGGATTCTCCAGGCAAAAATTTAGGAGGGCTTCCAGGCCCTCCTCTAGGTGATCTTCCCAATCCAGGGACTCAACCTGTGTCTCCTGCACTGCAGGCAGATTTTTTACCACTGAGTCATCAGAGATGTCCTTCCAGGGTATAAACCCACCACAATAGCTGGAATGAGAAAGATAATATCAGATATCACGGCAAAGTCCCTAACAGAGATGGTTGGGTCTCAAGAAAGTATTCTTCCTGCAGCTGAGGTGGTGGGACAGGTGAGCTCTTGAGCACATCGGCAGTAGGCCCTTAGCAGGCACAGCCAATCAGCTCTCTGTGTTTTATTGGGAAAGATCATTGGAAAAGTGATCTTTTCCAAACTCACCCTTAGCAGGTGTTTGATGGTACTCTTGAGGCTAAGACAACAGTTATTTTCTTTTTAAAACTCCTTTATTGAGGTATGATTAACATACCAAAAGCTATACATAGTTAATATTTACAACTTTTGAGTTTGGACATCAGTATATATCTGTGTAATCATTACCATCATCTATGCCATAAGCCTGTACATCTCCTCAAAAAGTTTTCTTTCATCCTCCTTATTACTGTGTTATGATTAAAAAGAATTATTTTCAAAAGGCCCTTGATTTCAGTTAAGAATTATTGGTTTAAGAAGACTCTTTTCTAGCATTTCAAGTAACTGTCCTTATGGTCACAATGTCATAATCATGGTTCCAACTGTGGATCAACTTGTGGAAACAGCCCTGCCTTATTTTGAATAATCAGCCAGTGAATAGAAATAGACTGAGTTGTTGACATTTTGAATCATATTGGAGCTCCTAATATTGCAGTTTTTAAAAAGCTATGTTTTGATATTAACTCCAGGTAGGATATACTTTAAAATATAAGGATTTGAGAGTGCTCTGGCATTTAAACCCTGACTGTGGTTTTTACTCCCTGATGTCATTGCTCTAACTTAGGCTCTGAGATTTTTATGAACTGCTCCAGTTTCCTTATATTAATTTTAGTCACCAGTTTCCTCCTACTGGTTGTATTTTCTTTATTTTCAGGAACTATGGTTAGTGATGTGATGGTAGGTGAATGTGGTGGTGATGCAGCAGAAATGAGATTAGAGCAGAATGACTTTTCATTATTTTAACTGAAATGCAACTCTTGGAGTTTCTTCCTCTCAATCGCAAGAGTTGGTTATGGAAGAGAAATTCTATCCTCTGCAGTGGATTTTTAGAAGTGAGGAATTGTGTTTAGGAGAAATCCCATTGTGGAAACAATGACGTGCTGTAGTCCACGGGGTCCCAAAAGGTTGGACATGTATAAGAGACTGAATGAAAAAACAGTAATGTAGAGGAGCTTGTATGGATGAAGGAGTAGATTCCAGGTGGTTCAGGAGACAGATTTGGGAGGAGACTCACCAGCTGAAAAGACTGAGGCCTGAGGTGCAGAATGGGGAAGGGATGAAGATGCACAAAATGCAGGAGGGAAGACGGGCCACGATCCAGGTCAGCGCCCGTGCTCACCACAGCTCCATCTCACTTGCTTCCTGCCCTCATTCCTTCCTGCCATCTCTTTCTTTATGCTGATGTGGGAGTCATTTCTGAGTTCTGTGGAAGTGCTGGCCATTGAAAGTGGCAGTTTTCTTTGTGTGATATTTTTATAACCTAGAATCTATCTCTTCAGATGACTCACAAGGTGCAATCATCTGAAGGTTCAACCAGGGATGGATATCGTGCAAATGTTCTCACTCGGATGTTGGCAGTGTTCAGACCTTCGGTTAGCTCTTTGACTGAGTCTCAGTCCCTTGCCAGCTGTTGATAGAAGCCTGCCTCCATTCCATGTCATGAGGGTTTTTTTTTTTTTTTCATACACAGCTCATGGAATGGCAGCTGGCATTATTAAAGCAAGAGACAGAATGAGATAAGTCACCAAGGGAAAACCAGAGTTGCCTTGAAAACTAATCTAACTGCCATCTCACCACTTTGCAAATTGTTTTTCTAGATATACGTTACTAGGTTCATTTTTTGTCTGGGGATTAGACTAGGGGATTAGATGAACACCAGGTGACAGAAATAACCTGGACACTTTAGAGCCTGTTACCCCAGCCCTCTGTTCCTAAGCTGAATGAGATGCTCCCTATGGACAAGGAAAGAGAGAGAGGATTCCTCCCTGGATCCCAGGCCATGAGCTGTAACTGAGACAGAGAAGCTGGGCCCTAGTGGCCTTGGGCACATCTACAGGGAGGGCAGCATCCAGAGACTCTGAAGGCCTGTCCTTGGTGGTACCCCTGGAGCTGGTTCTACAGGCTTGTGAGAAATACCTGTGCCTTCCTTCCTGCTCCAGGTTCAGTGATGGCACATTGGGAGCTTAAAGTTGGCCATGGTGGGAATGTTTATACCACAAAGGTCAAGAAATGTTATTCACAAGGATTTATTTTCAGACATCAGAGTATTCATATTTTAATAATTACCAGCAGTCCACTGCATGGTCTGCTAAAATCTCTTGTGTCCTGTGTCTGTGTCTCTCTTGCAGATCTGGAGGTGAGGCTGAACGATGGAACCCACCGCTGTGAGGGGACAGTGGAAGTTAGGCTCCAAGGAGAATGGGGTACAGTGAATGATCACAACTGGAGTATGGAGGAGGCAGCTGTGGTGTGCAGACAACTGGGGTGTGGAGGTGCTGTTGATGCTCCCAAAGGGGCTAAATTTGGACCAGGTGTTGGACCCATTTGGTTTCATTATATTTACTGCAAAGGGCATGAATCAGCTATCACCAGGTGTAGTTATCCTACTGTGAAAGACCATCGTCCTGAGGGCCATTCCCATGACAAGGATGCTGGAGCAGTCTGCTCAGGTAAGTGCTGTCTGGTCCAAAAGGGAATCCCTAGCAGGAGAAGCCTCAGTCTCATTCCCAGAATAACTATGAGAATATGGATCACAGCCTTTAGAACATTCTTGGGTGAAGATTCCAATGATCCAGTGACTCCTTGAATGTTAGGTGCTCAAGGGAGCAGAAGGGCTTACTTGTCACTAGAGAGAAAAGTCCCCACACTTATTGGTACTGAGCACTTCCAGGCTCTGTGGTCTTCATAGGAGGCAGGGAGGTGAAGTCAGATGCTTCGTGCAGGTACAGCTGCCAGGCTGGACTTCTATGAATTAGGTTCATCATGGTAGCTTGCTGTATTCTTTCATGGGATAGTCATTTAAAGTGCAACTCCAAGAGGGGATGTAGGAGAGGTACAGGCAAATAAAGTGTATTATACTCACAAGTCCCAGAGAGACAGAGTGCCAGCAGGTGGGTTCATGGGAGAATGAAGTCGCTCAATCGTGTCCGACTCTTTGCAACCCCATGGGCTGTAGCCCACCAGGCTCTTCCATCCATGGAATTTTTCAGGCAAGAGTACTGGAGTGGGTTGCCATTTCCTTCTCCAGGGGTTCTTCCTGACTCAGGGATTGAACTCGGGTCTCCTGCATTGCAGGCAGACGCTTTACTGATTGAGCCACCATGGGAGAGGGACCAATAGGAAAGCCGTAAAACAGGAGTGGTGACCCAAAATGGGGTATGAAGACCTGTGAACAAGATACAGTATGGGAGTTGGGTGGAGTTAGAGAAGGAGGAGACGTGAGGGTATTTCACTGATGCATTTGAATGTTACTAGGTCACAAGAGAGGACAAGAAGAGGGGATATGTTTCAGGGGGTAGTCTCATCACCCTGGTGCACCTGGTCACCTGAGTCGGGAGCTCACTTCCTATTTGTGGGGATGTTAAGGCTGCAAGAAAACCTGAAGCTTGACAATTACAACACAGAAACTGAAGCAAACCTAAGGGTAGTGAGGTTAAGAGAGCATGAAATGATACATAAGGATTCAGTCCTAAGTGTATTTGACCTGAGACAAGGAGGAAAGTAGAATGTGATTGGATGGTTAGAGCATTTTGGCAGAGACACTTCCAGTAGTTATAGGAATGTTTGATGAATTGTCCAGGACATTAACCTGATGAAAATAGCTGGAACTGAGTAAGATATTATCATATATAATCACAAATTCTCTAATACTGGTGATTGGTCTTAGGAAAGTGTCATGCCATCTGATGTGACACCGGGGAGCCCTGAGGACTTTGTGACTAAGTGTTTAGCAGCCACGGTCGGTCAACTCTTTGGTGTTATGTTGGGGAAGATCACTGGAAAAGTAATTTTTTCCAACCACACCTTTAGCAGATGTTTGATGATACTCTTGATGTCTCTAAGGAAACAATTCTTTCCTCTTAAAAAATTCCTTTATTTTTAAGCATTTTAAGTGTGACTGACACACAAAAACTGTACATAGTTAATATTTACAACTTTTGAGTTTGGAGATCAATATACATCTGTGTAATCATTCCCACAATTTATGTCTTAAGCCTGTTCATCTCCTCAAAAGTTTTCCTTCATCCTCTTTATTACCGTGTTATGATAAAAATAATTATTTTCAAAGGGCATTTGATGTCAGTTAGGAACAATTGGTTTAAGAAAAGTTGTTTTCTAGCATTTCAAGCAACCGTCCTTTTTGTCACAATGTTGTAATCATGGTTCCAACTGTGGATAGACTTGTGGAGGCATTACAGGTGGCCCTGTCTTATTTTGATAAATCAGTCAGTAAATAATAATGGACTGAACTTTTGAAATTTTGAGCCATATTGGAGCTTCTAATGTTACAATTTAAGAAAATTTATGTCTTGATATTAACTCCAACTAGAATATACTTTATCTTTTATACTATCCCCACTTATCTTCATTACCATCATGGATGAGACTCACAGGTCTATGGACTGAGCTGTGTCCCTCCAAAGTTCATATATTGAAGCCCTACTTCCCACTGTTATTGCACCAGAGATAGGGCCTGTAGGAATTAACTGAGATTAAATAAGGCCATAAGGATATAGCCCTAATCTGGTACATGACATTATAAGAAGAGGAAGAGACACATCTCCCTCCCTCTCTCTGGGTGCCCATAACCTAGAAAAGGCCATGTGAGCACACAGTGAGGAAGCCATGACCTGCATGCCAAGAGAAGAGCACTCAGAATGAGACCTTGCCAGCCCTGTGACCATGGACTTACCAGCTTCCAGAACTGTGATCAGATAAGTGCATTTCTGTTGTTTAACCAGTTAGTCAGTGGTATTCTGTCATGGAGACCTGCCTGATCTGACTACACACCAGGATCTTCTCCAGTTTATTTTCCCAGATGTTCCCTCTGTGATGCACCTCTTCTGTTTCCAGAGTAAAAGGACAGGGGGCGAGGTGTAGACTTAAGCAGTGTGAATGGTGCCCCAGGGACCACATCTCATTAGGTTATAAGAAAAACTCTCACTTTCTGACCTGAATTCAAAGCTAATGGAGCTGATTTAAGGTCTCAGGAAACTCACTTCTCAGTTCCCGACAGGAAGGCAGGAACCTGGGACACTGGGTGAGATCTGATGCAACAGAGAGAGGGGGTTTGAGTCCCAGTTCCACTTGGGACCAAGCAGCAAACCTGGTCACACAGGAAGAAGTCTCATCTGGATGAAGTAGTGAAGGCTCGGGTATAACCCTCCAGCTTGTTCACCCCCTGTCTTCCGACCCTGGAGGGAAGTCATGCATTAGTTATATGTTGTTGTGCAGCAGATTACTGCTGAGCTTGGCAGCTTAGGTCAGCAAACACCTAGTATCTCACACTTTGTGTGGACCAGGAATGGACATGGCTTACCTGGGTCCTCTGACTCAGGATGCCTACAAGGATGTAGTCATCTGAAGGTTCAAGCAGGGGTGGATATCATCCAACATACTCACCTGGATGCTGGCGGCTATTTGACTGTTTAGCTGAGAGCCTCTGTCCCTAGGTGACTGTTGGCTAGAGGCCTGCCTCCATTTCTTGTCATGAGGGGCACTCCATAAGTTTTCACAATGTGGCAGCTGGCTTCAACAGAGCAAGAGAGAGAGCAGGAAGGTCAACAAGGGAGAAAGCAGAGTCATCTTGAAACCTAATCTAACTGATATTTCAACACTTTTGTCAAATTCCATTTGTTAGATGCAAGTTTCTAGGTACATTCGAGAATGGGAATTACACAAGGTTGTGAACACAGGCAGCAGGAAAAACTGGGGCATTTAAGAGCCTGTTACCCAGCCCTCTGTTCCTGAGCTGGATGAGATGCTCCTTATGGACAGGGAAGGAGAGGGAAGATTTCTCCCTGGATCCGGGGCCATGAGCTGTAATTGAGATAGAGAAGCTGGGCCCTAGTAGCCTTGGGCACATCTACAGGGGGTGGGGGGGGGGGGGGCAGCATCCAGAGTCTCTGAAGGCCTGTCCTCAGTGGTGTCCCTGGAGCTGGTTCTACAGGCTCTTGAGAAAACCTGGTGCCTCCCTTCCTGCTCCAGGTTCAGTGAAGGCATATTGGGGGCTTCGAGTTGGGTCAGCAGGAAAATTTATACCACAGAGGTCAACAAGCACTATTCACAGTGAATTTTTTCCCAGAGATTATTTATTTTTAAAATACCTAACCAGCATACTATTTCATGCTCTTCTAAAATTTCTCCTGTGAACCATTTCCTGTGTCTGTGTCTGTCTTGCAGCTCTGGAACTGAGACTGAAGGACGGAGCCCACCGCTGTGAGGGGAGAGTGGAAGTGAAGCACCAAGGAGAATGGGGTACAGTGAATGACTTAAATTGGAGCTTGGAGGAGGCATCTGTGGTGTGCAGACAGCTGGGGTGCGGAACTGCTGTTGATGCTCCCAAAGGGGCTAAATTTGGACCAGGAATTGGACCCATTTGGTTTGATTATATTTACTGCAAAGGGCCAGAGTCAGCTATCACAGAGTGTAGTTATCCTATTGTGAAAGACTATCGTCCAGAGCGCCATTCCCATGACAAGGATGCTGGAGCAGTCTGCTCAGGTAAGTGCTGTCTGGTCCAAAAGGGAATCCCTAGCAGGAGAAGCCTCAGTCTCATTCCCAGAATAACTATGAGAATATGGATCACAGCCTTTAGGACGTTCTTGGCTGGAGATTCCAATGAGTCAGTGACTGCTTGAATGTTGGGTGCTCAGGGGAGCAGAAGGGCTTGTTTGTCCCTGGAGAGAAAGCAAGCCATACTCACTGGTCACTGAGCCCTTCCAGTCATGTGGTCTTCATAGGAGGAAGGGAGATGAGGTCAAATGCTTCATACATGTACAACTGCCAGGCTGAACTTGTAGGATTTAAGTTCATCATGGTAGCTTGTATTCTTTCATGGGATGGTCAGATAAGTGCAGTTACATGAGGGGGACATAGGAGAGGTGAGGGTAAACAAAGTGTATTATACTCCCAAGTCCTAGAGAGACAGAGTGCCAGTGGCTGGGTACATGGGAGAGGGATGAATAGAAAAGCCTTAAAACAGGAGCAGTGACCCAAAATGGGGCGTGAAGACCCATGAACAAATGACAGTACTCAGGGCCAGGGTTTAGTTACACTATGAAAAGGTTTGAGGTGATATCATCCATGCATTTGAAGGTCACCAGGTCACAGGGAAGAAAAAGATGGAGGATTTGTGTCAAGGGTTTGTCTTATACTGGTGCACCTTCTCACCTAGGTGGGGAGCTCACATCCTATTTGTGGGGATGTTGAAGCTGCAGGAAAACCTGAAATTTGGTAATTACAACACAGAAGCTGGAGCAAAACTCAGGGTAGTGAGGTTAAGAAAGGATGACTGATACATAATAAGGGCTCTATGCTGCCTAAGTGTATTTGACCTGAGCCAAGGTGGAAATTAGAATGTGACTGGGTGGTCACAGTTTTTGCAAGAGATATTTTCAGTTGTTATAGGAATGTTTGATAAATTGTCCAGGACATTAATCCCATGCTAATAACCAGAATTGAGGTAATATTATCATATATCCCTGCAAATTCTCTGATACTGGTGGTTGGGTCTCAGGAATGTGTTATCCCACCTGATGAGAAGGTGGGACAAGGGATCCCTGACGATTTCTGTAGTGGGTCCTTAGCAGGCACAGTCAATCAGTTCTCTGTGTTATATTGGGAAGATCATTGGAAAAGTGATATTTTCCAATCTCACCTTCAGCAAATTTTTGATGATACTAGTTGAGGACTCTAAGAAAATAAAGGGCAATGATCTAGCAGAAGCAGATGATATCAAGAAGATGTGGCAAGAATACTCAGAGAACCAATATGAAAAAAGTGTTAATAACCTGGATAACCATGATGATGCAAAAATTCACCTAGAGCCAGACATCCTGGAGTCTGAAGTCAAGTGTACCTTAGGAAGCATTACTATGAACAAAGCTAGTGGAGGTGATGGAATTTCAGATGAACTTCTTAAAATCCTAAAGATGATGTTAAAGTGCTGCACTCAATATGTCAGTGGTTTGGAAAACTCAGCAATGGCCATGAGACTGAAAAAGTTAGTTTTAATTCCAATCCCCCAAAATTGCAATGCCAGAGAACATTCAAACTACTGTACAATTGTCCTCATTTAACATACTAGTAAGGTTATACTCAAAATCCTTCAAGGTAGGTTTTAGCAGTATGTGCATGGAGAACTTCCAAATGTACAGGTTGGGCATAGAAAAGGCAGAGAAACCAGAGATCAAATTGTCAACATCCATTCGATCATAGAAAAAGCAAGGGAATTACAGAAAAACATCCATATATGCTTCATTGACTATGGGAAAGCCTTCGATGTGTGGATCAAAATGAACTGTGGAAAATTCTTAAAGAGATGGGAATACTAGACCACCTTACCTGCCTCTTGAGAAATTTGTATGCAAGACAAGAAGTAACAGTTAAAACCGGATATGGAACAATGGACTTGTTCAAAATTGGGAAAGGAGTACATCAAGGTTGTATATTGTCATCCTGCTTAATTAACTTTTATGCAGAGTACAACCTGCAACATGCTGAGCTTGATGAAGCTTAAGCTGGAATCAAGATTGCTGGGAGAAATATCAACAACCTCCAATAAGCAGATACTATCGCTCTAATGGCAGAAAATGAAGAGGAACTAAAGAACCTCTTGATGAGGGTGAAAGAGGAGAGTGAAAAAAACTGGCTTAAAACTCAACATTCAAAAAACTTAAGATCATGGGATCTGCTCCCATCACTTCATGGCAAATAGAAGAGAAAAAAGTAGAATCAGTGATAGATTTTATTTTCTTGGACTCCAAAATCATTGCAGATGGTGACTGCAGCCATAAAATTTAAAAACACTTGCTCCTTGGAAGAGAAGCTATGATAAACCTAGACAATGTATTAAAAAGCAAAGAAATCACTTTGCCAACAAAGGTCCATATAGATAAAGCTATGGTTTTTCAAGTAATTATGTATGGATGTACAAGTTGGACCACAAAGAAAGCTGAGCCCAGAAGAATGGATACTTTAGAATTGTGGTGCTGGAGAAGATTCTTGAGAGTCCCTTGGACTTCAAGGAGATCAAGCCAGTCAATCCTAAAGAAAGCAACCCTGAATATTCTTTGGAAAGACCAATGCTGACGCTCCAACACTTTGGCCGCCTGATGTGAAGAGCCAACTCATTGGAAAAGACGCTGATCCTCGGAAAGGTTGAGAGTAGGAGGAGAAGGGTTTGACAGAGCATGAGATGGTTGGATGGCATCATAGACTCAATGGGCTTGAGTTTGAGCAAACTCAAGAGAGTGAGATAATAAAGGACAGGAAAGCCTGACATGCTGCAGTTCATGGGGTCACAAAGAGTCAGACAGGACTTAGCCACTGAACAAGAAAAACAATCACATTTTACCTTGAGATGACATTTTGTCACAACACACAATGTCAAACTTACTGTAGTAAACATCCACTTCCTTGTTCTTGTCATTTGTGTTGTTGTTGTCGTCATACATTCTACTTATAATTACATTATGAATCCTATAAAATGTTGCTGTTATTTTGCCTTAAATATTCTATTATATTAACAATGAGAGAAAAATGTTTATATTTATCCACAAAATTACTGTTTAGTGCAGTGTCCATAGCTTTGGGTGGATCCACATTTTCATCTTTTATCGTTTGCCTTTAGCCTGAAGACATTTTGTAGCAATTTTGTGCAGCATATGTCTGGTCACCTCAAATACTATCATTTATTTATCTGAAATCATTTAAATTTCCATTCAGTTTTGCAAAATATTTTCATAGGTGACTGAATTCTAGGTAACACCTCCCCCAGCTCCAGTGCTTAAAATATGTTTTGACTTTGTTAAGGAACTTATATTGCCTCCAACAAAAAGTCAGGACAACTTGTCTTAGTTTCCTGTATATAATGTGTCAACTTTTTAAACTGCTTTTAAGACTGTTTCTTTTTGTTTGGTTGGTTATCACTGAATTTCAGCAATTGTATTATAGGGTTTTCTAAGAATGTTTTCTTGAAATCATTTGGGATTTGTTGAACCTCCTGGACTGGTGGGTTTACAGTTTTCATTAAATTTGGAAGAATTCTATCTGTCATTTCTTAACATTTTCTCCTCATCTCCTATTCTGCATCTTCAAATACACATGTTTTATATAATTTGATATTTTCCCACATGCCACTGAGTTTCCATTTATATTTTTCTTTTTTCTATCTCTGCTTCAGCTTGGGTATTTCCTATGGCTAATTGTTTAACTTCTAATTCTTTTATTCTGCAATGTCTAACATCTTGTTAAAGTAATCCAAATAATTGTTCATTTCAGATACTGTTTAGAAGTCCCATTTGTTTTCTTTCTAGATTTTCCTCTTTTTATGCTTCATTAAATGTATTAATATTAGTGGTTTAAAGATCTTATCAGCCAATTCAATCATATCTGTAATTTCTGAATCTATTTACTTTTTTAATTTTATTTTTTTACTTTACTGTATTGGTTTTGCCATATATTGACATGAATCCACCACAGGTGTACATGAGTTCCCAACCCTGAACCCCCCTCCCATCACCCTCCCCAAATCATCTCTCTGGGTCATCCTAGTGCACCAGCCCCAAGCATCCTGTATCCTGTATCGAACCTAGACTAGCAATTCGTTTCTTACATGATACTATACATGTTTCAATGCCATTCTCCCAAATCATCCCACCCTCTCTCTCTCCCACAGAGTCCAAAAGTCTGTGATTATAGAGTGAAGTAAGCCAGAAGGAAAAACACCAATACAGTATATTTTCTTTTTTAAATATAAATGTATTTATTTTAATTGGAGGTTAATTACTTTACAATATTGTATTGGTTTTGCCATACATGAACATGAATCCACCACGGGTGTACACGTGTTTCCCATCCTGAACCCCCCTCAGTGATTGCTTTTTTAAAAACTTGTTATGGGTCACTTTTTTATTTTGGGGGGAATTCTCGTAATTTTTTGATTGGATGCTGGAAATTGTTTGGCAATACTTTACCAGTAAGAACTCTAGCAATAAATGATCAGAACACACTCAGAAACAAGCGAGCTGTACTTGAAAAATTAAATGATTTTTTTTTTCCATTGAGTTACCTTCATTCTCTTCAAAATGTATTCCTTTTATGACCAAGTGATGAATTTTTATTTTGGTTTGTGATCCCACCTTACCTGCCACATACACTACACTCCACTTCTATAGCAATTGCTTCCTTTTTGATTCATTTTTCCATCAATCTGAATCTTTTAAGATGGTGTTTACTTGTTTGAAGTGGAAGAAATATAAAAGGATGGCAGGGTTAAGTGGCAGACGGGAGAAGAAGAGGGTGATGTAATGTCTAGAAACTTATTCCACTCATATTTCCCCAAATATTTATATCTTTTATCCATATTGGATACTTCAGTTCAGTTCAGTTGCTCAGTCGTGTCTGACTCTCTGCGACCCCATGAATCGCAGCACCCCAGGCCTCCCTGTCCATCACCATCTCGCAGAGTTCACTCAAACTCATGTCCATCGAGTCGGTGATGCCATCCAGCCAACTCATCCTCTGTTGTCCCCTTCTCCTCCTGCCCTCAATCCCTCCCAGCATCAGAGTCTTTTCCAATGAGTCAACACTTCGCATGAGGTGGCCAAAGTACTGGAGTTTCAGCTTCAGCATCATTCCTTCCAAAGAACAACCAGGGCTGATCTCCTCTAGAATGGACTGGTTGGATCTCCTTGCAGTCCAAGGGACTCTCAAGAGTCTTCCCCAACACCACAGTTCAGAAGCATCAATTCTTTGGCGCTCAGCCTTCTTCACAGTTCAACTCTCACATCTATACATAACTACTGGAAAAACCATAGCCTTGACTAGGCAGACCTTTGTTGGCCAAGTAATGTCTCTGCTTTTGAATATGCTGTCTAGGTTGGTCATAACTTTTCTTCCAAGGAGTAAGCGTCTTTTAATTTCATGGCTGCAGTCACCATCTGCAATGATTTTGGAGCCCAAAAAAATAAGGCCTGACACTGTTTCCACTGTTTCCCCATCTATTTCCCATGAAGTGATTTTTAAGAACTAACACCCAAAAAAAGATGTCCTTTTCATTATAGGGGACTGGAATGCAAAAGTAGAAAGTCAAGAAACACCTGGAGTAACAGGCAAATTTGCCCTTGGGATACAGAATGAAGCAGGGCAAAGGCCAATAGAGTTTTGCCAAAACAACGCACTGGTCATAGCAAACACCCTCTTCCAACAACAGAAGAGAAGACTCTACACATGGACATCACCAGATGGTCAACACTGAAATCAGATTGATTATATTCTTTGCAGCCAAAGACGGAGAAGCTCTATACAGTCAGCAAAAAAAAAAAAAAAAAAAAAAAAGACCAGGAGCTGACTGTGGCTCAGATCATGAGCTCCTTATTGCCAAATTGGATACTTGGAACTCCTCAAATTGGTGTATTTGTTCACTGCCTCCTTCATTTCATTCTCCATCTCCTCCTCTTTATCCATAGGCAGCATGTCAGCTTCTTTTACAATAGCAAAATATTTCTTGTCGGGGTCCAGCCCCAGTGGATCCAGGGTGATTCGAAGCGTGGATGGCATAGGCTAGGAAAACTTATTTATTTATTGATATAAGATTAGATTAAGAAACAATAGTATAGTAGGAAAATTAAGTGGAGAAAAGAGGCTGGGAAAACCAATGAAGTTCCAGACAAGTAACTTACACCATCTACGTTAGGCCACCGGCATCCGTTTGAATACTGGAGAGTGCCCCGCCTTGGGCTCTCTCTCTTACGGATCTTAGAAGCCAGGACAAGTAAGTACACATGGTGAGCCTCCACACCCCAGATGGGAATTCAGCCTGAAATTAAAGAGGAGACACAGGGGAAACCAGTCCAGCGACTGGCCCGTCCTTTATTGTTCAGAAGGCCTTTTATACTTTTGATAGTACATGGAGATCAATGGGTAACACAAACTTATGCAGCATTAGCAGCCCAGACTCTTATCAAAACCATGCTTTTCTCTCTGCATACCTAGTTATATACACAAGTCTTAAGTGATTTACATCATCTTCCGGCCAAAAGGGCCAATTAACGTTTTACAGCCTTTTTTCTGATAAGGGTTTGTCAACCAGAATACTTATTTGTGTTGATCTTCCCAAAGTCTGGTGCCACTCTCAGAAAGCACTAAATAAAGTTACATTCTTACATAGCAAAGATACAGCAATTTATAACAAGTAAAAGGGGTACAGTGATTTACAACAAAAGAAAAGTAATTAACTCAAAAGTCTAGTGTTGCTAACATCAAAACTACTATATCTTTTTCCATATCCCATTTACATTGATTAACATCCTCCCAGGTGCCTAAAAGATAAAGAATATGGAGGCCGGGCAGCAGTCATCGAGTCAACAGTGAAAACCCTCTACCAATATAATTTTTAACTCTTTAGAAAAGGCTCTGTATCTTTAAGATGCTTTTAAGCTTTGTGCCTCTCTCGGTTGGGGGCTGTAAGCAATTCACAAGCTGTAAGAGGTCCGGCGGAACCTGTTAGGCAAGCTAGGGAGCTATCAGAGGGGGTTTAACTGAAACATCCCTTTCAAATGCAGAAGACTAAAGACCTGATTTGACTTTTTCCAGAGAATATCAGAAGAGTGGAGAAGCAGAGTACAAAAGCCAGCAGATTTTTGGTTTTTGGGGTATATGCTCAGGAAATTCCAGGGGAACCCCTGAAGCCTGATCACATCCTTGCATTTTGTCAGGCTTCCTTCCTCATGACCTTGTCATGGGCGGGATTCCTCACGCTGGCTCCCGGCAATGAATGAAATTAATAAAGATAAAAATAAATGGAAAGTCATCTGGTATCTAATGCTAAATTATGTATTCCTTGTATTTAGCAATTCCAATCATCTGTCTTAAGCCCTGTAGTTTGCAGGCTCCTAGACCAAGGAATAGTCTTTTCTAACCAATCTCAAAGTATACATTCTTGGAATTCATTCATTCCAAATTGATCCTGCTGGCTGGTTTTTCTGAATTTCTCTTCAGAAACTTGCTCATGAAAATGTAATTGTAAGAGTAACTGTCAAGTTCTCTCTCCATGCTCCACTCCTGGAAACGAAAAGCTTTCACATCACTGCCTGTGATGTGTTGTTTCCATTTGTCAAGCCAGGATCATGAAGACTCACTGCTTTGTTGTTTTCCCTTAGGATTTGTTCGTCTGGTTGAAGGGGATGGACCCTGCTTAGGGCGAGTAGAAGTACATTCTGGAGAAGACTGGACCCCAGTGTCTGATGGCAACTTTGCACTCTCAACTGCCCACGTCATCTGTGCAGACCTGGGATGCGGCACAGCGGGGTTTGTCCTGGGACCCGTGCCCTTCAGAGAGTCCGATGGCCAGGTCTGGGCTGAAGAGTTCAGGTGTAAAGGGGAGGAGCCTAAGCTCCAGTTCTGTCCCAGAGTGCCCTGTCCAGGGGGCACTTGTCACCACAGTGGAGCTGCTCAAGTTGTCTGTTCAGGTGAGATGCAGGTCAGGACTAACCTCCCTGCACACTCTGCTCAGGTGAGAAATCATGAGATGTTTCTGAAATCCTGTCCTCTTGTATCCAGCATACTCAGAAGTCCAGCTCATGTCAAATGGCACCTCTCAGTGTGAGGGGCAAGTGAAGATGAACATTTCTGGAAGATGGAGAGCTCTGTGTGCCTCCCACTGGAGTCTGGCCAATGCCAATGTTGTCTGCCATCAGCTCGGCTGTGGAGTTGCCATCTCCACTCCCAGAGGACCACACTTTGTGGAAGGAAGTGATCAGATCTCAACAGTCCGATTTCACTGCTCGGGGGCAGAGTCCTTCCTGTGGAGTTGCCCTGTGACTGTCCTGGGTGGTCCTGACTGTTCCCATGGTAACACAGCCTCTGTGATCTGCTCAGGTAAGAGAGAGGGAAGGGCTACTGGTGCTCAGGATGCTCCTGGAATGAAATGTCTCCAAGAGTAAAGAGTGAGGGAAAACTGGCTTCAAAAGGTAGATATTTCATGAAACGTCCTTATATTTTATGAAATGATTCTTTTAATTGTTCACCCGTTTTCAAGTCAGGGCAGAAATGTTAAGAAGAATAATACAGTTAAAAATAAACATTAATATTTACTGAGCAACTGAACTGAACTGAACATATAACCATTGAGAACAATGTGTAAATAATAAGCATATACTTCATTCAGGGTTTTTTTTCCCCTCTGAACCATTTAAAAATTACTTATACATATCAGGTTCCTTTACTCAGCATGCATTTTTTAAGTACAAAGACATCCATTTAAATTCAGAAAAATGTTAATTTCACACAATATTATTATTGTTGTTAAAGATTTATTTATTTATTTTTGGCTGGGCTGGGGCTTCATTGCTGCTTGTGGGCTTTCTCTTTAGTCATGTCCTAATATTTGCAACCTGATGGATAGTCCATGGAATTCTCCAGGCCAGAATATTGGAGTGGGTAGCTGTTCCCTGATCCAAGGGATCTTCCTAACCCAGGGATCAAACCCAGGTCTCCTGTATTTGCAGCCATGGGCATCATGGACATCCATGATCTCAACTGCCTCTGTGAATGTTGAAGGCGCCAGTATCTAGTGCCAGGGGGCCAGGAGGATACTTACTCACCTGTGTGCCCAGTGAGGATCTAAGTCCTTTGTTATGTCACAGGAGTTAGCAGAAGCCAGGGAACCTGCTCCATGTCCTCTAGGCCATGGGGAAAACCTGGAGAAATCTGGAGAATTCTGACTTGGTCAAACACCTATGCATGAAGGAAACTTGGTAGAGTCCAGGATTCCTGAAAGCAGATTTTAGCATTCCATTGGAGAAAAAAAGAAAGATTGCAGATAGTAAGAGTCATTTTCCAGTGCTGCCCTCATCCCAAGGTGAAGCACTATGGAGCTGAACTAGCCAGTGGGGCCTTTCCCTTTGGGAGAAAGAGAAGAAATCTGTCAGTGCCCAGCTCCCCAGTTCCGTGGGAGGCACGAAGAAACCCATTTCTCTCTGATAGCACCCAGAGTTCTGGGGCCAGACCTCATGACTGGGGGCAGAGAAACGATGTGAAAGGTCATTAAGACTGTCAAAGGGTAGAAGATGGATTCAGTTCTTGCTGACTGTGCTCGAGACTTCAACAGAAAACTTCTACACAAGCCTCTGGGGAAACCCCAAAGGAGGATCCTTCTCTCTGGGCCTGTTGGTGCCCCCAGTGCCCTGAGTACTCAACTCATGCCTACCTCTACTCTCTTGACAGCTCCCTGTGTATATTCTCAAGTGTGGAGTTGAGAGTAAACTTCAGTAAATGGAATGTTTTCAGGAAAACAGGACAGTCCTGCGGGCAAGGGGGTAACCACACACTTGAGCAGAAGTAGAACCTTGTGCAAAACAAAAAAGAGGTTTTCAGCAGCCAGCCTGGTGAGTGGTAAGAACCAGAGAAGACAACAAAGTTTAAAATTTTGCTGCAGAAGGAGCAAGGAATGTGAAGTAGGTGTATCCATACAAGGTCAGAGAAGAGTATGTATCATCTGAAAGTAATCACTAAAGATTTGGGGGGTGAGAGTTCTCTACCACTTCAAATGCAAAAGCACCAGTGCAAAACTCCAAGGCCCATCAAGGTGGAAAGATATCATCATCACAAAGGATGACAAATATCTTTCAAACTGACAGAGGGGCATGTCGATGACTTCGAATTTTGTGATCTAACTTAGAAAGAATCGAACATTGTTGTTTTGAGGAATCTCAATGAGCTATAAGAAAACTCAAAATGGCAATTCAATGAAATCAGAAGAATAATGTATTAACACAGTAAGAGATTTAATAAACAGATAGAAATTATAACAAAGAACCAACAGAAATTCTGATCCTGAAGAATTTAATAAATGAAATGAGAAAAATGTAATAGAGAGCATCTAAAATAGAGTAGACCAAATTCAAGACAGAATCTGTGAGATAGGAACTTTGAAACAGCTCTTATCAGTGGAAAATAAAGAAAATTGAATAGAAAAGAACAAAATATCCTATGTGATCTATTAATCTCCATTAAACATACAAATATTAGAATAATTAAGGTTCAGGAAGGAGAAGAGAGGAGAAACTGTAAGAAAGTTTATTTAAATAAATAATAGCCAAGATCGTTCCAAGCATAAGGAAGAGACTTGGATATCCAAGTTTATAAAGGTAATAACCCTATTATCTGAATGCAGAAATACCTTCTCCTGGATATTGTATAATGAAACTGTCAAAAATTTCAAGAGATAACCATATCAGTAGATTTCTCAGCAAAAATTCTATAGGCCTGGAGAGAGTGGAATGGCATATTCAATGTGTTGAAAGAAAAAAATTGCCAGCCATGAATACTCTATCGAGCAACGTTATCCTTCACATAGGAAAGAGAAGGAAAGATTTTCACAAAGAAATAAAAGCTGAGGGAGTTCATCACTGCTAGACCTGACTCACAAGAAATGCTGAAAGGGGTTTTTCAAGCCTAAACAAAATGCTGTTAATTTGTGACATGAAAAAAAAAAAAAAAAGAATGTATATACAACAGTCTGTGTTAATCACCTCACTTTAGAATAAAGATTAAAGGAAAAGAGTAGTAAAAACAAATGTAGATGTTATAATTTGTTAACAAATAAACAACATAAAAAGAGATAAAATGTGACATTGGAATATATAAGGGAAGGTTAAAAAGTAGAGTGTTTGTAGGCATCTTAATTTGCTATCAGTATAAAATGAACTGTTTTATATATAATATGTTCATGTAAAACTCATGGTAACTGCATGGCAAAAAATCTGGAGTATACTTGCAATAGGTAAAGGGGAATCATAGAACACCATCATGGAAAATTTCCAATGTAAAAAAGTAGGCTAAGACAGAAACAGAACAAGGCAATGGGACTACAGTCAGAAAGCAGCAAGAAGGCATTAGGGATTTTTGCATATCCATAATCAGTCAAAATGGAAGTGGATTAAATTCATTACTCAAAAAGAGCTACTAGCTACATGGAAATCAAGACCAAACTATTTGATGCCTAAAGGAGAGTCACTCCTGATTTAGGAACACACAAAGGCTCAAAGTAAAGGGACTGAAAAAGATGCTCCATGGCAAGTGAAAACCTAAGAAGAGCAGTGGTAGCTACATTATGTCAGACAAAATAGTATTTAGGCCAAAAATAGTAATAAGAAAACAAGAAGGTAGTTATATCATGATAAAGGGGTCAATTCATTAAGAAGATTTAATAATCACAAATATATACTTCCCCATTGAAGCATATTAAAAAGCAGATAGCATATTAAAAAGCAGAGACATTACTTTGCCAACAAAGGTCCGTCTAGTCAAGGCTATGGTTTTTCCAGTGGCCATATATGGATGTGAGAGTTGGACTGTGAAGAAAACTGAGTGCCAAAGAATTGATGCTTTTGAACAGTGGTATTGGAGAAGACTCTAGAGAGTCCCTTGGACTGCAAGGAGATCCAACCAGTCCATTCTAAAGGAGATCAGTCCTGGGTGTTCATTGGAGGGACTGATGCTGAAGCTAAAACTCCAATACTTTGGCCACCTCATGCGAAGAATTGACTCATTGTTAAAGACCCTGATGCTGGGAGGGATTGGGGGCAGGAGGAGAAGTGGATGGCAGAGGATGAGTTAGCTGGATGGCATCACTGACTCGATGGACATGAGTTTGATTGAACCCCGGGAGCTGATGATGGACAGAGAGGCCTGGCGTGCTGCAATTCATGGGGTCACAAAGAGTCAGATACGACTGAGTGACTGAACGGAACTGAACAGATCTAAAGGGAGAAAGAGACCAATATACGGTAATGGTAGGGAATACTCATACTGCACTTTCAGCAAATCATCCAGAGAGAAAATCCACACAAATCATGAGGCTTGCACCATACTTCAGAATGAAGGATCTAACAGACATTTCTGTGGGTGCATGCTCAGTTGCTCAGTCATGTCTGACTCTTTGTGATCCCATGAACTTTAGCCCACCAGGCTCCTCTGTCCATGGGATTTTCCAGGCAAGAATACTGGAGTGGATTGCCATTTCCTACTCCAGGGGTTCTGCCTGACCCAGGGATCAAACAAATGCACGTTTCTGTCGTCTTCTGCTTTGACAGGCAGATACTTTACCACTAGCACCACCTGGGAAGCCCTAAATACTGTATACTGCCATCTAACTTTCATTTTTGTATTACAATTCTTTGAGAACCAGTGTCCATCAACCCCACTAAAGTTTCTTTACCACCTTCAGGCTGCTGCCTGCTGGGCATTGTGCCAAAACATATTGGCCCACCTGTCACTCAGAGTCATAATCTTCTCCTTTACTTTGCATTAATTTATTCAGTATTGACTCTAAACAGCCTGCAGATTCATCTCTTATGTAATATTTTAATGATTCATAAAGGTTATGATGAATTAAGCTGTCATGTTAATTTACAGTTTGAGGAGATATTCCAGGCAATCTGATCATATAATCTCTTATAGAGAATCAGTAAAATTTTTAGCAGTATTCCACCTGTCTCCTCCTCTTTCATGCTATTTTCCAGTCAACCACCTGTATACTTTCAGTAATTTTAGATGTCCTCCATTTTTTTTTTTGCCATTTTGTCTTTGATTCTTATCCTTTTAAAAAACCCCAGTCATTTCCCCATCACTCAGATACATTTACAGTAGCCTTGGAAAGCTATCTGTGACATCTCCCTTGACATCATCTTATCTTTCCAGTAATAAAGTCACATAAAGAGCCCAACCAGCAGGAATCTCTTTTGTCTCAGCTTCAACCATCATTTTCATGAAAGCTATAGCTTCAGAGAATATTAGTATCACCATTAAACATACCAAAGTTGCTTGTATTTTCATTTCAGCAGGCTCCAAGAGAATATTTCATTTAAGGGTAGACTTGGATAATTCTCTTAATCAGGATGTGTGCTAAGTACTCATGCCTTTATCCAGCCCACAAAGAGGCTGTTTGTTCCTCTGTCCACATTTATGTAAAAGCTGCAGCAAACTAAAAGTTCTGAATAAGACTGGACCTGCCTTTCCATTCAGTAGAATTTGAAGTAGTTCTTGGCACTTTTGCACAAATCTACTTCACTAGAGGATTTAAAAGACAATTGTTTATACTGACCCACAAAGTGGCTAAATTCTTTTAGTTAGTATTCCTGTTTTGTTTTTCTTGAACCTCTCCCCTGCAGCCTGTGTAATTTTCTTAATGATCGATCACCTGTTGGGCAAAGATATCCTTCCAACTCCTTACAGTCCTCCCCTTTACAAAATAAATCACCAACTCTGAGGCTCTGACATCCTTGGGTCTGCTCAGTCTGCTCTATGCTTATCTTTGCAGATGCCAAATTGTTTGGAACTGATTCATGGACAGACTAAGAATGAGGTGGAATAACTAAATGATTATACTGTGCAGTTTATGTTTAAATTAAAAAAAAAAATGTTTTCGGCCTTACCTCACTGCACACAGAATCTTAGTTCCCCTGCCAGGGATCAAACCCATACCCCCTTCAGTGGAAGCATGGAGTCTTAACCACTGGACTGCCAGGGAAGTTCCTATAATGTGTTGTTTAAAAATTTCTCCCTTGGTAGCACCCAGGAATAGCTTGTTCACATCCTTTAGGACTGTAGATTGATGGTTTATACATGATTTATCCATGCACACAGACTGTCTTGGCTAAAGAGCAGTGAGGTGAATTTATACGCCTATTCTAAACATTTGTGTACATATTAAAATGGAAAGGAGCTAAAATGGATAAAACAAATTTGAAAGATAATAACAAAAACGGAAGTAAACTAACTTCAAGATTCCTACAATGTGTCCATGGCAACATAGTCTTTGAGTAAGGATTGATAAATAGATCAACAGGACATAATCAAGTTCAGTAATAGGCCTAAACCTATGTATAATAAGTTGATTTTCTCCAAAGGCATCAAGGTATTTCAAAAGGGAAAGTTTAATTTTTTAAAAAATGATGTACTGGCTGAATATCTTCATGGGGGAAAAAAAAATGAACCACAACTGTTACTTCACACCCTCTTCACCTTTCACCTTCAATCTTTCCCATTGGTCTTTTCCAATGAGTCAACTCTTCCCATCAGGTGGCCAAAGTATTGGAGCTTCAGCTTTAGCATCAGTCCTTCCAATGAATATTCAGGGTTGATTTCCTTAAGAAATGACTGATTTTATCTCTTTGCAGTCCAACGGACTCTCAAGAGTCTTCTCCAGCAGCACAATTTGAAAGTATAAATTCTTTGGTACGCAGCCTTCTGTATGGTCCAACTCTCACATACATACATGACTACTGGAAACAAAAACATAACTTTGCCTAGATGGACCTTTGTCAGCAAAGTGATGTCTTTGCTTTTTAATATGCTGTCTAGGTTGGTCATAGCTTTTCTTCCAAGGAGCAAACATCTTTTAATTTCATGTGTGCAGTCACTGTCCGCAGTGATTTTGGAGCCCAAGACAATGAAATCTGTCACTGTTTCCATTTCTTCCCCATCTGTTTGCCATGAATTGATGGGGCTAGCTAGATCCCATGATTTCAGTTTTTTGAATGTTGAGTTTTAAGTCAGCTTTTTCATTCTCTTCTTTCACCTTCATCAAGAGGTTCTTTAGTTCCTCTCCACTTTCTGCCATAAGGGTGGTGTTATCTGCATATCTAAGGTTATTCATATTTCTCCCAGCAATCTTGATTCCAGCTTGAGCTTCATCCAGCCCAGCATTTCACATGATGTACTCTGCGTAGAAGTTAATTAAGCAGGATGATGATATACAACCTTGATGTACTCCTTTCCCAATTTGGAAACAGTCTATGGTTCATGTTGAATTCTAACTGTTGCTTCCTGACCTGCAAACAGGCTTCTCAGAAGGCAGGAAAGGTGTTCTGATATCCCCATTTCTTTAAGAATTCTCCACAGTTTGTTGTGATTCACACAAAGATGTGTGGCTTTGCACAAAGATGTGTAAGATTGCTTTTCACCCGAAGATGCAGAAGCTCTATACAGTCAACAAAAACAAGACTGGGAGCTGACTGTGGCTCAGATCATGACTTCCTTATTGCAAAACTCAGACTTAAATTGAAGAAAGTAGGGAAAACCACTAGACCATTCAGATATGATCTAACTCAAATTCCTTACGATTATACAGTGGAAGTGACAAATAGATTCAAGGGATTAGTTCTTATCGACAGAGTACCTGAAGAAATATGGATGGAGGTTCATGACATTGTACAGGAGACAGAGATCAATACCATCCCCAAGAAAAATAAATGCAAAAAGGCAAAATGGTTGTCAGAGGAAGGAGGCCTTACAAACAGCTGAGAAGAGAAGAGAAGCTAAAGTCAAAGGAAAAAAGGAAAGACATACCCATTTGAATGCAGAGTTCCAAATAATAGCAAGGAGAGATAAGAAAGCTTTCCTCTTGATCAGTGCAAAGAAATTGAGGAAAATAGCAAAATTGGAAAAATTAGAGAGCTCTTCAAGAAAATTAGAGATACCAAGGGAACATTTCATGCAAAGATGGGCACAATTAAGGACAGAATTGGATGGACCTAACAAAAGCAGAAGATATTACAAAGAGGTGGCAAGAATACACAGAAGAACTATACAAAAAAGATCTTCATTGACCCAGATAAGCGTAATGGTGTGATCACTCACCTAGAGCCAGACATCCTGGAATGTGAAATCAAGTGGGCCTTAGGAGGCGTCACTATGAACAATGCTAGTGAAGGTGATCGAATTCCAGTTGAGCTATGTCAAAATCTAAAAGATGATGCTATGAAAGTGGCTCGATATGCCAGCAAATTTGGAAAACTCAGCAGTGGCCACAGGACTGGACAAGGTCAGTTTTCATTCTAATCCCTAAGAAATGCAATGCCAAAGAATCTTCAAACTACTACACAATTGCACTCATCTCATATGCTAGTAATGTTCAAAATTCTCCAAGCCAGTCTTCAATAGTACATGGACCGAGAACCTCCAGATATTCAAGCTGGATTTAGAAAAGACAGAGGAAACAAAGATCAAATTGCCAACATCTGCTGGACCATAGAAAAAGCAAGGGAGTTCCAGAAAAACATCGACTTCTGCTTCATTGACCATGGCAAAGTTTTGACTGTGTGGGTCACAATAAATTGTGGAAACTTCTTAAAGAGATGGGAATACCAGACCACTTAACCTGCTTCCTGAGAAATCTGCATGCAGGTCAAGAAGCAACAGTTAGAATTGGACATGGAACAATAGACTGGTTCCAGATAGGGAAAGGAGTAGGCCAAGGCTGTATATTGTCACCCTGCTTAGTTAACTTATATGCAGAGTACATCATGAGAAATGCTGGGCTGGATGAAGCATGAGCTGGAATCAAGATTGCCAGGAAATATATCAATAACCTCAGATATGCAGATAACACCACCCTTACGGCAGAAAGTGAAGAAGAACTAAAGAGCCTCTTGATGAAAGAGAGAGTGAAAAAATTGGCTTAAACTCAACATTCCGAAAACTAAGATCCTGGCATCTGGTCCCATCATTTTATTGCAAATAGATGGGGAAACAATGGAAACAGTGGGACACTTCTTTATTTTGGGGGGCTCCAAAGTCACTCCAGATGGTGACTGCAGCCATGAAATTAAAAGACGCTTACTCCTTAGGAGGAAAGTTATGATCAGCCTAGATAGCATATTAAAAAACAGAGACATTATTCTGCCAACAAAGGTTTGTCTAGTCAAAGATATGGTTTTTTTCAGTAGTCATTTATGGGTGTGAGAGTTGAAACATAAAGAAATCTGAGGGCCAAGAATTGATTCTTTTGAACTGTGGTGTTGGAGAAGACTCTTGATAGTCCCTCGGACTGCAAGGAGATCAAACCAATCCATCCTAAAGGAAATCAGTCCTGAATATTCATTGGAAGGACTGACTTTGAAGCTGAAGGTGAAGCTCCAATACTTTGGCCGCTTGAATCAAAGAACTGACCCACTGAAAAAGACCCTGATGCTGGGAAAGATAGAAGGCAGGAGGAGAAGGGTCGACAAAGGATGAGATGCTTGGATGGCATCACTGACTCGATGGACATGAGTTTGAGCAAGTTCCGGGAGCTGATGATTGACAGGGAAGCCTGACGTGTTGCAGTCCATGGAGTCTCAAAGAGTCAGACACGACTGAAGTGACTTAAGCATGCACTCCTGTGTCTTCTTGCCATCTCTTCTTAGTATCTTCTGCTTCTGTTAGGTTCTTGCCATTTCCTAAAGGTCCTTGCCAGGTCCTTTATTTTGCCCATCTTTGCATGAAATGTTCCTTTGGCATGAAAATGTTCCATTTTCTTGAAGAGATCTCTAGTCTTTCCCATTCTACTATTTTCCTCTATTTCTTTACATTGTTCACTTAAGAAGGCTTTCTTGTCTCTCCTTGCTCTAAAGCAAAAGTCCTCAGTGATTTCAGAGGAGGCTGCATGGTCCTCAGACCTAGTGCGAAGTTTGAGCAGTGGTACATACACTCCCTTCTATTGCTAACAGGGAATTCATGGTCAGCAGAGCTTCAAGGGAGGGAGGCATAGACTTCACTTCTCAGTGGATGTTAAGATTTTGTGGATGTTTAAAACCCACCAGGGTGTATAAAATGGGAAATTGTTGATTCTAAATTTCTGCCTTTAGTTCTGTCAATTTTGGCTTTATGTATCTAAGACTTAGTATATATGAATACCAGACCTATTTAGCATCTTTCTGTACATTTTTATATTTTACATTTTTTTTCTTTCTGTGCTTCATTATGTCCCCTTTTAGTATTGCTATCTTGTGCTGGTCTGATGGAGTATTATACACATCCTCTGAGTTATTTCAAAAACTGACATTTTCAATTTTAGAATTTTTATTAAATTCTTTGTGGTGATTTCTTTGCCAGAATTCTATCTTGTCATTTCATTCTTTGAACATTTCATCCATGGTGATTTAAACTTTTGCCAGGTTAACTCCAGTAGCCGGGTATCCTATATGTTTCTTTCTAATGCATTTTTTCTTCATACATTTTTGCCAAATTTTTTATCTTTTGTGACTGAGTATTTTTGATTGACAAACATTATAGGTGAAAAATTATAGAACTCCTTCAGAAAGGATCTTATTTTATAGCTTCCTCCAGGCACCCAATTTAGGGTCAATCACCTTACTTGAAAGAGGGTGAAGAAAATAGAAACTGGGCATCCATTCCTTGGGAAAGGATCAGCTTTTAGTTCACTTTCCTTTTACCATGCCCAGATCCTGGTTAACCTTCTCCCAGGCAGACCCTGAGTAGTGCTTCATGTTCCCTGAGCTAGTGTGTCTGGCAGAATCTCTGCTGAGCTTTTCAGAGTCTCAGCTCTTACTTCTGAATTGACAAAAGCCTCAGAGAAATGGCTTACCTCTGTCCTTTATTCTCTCTGAGAGCTTGGCTCCAAAAACTCTCACTGCTTGGGTAGTTCAACAACAATATCAAAAGTACTGATAATTTCTCACTTTTGTAAATTTATTCTTAGTGCAGCACTTGGCTTAAAACAGAAATTTTGGCATTGTCAGACACAGAACTCTCCATAGAGAAGGTGAACTCTGAAATTACCACAAGGTTACTACTATGTTACAGCGTTTATCTCAGGCTCCACCACTTAGGTCATTATTTACCTTAATTCAATTTTCTGTTCTTTAAGCCTCCCAATCCCCTAATCATTGCTGTTTCTGCAGGAAACCAGACCCAGGTGCTGCCCCAGTGCAATGACTCCGTGTCTGAACCAGTAGGCTCTGCAGCCTCAGAGGAGAGCGCCCCCTACTGCTCAGGTGAGGGTCCCACAGGACAGAAGATCCTTCTCATCCCTTGTCCCCTCGCGCCCCTCACCACCCAGTCACCGGCCCATTGTCCCATTTCTCTCTCCTCAGACAGCAGGCAGCTCCGCCTGGTGGACGGGGGCGGTCCCTGCGCCGGCAGAGTGGAGATTCTTGACCAGGGCTCCTGGGGCACCATCTGTGATGACGGCTGGGACCTGGACGATGCCCACGTGGTGTGCAGGCAGCTGGGCTGTGGAGACGCCCTCAATGCCATGAAGTCTGCTCACTTTGGTGCGGGATCAGGACCCATCTGGCTGGACGACCTGAACTGCACAGGAAATGAGTCCCTTGTGTGGAACTGCCCTTCCCGGGGCTGGGGGCAGCACAACTGCAGACATAAGGAGGACGCGGGGGTCATCTGCTCAGGTCTGTGCTGCACACTGTCCACAGGCTAGGGGAGGGGGTGGGGCCCTGGAGGACCGGGTCTGAGCGCTGATGGAGAGATGCTGAAAGGACCAGAGAAGGAGGCTTCCTGCCATGGAGCCTGTCTTTCCAGCAGACGAGAAGACAAGGTGTTTGCAGCGGCTAAGATTCTGGTCCTTTCTTCTCTGCAGTGTTTCCTGGCAGAGCCGTTTCTCACAGTTTCCACGTGAAAGCAGGGCTCACTCTGCAGTTCCCTGTCCTAATACAGTCTGAAGATCCTGGTGATATTGTAATGAAAGCATAGATTTATTCTGTTCAGTTCTGTTTGCTAGGAGTCTGACAATGGTCTCTGTGAGCCAACATCCCAGTGTCCACAGGGCTGTGTTCTTCCTGGATGCTCTGTGGATTACTCCTTTCCCAGCCATTCCTGGTTTCTATGTGAACTCATTCCTTGGTTCAGGGCCCCCTTCTTCTTCTTCAGACAACTGTATATTCCAACTGTTCTTCCTCACCCACATTTCCCTCTAACTGGAGCTTTGCAAGGTGATCCATCTAAGGGTATTAGGGCTAAGGAGGTGATTAGGCTGGGCTCAGGTGATTAATCCACATTGTTCCAGCTTAATCTCACCATCCCAAGGTCCTTATTAATCACATCTGTGAAGCCCCTTTCAAAATGTAAGGTAACACATTTCTGGGGGTTCACACTGTCAACCACCTCACTGTGCACATCACATATTTTCACACAGTCTTTAGAAGTTTTGTCAGGAAGCAGGATTCAGCTCCCCTGCCCTGTAAGTGCAGGGTTGGTCTTCCTCTGTTGGTCTTCCTCTGTTCGTAACCACTACATCCTTGTGGTTGAAATAGAAAGACAGATACAAATGGACAAAGTTAGGTGAAAGGGAGGCAAAAGTCAGTCTTCTCATCCAGTGGGCATCTCCTCTGCTGGGTCAGGGATGTATGGTCACAGTTTCTGGGGGAGAGGAAAACCCAGAGCACTGAGTGGAATGCTCACTCTGTCCCATCTCCTCCCTTCCAATCTTAGAGTTCATGGCCCTCAGGATGGTGAGCGAGGACCAGCAGTGTGCTGGGTGGCTGGAAGTTTTCTACAACGGGACCTGGGGCAGTGTCTGCCGCAGCCCAATGGAAGATATCACCATGTCCATGATCTGCAGACAGCTTGGCTGCGGGGACAGTGGAAACCTCAACTCTTCTGTTGCTCTTAGGGAAGGTTCTAGACCCCAGTGGGTAGATGGAATCCAATGTCGGAAAACTGACACCTCTCTCTGGCAGTGTCCTTCTGACCCTTGGAATTACACTTCATGCTCTCCCAAGGAGGAAGCCTACATCTCGTGTGCAGGTGACTTATCTGTTTCTGTGTCACTGCCAACCATGTAGGATGTCGTTAGTGCAATTTTATATTTTCCAATCTAAGTGATGAATTTAAGTTGAATCTACAAAATGTGTGTGTTTGTATTTGTCATGGAATGTGAAGACAAATATATAAACATTTACAGTTGTTTCAGCTAGTGCTCACATGCAGCGAATGCTTCAGTCCAATAGATAATAAGCCTGTATTTACCCTTGTCGTTTGGACTGAACCAAGGATGATAGATATTCATGTTTGGGGACAAGACCTTCCCCAGCTGTCCATGATCCAGCACTTCCCATCATTGCTCCTACAGGCAGGAGACACCAGAGCTGTCCAGCTACTGCCCCCTGCACAGGTACATCAGCCCCACCCCCTCCCCTGTGGCTCCCAGGGGCTCCTTCCTCCCACCAGGGCAGTCACAGGAGGGGCTGCTGCCTTTTCAGACAGAGAGAAGCTCCGGCTCAGGGGAGGAGACAGCGAGTGCTCAGGGCGGGTGGAGGTCTGGCACAGCGGCTCCTGGGGCACCGTGTGCGATGACTCCTGGAGCCTGGCAGAGGCCGAGGTGGTGTGTCAGCAGCTGGGCTGTGGCCAGGCTCTGGAAGCCGTGCGGGCCGCAGGGTTTGGCCCTGGAAATGGGAGCATCTGGCTGGACGAGGTGCGATGCGGGGGCCAGGAGTCCTCGCTGTGGGACTGTGCTGCGGAGCCCTGGGGGCAGAGCGACTGCAAGCATGAGGAGGATGCTGGTGTGAGGTGCTCTGGTGAGTGAGGGGCTCAGGGTCCACCCTGGGTGAGCTGGGGCATCGCGGGGGCATCACGGGGGCAGTGGGCTGGGCCCGGCGTGGTGGGGAGTTTGTATTCAGACAGTGTCCCAGTTCTGGGGCCCTGATCTAGGATGGGGGAACTGAAAGGACTGGACGCTGGTGTTGTGGAGACTGAGGAGTGATTTAAGGGCTCAGAAGAGAAAAATGGGCTGCCCTGCATGTGGTCAATCACCCTGCTCCCAATTCCTGTTTTTTCTCTGGGTGAAAAAATTGCATTGCCTTCCCCAGCCACCCCCTAGTAAGTGGCTCAGACAGTTAAGAATCTGCCTGCAATGCAGGAGACTGGGCTTTGATCCCTTGGTCGGGAAGATCCCCTGGAGGAGGAAATGGCAACCCACTCTAGTATTCTTGCCTGGAGAATTCCATGGACAGAGGAACCTGGTGGGTGACTAACACTTTCACTTTCACCTACTTCTGGCCAATTCCCCTGCTCCAAACTCCTACTTTTTTATGGTTGTAAGAATTACATTGCCAGCCCTGCAACTGCCCCCAGTAAGTATAGTGCCAGAATTCCTGGGCAGGATAGATATTCAGAGTCTTGGAACCTGTTCTGTGGATTCTGTGACAATGAAAGAGAGGGAAGAGCTTGAGGAGCCCCTGACTGGTGGGCACCCCCACCAGTCAATGAACCAGAGCATTATGGTGGGGAACTCCTCTGACTTGGTTCCCTGTGTCAGAGGGTTCTCATGCCCAGGGGTCCAGGGGAGACTGATTCCCATGTTACAGAATCTAAGGTCTCCCATCTGCCTTTAAGTGTTGCTCCTCATCAGTGAGGTGTGGATCCCAGGACTGTTTGATGCCCAAGGAGAAGGGATGAGCCAGGTTCTCAGAGGCTGTCTTGGCAGGGCAGCTCCCTGATAACCCCTGGCTCTGCCTTGGGGCCACACTGGCCAGAGTGAAGTTGACTCATCTCAGGACGAGACCCAAGGGAGCCCAGTCATTGTCTGAAGCTGGAACACCATCATCTGGAACTCCCAGAAATGCTGGCTCAGGGGTTTCTCTGTGCCCAGGACCTTGTCCACACCCTCTTGCCTTATTCTCCTTAGGGACCAGAACAACCTCAAATCCTCTCCCCGGCATCTTCTCCCTGCCTGAGGTCCTCTGCCTCATCCTGGGGGCCATTCTCTTCCTGGTCCTCATTATCCTGGCAACTCAGATGCTCAGATGGAGAGCAGAGAGCAGAGGTGGGCTTCAGGGGACCTGGGGACCAGGGAAAGTGTGCAGGCAGGAGATGGGGCAGGTGTGAGGAGGGGAACCTGGGCCAGGTCTCTGTTCTGAGTCTGTAGACTCCATGTGCTCTGTGCAGCACTCTAAAGGCTGAGTGTACAGAGGTTCTTAGGACTAGGGTGTGAACTCTCATATGATGTGGGCTCTTCTGTGAGAGAAGAAAGAGTTGAGCCTGAGCTGTGGATTCAGGTCAGATGAGGAGAGAAGGTGCCAACACGATGCATGGGGTGGATGATGCTGAGGTCCCAGCAGCCCATGTGAGAGCACCGGGGAGATGAAGGGTGGGCCTGCTGGATCAGGGTATCTGGGAAAGCTTCTCTGACCTGCTGGGGGATCTCTCAGCTTTATCCAGCTATGAAGATGCTCTTGCTGAATCCGTGTATGAGGACCTAGATCACCTTGTGTCACAGAAAGAGGATCTTCTGGTCAGCCCAGGTGGGTGTCTCTGCCTGCCCTCCTGGCACCTCTGGTTGTCACCACCCACTGGCTGTGCACGTCTTCTCAGTGTCTGCAGACCTCACGTATACCCCAGGCTCACAGAGGCAGCTCTCCAATGTGGCAGGATGGCCTCTCAGAGCCCCATGAGCCCTGAGCCTCCATCTACACTGCAGGAGACAGGCCCATCTCCATGTTTCTTAGTCTTAACACATGTTCCGTGGGTGTCAGGCAGGTCATTTCTGTGTATTCTGTGATGTTTTTCTCCACTTTACGATTCCTGTCCGATGACTCAGTGAATAAAATGCCGTGTTACATGAGAGACGATGAAGACAACCATGACCACAGATCTGCTCCAGGTAATAGAGGTGGACCCGCTGCAACTGGAGGCTGGGGAGGAGAGTTTCCCTCATAGAGATGAGATACAAGGGAAACAGTCTTCCTTTGATGGACCAGAGGGATCCCTTGTGTCCAGATGGGGTCTGTTCTCCCCCTTCTTTAGCTGTTCTGCGATGTCTTATGCTGGGGCTGGGCTCTCTGTGTCCGTAGTCACTCTCGTTCAGTCACAACAGGCACATATTTAAAAGAAAACATTATCTGGAAACATCTCTAAAATCATTGTGGGTGGTGACTGCAGCCATGAAATTAAATAACACTTGCTTCTTGGAAGAAGAGCTTTGACAAACCTAGACAGTGTGTTAAAAATCAAAGACATCACTTTGCTGACAAAGGTCCATATAGTCAAGGCTATGGTTTTTCCAGTAATCATGTACGGTTGTGAGAGCTGGACCATAAAGAAGGTAGAGTGCTGGAGAATTGATTCTTTTCAATTTTGGTGCTGGAGAAGACTCTTGAGAGTCCTTTGGACAGTAAAAAGATCAAATCAGTCAATATTAAAGGGAATCAACACTGAATACACATTGGAAGAACTGACGCTGAAGCTGAAGCTCCAATACTTTGGCCACCTGATGGGAACAGCTGACTCATTGGAAAAGACCCTGATGCTGGGAAAGATGGAGGGCAGAAGGAGAAGAGGGTTGAGATGGTTGGATGGTGTCACCAATTCAATGGACATGAACTTGGGAAAACTCTGGCAGATGGTGAGGGACAGGGAAGCCTGTCATTTTGCAGTCCTTGGAATCGTATAGTCAGACATGACTCAGTGACTGAACAACAACACCTGGAAAACATAATTTGTCAAAATTGTATAGTAATGCTCATTGGTATAAGAGTTGCTTTGAGATATGTAATTTTAATCAGGAAATAATTGTTGTTGTTGTTGAGTTGCCCGGTCATGTCTGGCTCTTTGTGACCCCATGGACTGCAGCACGCCAGGTTTCCCTGTGCATCATCAGCTCCTGGAGCTTGCTTGAACTCATGTCCATCGAGTTGGTGATCCTATCTAACCATCTCATCCTCTGTCATCCTCTTGTTCTCCTGCCGTCAATCTTTCCCAGCGTTACGGTTTTTTCTAATGAGAGTTTTTCACATCAGGTAGCCAAAGTATTGGAGCTTCAGCTTCAGTATCAGTCCTTCCAGTGACTATTCAGGATTGATTTCCTTTAGGATTGACAGGTTTGATCTCCCTGCAGTCCAAGGGACTCTCAAGAGTCTTCTCCAACACCACAGTTCAAAAGCATCAAAGAAAACATTCAGCCTTCTTTGTGGTCCAACTCTCACATCCATACATGACTACTGGAAAAACCATAGCTTTGATTATATAGACCTTTGTTGACAAAGGAAGTATTGAGATGTATAAAATCATTTGTTTGGTTTATGGGCACACCAACATGAAATACAACCTTAGAAAAATTCTATTGCCACAAGGAGTGACTGGTACCTTTGTTTAGTGGCTCAGAAACTCTGGGTCAGAAGGCTTAGATATTTCCCAGGCCAACACACTTCCTGTGGTTCCATCTGACCCCTGCTCTGTCCTTGGAAGCCCCAGATCAGAGGACTGATGACCCTGGTGAGGATTACGATGATGCTGAAGAGGTACCATTGCCTGGGGCTCCTTCTGCCTCTCAGGGGAGTGAGGAGGAAGTGCCCCCAGAGAAGGTGGATGCGACGAGCTCCTCTCAGACAGGTGAGTGGAGTTAGCTGATCTCCTGCAATCTTTGGTCTCTATCCTGGAAATGGTGAATTTGAGCTGCTCAGTATCCATCCCTCCTAGGTATTCCAATTTTGGATGACCTCAAACAGTTGATAGCACCATCTTGATCTTACTCCTTTCTTTAATGCTGTCAGACTCCTGGGGAGAGAGGAAGCACTCTAGTATTAGTGTCTGTGTCTGCATGACTTTATCCTTCATGTGCCTGCATTAAGACTTGTGGATTACTTGAGCATATTTACCTAATACAAAAATAGAATAACTGAATAACCTTTTGTGCTGTCTCACATGTGAAATGCAGTTAGAGATTTTAAAGACTATGTTAGTATTGGAATTTGTAAAGCATTTTTATACTTTAAAATGCACTCTGACCATAGGTCAACCCAAATACGTATAAAGCAGGTGGTATATATGGTCCTAAAAATCAAAAGCATGATGGTGGATTATGGACTCGGAATTTGGGGGCAGGTTCATGTCAATCTGCTCCAGACATTTCAGCGGCCAAGGAAATACACTCATTCTCCATGAAGGGTATTTCTCCATCTGAGGTTCATGTGTTTCCTGGGGGAGGGGCAACTGCAGAAGGATCCCGTGGTTGCTTTTTGTGGGCTTTGGGGAACACAAGTCAAGACCACCAAGAGCAGAGTTGGACGGTCAGTGAGGAGCTGAGATTTCTCCAGATGTGATCTTCTACCCCCCTCTCCTTGTTGATTCAGACCTGTTAATTATGAAAAAAGAAAATTTTACACTCCTTCTAGAGATTCTTCCCTTCTTGGGCATCTCCTTGGTGATTGTATAGCCAGGGAACAGATCTCCTGTAATCCAGGATTTCCCATTTAAGTTGAGACCTCAATGGGCTGAATCCTTTTTTTTGGGGGGGGGAGGGTGCAGGGAGGGGCAGTGCTGCAAGACTTGCAGGTCTTAGCGCCTGAAACAGAAATTGTACCTGGGCCACAGAAGTTAAAGCACCAAGTCCTGACCACTGGACCACTAGCCAATTCCCGGGCTGGATCCTGAGAAGACAGCCCTGATCCATCCTCACTGAAATAAACATGAAATAGCCTGAGCCTCCCTGAGCACCCCTGGATCCCAGGGATGCTTTGTCATCATCATTTACTTGACTGACTTCCGCCGCAGGGCTCTGTCAGGTCCCTTTGTTTCAGTTCTAATCAAACTTTTCGTTCCTACTTCAGGTTCTTCTCTGAATATCTCTAGAGAGGCGGCTGATCCTAGGGAAGAAGAGAGCCCCTGGTTGCTCCAGTGGGAGGAAGCGAACACTGGATATGATGATGTTGAACTAAGTGCCCTGTAAACATCCATAGTTACTTTCCCATGATGTATTAAATGTGAGATATTGTCTCAGATATTCTAATTGCCCATATTTCAATAGAGTAGTGCTGACCTATAATTGTATCGTATGGAAATTGCTCATAATGAAATATTCTCAATAAAGTAACTTTTTGCTTTGTTGACAATGGCAAGATTCATTCCAAATGCTCTTAGAGGATTGGTACTCAATCACAATTTCCTTCTAAGGAAATACCAGATGAGTGAACTGACTTGTCTCACCTCCCCCAAATGCTAATTAAGGCGTGACTTCACTCAGGCTCAGAAATGCCCCAGGTCACTCTTCCTTAGCCAGCAGATTCTAAACTTTGTCCACACTCACACCTTCATTCTTAGCAAGGTGAACTTGTGTGGGGGGCAGAAATCCTGAACCTTCCTATATCCTCTTCCCCTTCCCGGAGATGTCACACCATCTGTTTTTATTCAGTTATTGGGCACCAGATGGGGTGTGAGTTTCAAAGTCAAAGGTAAGAAATTGGCTGGTGGAAGAGAATGCATACAGCTTTCCTTACCCTGCCTAAATTCTCAAGGCCAATTAAAAATCTCACTGTACATAGCTACCTCTTCCTTTTTATCTCCCATTCCCTAGGGTACTTTTTTCCATTTTTCCTCAAGTGCATACAGACTCTCTATCTCTCTTCTCCCATGTCTAGCTGGTTATCAAATCCTTTTAAATCCAGTCTTGCCTCTCCATCACTTCCTGCTACTTCCTCAGGATGTTGTCATTTCTTGTCCGTCCAATTATCTAGCATTTAAAGTGAATTACATCAGCTTGTATCTCTCTCCAAGTTGATGAAGGGCAAATTGGTGCTAACTCATACCCTGTATCCAGGTGGGACAAAGAGAAAGTGTTAGTCCTTCAGTCATGTCCGCCTCTTTGCCACCCTGTGGACTGTAGCCTGCCAGGCTCCTCTGTCCATGAGATTCTCCAGGCAAGAATACTGGAGTGGGTTACCACTCCCTTTTTCAGGGGATCTTCCCCACCCAGGGATCGAACCCAGGTCTCCTGCCCAGCAGGCAGATTCTTTACCATCCGACCCACCACTGAGGGGCATCAGGTGGGATAAAGGGGCAAGAAATTGGAGAACAAGACAGAGGGGATCTAGAAGAAGGGATATAGACAGAAAGATCAGTAATTTTTGGCTATTTGAGTTTTATTCATGTCAATGGAGGAGTCTGATATGACTGAACTCTTAGAGGAAGAATTTCAGACCAATAAGCTTCTCTGAAAACATGTTGTTTAAAGAGTCCTTTGATCTGGTGACTGTTGAAAATGTAAATGTGATCCTGCTGTGATTCTTCAGGGTAGAGAGAGCTGTCTTGTAGGGGTGACCAAGTAAACAATACATTTCCACAATACCCCTGACTCCTGTCCCATTCCATTGCGGACATGTGGAGAAGCTGCTGAACTAATATAAGACCTGAGAGTGCTGGCCTGAGTATGATTTGTGGCCAACCTGTTATTTAGTTGATGGCCCTGGATGATGTCCAGGGCTCCAACCTACACTCATGCTTGTAATCTCTGTAATTTTTTTCTGTGCTGGGGATTAGAGATTCCTAGGGCTTCTCCAAGTGCAGCTCACCTGGCCATTTGCCATTGGGAAGTGATGAAATAAGTGACAGAGTAAAGTGTACCCATCAAGAATGTTATATTTTATTCCTGATTCACGGTATCCATGAAGCCAAAATAGCTGGTTACTATAATTCTGGGTGATAAAAATCATGTAAAATTGTGGGAGAGGAGAGGAGGACAAGACTTCCCACCTAGACCTGGCAGAGTCTCAGGATGAGCCTATTATGGATTGAGTGCTCAAAACCAGCCAGGAGTTGGTGAATAGACTTTTGGACTGTTTAGATCAGGGAGATGAGGGCAATCATTCCAAGTTATCCATGTGGCCTGTGAAGGGGCCTTTTGTGAGGGGTGGTTTTGGAGGGTTTATCATTCCAGGGTCTGTCACAAAAACTAGAAAACTTCTCTGCAGAGTATTAATTATGACAAGGCAGCTAGAATGTCATGTGGGGAAAGTATTTACAGGAAATTCTTTCCTATCAGTAGTGCACTTAACATGTTAAGCTTGGAGGCCTGTCCTATGTTATTTGAGTGAAAGTCTCTAGATTTTTCTGAAACCTCACAGGCACTTACCACCCATAAATACTTTATTCTGGCAGAGTAGAGTAAGTTACAAAGCCATGAAAACGTCAGGGATTGTTTCATGGCAACTTTCATTGTAAAACCCTGTGTCACAGGTAATGATATGATTTCTACAGAGGAAAAAAAAATGCCTTTAATCATAGTTCCATGCAAAAACAATAATTATGAAGAACACAGGGTTCTCATTTATTTGAGAAACAATATAACAGAGACGTCTTTCAAGAATTTCTTGCTTCAAACATGGCGCTACATGGTGCTAAGCTCCACATCATCATATCCAGGCTCTTCTTGTCTCAGGACCAATGAGGACTCCTTCTCCTCCACCCCAGAGTCGACAGCTTCTCGCAAAGACTTCAGAGAGATGCCTGAAACAGTAAGGAGAATCTGGTTTTAGTGGTGACAAAATGACAAGACACAACCTTTGATGGAAGGATAGCAAAAGGGGCCACAAAGTATCTGAGGTGAGGGGGAGCACCCAGCATTGTCTATAAATCTAGATTGAGCTACTTCATACTGATTCAGCTACTCAATACAACATCTAGTCTGGACCTTGGCAGTTGGAAAGAAGATGGACCAATAATGGCAAGGAGTGGAAAAGAGATGTGCATGCCTCTTCTACACCTGGCGGGTCTGATTTCTCAAGAAGTGGAGACAGGAAATGACCTCTGTAGAGTGTCTCAGATGCCCTCTTCTGAGCACCTCAGCAACAGAACCAGCCTGACCTACAAGCTTCATGAGAACACTCTGGGTCCTCTGTTAGATGCCAGAAATGGGCAACTCAACCAAATTTCACAACCTTCTGCTCCCCAGGGACCACATCCCCACATATAAGCGGAAATCTTAGTCCTTAGGAATGAGGGTCTTCATCTGGCAATTGAAATGAGAGAAAATTTTCTCTTGGTTCCCATCTAGTGCTGAGATTATGGTTCTTTATTTAAGGCTATTGCAGATTCTGTTTTAATAGTGAGCAATCAACTTTAAATATATGGTTACACAGATTCCTCAAAACAAGTTTTATAGCTCATAAATTTAATGTATACCTTCATTAAAAACATTTCAGATTAGTTATCACAATTTGAAAAATCCCCAAATTTATTGTCAGAACATACATTTCAATTTAGGGTATGAAAATGGGAACAAAGCCTCTGTTACTCATACAAATGTGCCTTTATCCAATTGATGATGGACATGGACAAGAGAACACAGTATGTTCTCCTCTCAGAAGAGATGAAGTAGCTCCAATATTCCAGAGATAAGGAAAAGTCAATAATACCTGGTATATGTGGTGCATGCGTGCTCACTCGTGTTTGACTCTTTGCAACCCTGTGGACTATAGCTCACAAGGCTCTTCTGTCAACATGATTTTCCAGGCAAGAATACTGGAGTGGGTTGCCATTTCTTTCTCCAGGGAGTCTTCCTGACTCACGGATCAAATCCAAGTCCCTTTTGTATCCTGCATTGGCAGGCAGAGTCTTTACTACTGCACCACCAGGGAAACCCAAACAAGGCTGCCCCAAGTTCTGATAGTAAAGAAACGCTGACTGTTAGTGAGTCAAACTCATCTTCTCCATGATGATGAAGTCAGGCTACTGAGCTGTCAACTCACCAGTCTGGGAATACCTGGAACCACCTCTATCGTCTGGGAAAAAGTTATTCTCATTCGTCCCAGGGAAGAAAGGATTTATGGGATCAATAACATCAACATCAATATCATCATAATCATTTCCTATGGTACTGATGTTCTGTCCCAGAGGTTCTGAAAACAGACAAGAACTTAGGTGAAAAAGCAAAATATGAGTTGGACTAAGTGATGCTCCAAGTCCCTTCTGAGGCAGAGATTCAAATAAAAGACAAATATATACTCCATATTCCAGGGCTGTTGAAGGCGTGTAGTTTATCTCAGTGTGCTCAGAAATCATTCAAACCTTCTAAATATTCCAATATATCAGGGTCAATCATATTTTTCTAATATGGTCTCTCATATCATAAAGCATCAACAAAATCTATAATGCTATGAGTTTCAGGTACTCTTTTTGAGCATGTGGTACAGAGTTGTAATACATACTATGCACATAAAAGTGACTGGGGAGCATGAATCTGGACCAAGAGAACCCAGGTGTCTGTGTGCTCTCTGAAGCTCTGGGAGACACAGAGCTGGTGGGAGAGGGATCCTGGACATCTGTTACTCAGAGACAGGATATTCCACCATCCCAGTCACAGGACGCCTGGGTTTAAGTCCCTTCTAGTTCTTGCTTGACCTTAGGATCCCACCTCCAGAGGTTGTCCATATTTACTAACTGGAGAAGATCCAGGAAGGCATTCTCCTTTCTCTGTGTGTGTGAGCATGCTCAGTCATGTCTGACTCTTTGTGACCCCATGGACTGTAGCCTGCTAGGTTCCTCTGTCCATGGGATTCTCCAAGCAAGAATACTGTAGTGGTTTGCCATGCCCTCCTCCAGGGAATCTTCCCAACCCAGAGATCAAACCCTATCAAGACACAAGACACCCTCTTGTGTCTCCTGCATTAGCAGGTGGAGTCTGTATCACTGCACTACCCGGGAAGCCCATCTAGGTATAAGAGGCTACCCCAATTACGACAACAAGAAAAACTGACTGTTAAGTGGGTCAAAACTCATCTTCTCCACACGATGAAGTCAGCTACTGAGCTGTCAACTCACTTATCTGGGAATAACGGGTGCCACCTTTGTCCTCTGGGGAAAAGTTATTCTCATTCATCCCAGGGAAGAAAGGATTTACAGGAACAGGTAACTCATCGGCATCATCATAACCATTTCCTGTGGTGTTGATATGCTGTCTCAGAGGATCTGTAAACAGACACGGACTTAGGTGGAATAGCAAAGTATGTGTTGGACTAAGTGATACCCTAAGTCCCTTCTAATGCAGAAGTTCAAACACCTGATGAATATAGACTCTATATTCCAAGGTCGTGTCAAAGGCATGTATTTGATCTCACTGTGTTCAGAAATCATTTAAATCTTTTAACTATTTCAATGTATCAGGGTCAGTCATATTTTTCTAACACGGTTTCTCATATCGTAAAGCATCAACAAAAGCTATTATGCTATGAGTTTCAGGTACTATTTCAAGCATATAGTACAGATTTGTAACACATACTGTGCACATATCAGTGACTGGGGAGGATGAATCTGGACCAAGAGAACCCAGGTGTCTGTGGGCTCTCTGAAGCTCTGGGAGACACAGAGCTGGTGGGAAGGGGATCCTGGACATCTGTTACTCAGAGACAGGATATCCCACCATCCCAGTTACAGGATGCCTGGGTTTCAGTCCCTTCTAGACCTTGGTTGACCTTAGGATCTCACCTCCAGGGGTTGTCCATCTTTATTATCTGGAGAAGACCCAGAGAGGACATTCTCCTTTCTCCAGTTCCTTGTAAGTAAGAGTTTCTGGTAATTGGTAATTAACAGCACTGATCACTGCATATATTCCAGGGCTTATCAATAGCAATATTTTTGTCACAATATATACAAAAATCCATGAAATAATTAGAATATCAGACTGATTCTGGATCCAACTATAGTTTCCAATGTTCTCTTTAGCCACACAATTTTGAGTTTGTCAGTTTCAGATTTTTTTTAAATGGCCTTAAAATATTTAACGGTACATTAGATAATAATGTACCATTAGATACATGCATGCTCAGTTGCTTCAGTCATGTCCAGCTCTTTGAGACCCCTTGGACTATAGCCTGCCAGGCTCTTCTGTTCATGGGGATTCTCTGGGCAAGACTAGTGGAGTCAGTTGCCCTGCCCTCCTTCAGAGGATCTTACTGACCCAAGGATCAAACCAGCATATCTTATCTCTCTGCATTGGCAGTCAGGTTCTCTACCACTAGTGCCACCTGGGAAGCGCTACGTATTCAGTCTGTAACTGGAGAGAAGTGGCTGTGAATAAAAGAGAACTAGGTATAATCTTTCCATTTCTGAGGTCATAGAGCGGGCAAGAGAGGGAAAAAGTTGTTGTGAACTAGAGAAAAGAGATCCTTCCCATCTTAATCACAGGAAGAGATCCTCAGACAAGATTCCTCCTCCACATCTCCGCCTTCCAAGGGAAGACCTGCTACCTGGGACAGAATCAGGGTCTCCATCCTCTCCATCGTCCCCTGTGTAATATGGCAGCTTAGTTGCTGAGTCATCAGACAGGTTACCTGGTAGGGAGAAAATCATCACAGAAAAATGAAAACCTCTGTCCTGTCATCGTAGGACGCCTGCTGTCATAGTTTAGAGGAAATATTGAGACTTCAGACTTGTAGAGAGAAGGCTTGGAACTCCATGTGAAGTTGGCTTAGTAAGCTTGGGTCTCTGTTGAAAATAACACACAGCCAACTCATGATCAGAAGGGAGGGCATGGGACTTACCTTGGCTGTCCAACAGGTCCTTCTTCCCTGGTTTTATGATGTCATCAATCTCCTGGTACACGGCTTCATCAACAACATCTTCAAAATCAGATACCTCTGGGAAAGTAGCATGAGTTAGAGACTGACCCTGGAGTTACTCCCTTTATCAACAGAAAAAGCCTTCAGTGCTCTCCAGCATTGCCCCTTGGGAAACCACTCTGGGCTGCTCAGGCTCCTTTCTTAGCTACATGGAACAGAACTAGATTTCTTGACTCTGATCTTGATCTCACACTCAATATCCACTGGCACTGTTCACACAGGAAGTCATAATTCTCAAGAAATTTTACATTCGACCCAGGACCAAGGATTCCATTCTTTCGAATCCTGTTGTCTACAGTAGAAAAGGTGGGATTTTATCAGATAATGAGCATGGAGACCAATGCTTGTGCACTTCCTTGATGTCACAACAGACTCAATCCCTTTCCCACCACTTTCCAGATCATTAACATCCCTAAGGCCCACCTTGGTGCTTTGCTCTCCATCTGTGTAGCTGAATCCCCAGGATGATGAGGACCATGAAGAGGAGGGCTCCGAGGATGATGCAGAGGATCATGGGAAGGGAGAGGATGCCAGGGTCTGGAGCTGAGTCAAAGTGGACCATAGGGTTTTAGGAGGGTCATAAGTCCAGAGAAACCCCTCTGTCCTCATACTGGTCCTCTTCTGAGTCTTCAAGACCACGAAGCCACCATTAAGATACAATGGGTTTGCCTGAACCCCAAGATGTGATCAACAGAGGTCTTTCCCTGAGCTATGTCAAGTGTCTTCTCATTCTGGTTCTAGAGGATTGTTACAGGATGAAAGTTTGTAAAGCTCTGGAGCACTTCGCCTGCCACTGCTCAACAGGACTGTAAACATGAGATCATTAAGGTTTTCTGTACTGATATGGGTAGTTTTGTTAAAATATAAAGATATATAGTGCAGGTGCCTGAAAATATGGGGACTCTTCAATCACACTGCTCAGAGCAGCAGGACTACTTACTTCCATGGCTGCGGGGAACTGCTGTTCTCTCACCAGGCGAGAAGGAAAAAAGCAATGGATTACTGTACTGAGTTGATCATCAGGTTACACCTATCATTATGGGCGTATCATTCTCTCCCAGATCCCAGGAAATCAGATAATATCTTTTCCTGGAGCCAGAGCACAAAGCAGCAGGTTATCCCAGGAAGTGCTCTGGATACAAACCCACCCTCGCCGTCCACTCACTAGGGCAGACCCGAGCCCCTCGCTCACCAGAGCACCTCACACCAGCGTCCTCCTCGTGCTTGCAGTCACTCTGCCCCCAGGGCTCCGCAGCACAGTCCCACAGGGAGGACTCCCGGCCCCCGCACCGCACCTCGTCCAGCCAGATGCTCCCATTTCCAGGGCCGAATGCCGCAGCCTGCACGGCTTCCAGGGCCTGGCCACAGCCCAGCTGCTGACACACCACCTCGGCCTCTGCCAGGCTCCAGGAGTCATCGCACACGGTGCCCCAGGAGCCGCTGTGCCAGACCTCCACCCGCCCTGAGCACTCGCTGTCTCCTCCCCTGAGCCGGAGCTTCTCTTTGTCTGAAAAGGCAGCAGCCCCTCTTGTGACTGCCCTGGTGGGAGGAAGGAGCCCCTGGGAGCCACAGGGGAGGGGGCGGGGCTGACGTACCTGTGCAGGGGGCAGCAGTTGGACAGCTCTGGTGTCTCCCGCCTGTAGGAGCAATGATGAGAAGTGCTGGATGAGGGACAGCTGGGGCTGGTCTTGTCCCCAGACAAGATTATCAAAGGTCCTTGGCTCAATCCAAACAACAAGTGAAAGCAGAGGCTTCATCATCTAATGGGCTGAGACATTAACTGCATCTTGACGCAAGCTGAAATTTCTTTATCTCTTTGCTGTTTACCAGGTCCATACCCCACAACGAATACAAATACATGGAAACAGACAGAAACACAGCCCACCTTTTTCTAGATTCAGCCTAAATTCATCACTTAGACTGGAAAACATAAAATCACACTAACAACATCCTATGGGCTTGGGACAGACACAGAAACAGAACAGTAATTCACCTGCACATGAGATATAGGCTTCCTCCTTGGGAGAGCATGAGTTGTAATTCCAAGGGTCAGAAGGACACTGCCAGAGAGAGGTATCAGTTTTCTGACAACGGATTCCATCTACCCACCGGGGTCTAGAACCTTCCCTAAGAGCAACTGAAGTGTTGAGACTTCCACTGTTCCCACAGCCAAGCTGTCTGCAGATCACGGACACAGTGATGTCTTCCATGGGGCTGCGGCAGACACTGCCCCAAGTCCCGTTGTAGAAAACTTCCAGCCACCCAGCACACTGCTGGTCCTCACTCACCATCCTGAGGGCCAGGAAATCTAAGATTGAAAGGGAGAGGAAACAGGACATAGTGAACACCCAGCTCTGTGCTCTGGGTTTTCCTCTCTCCAAGAATTTATGACTATACATCCCTGACCTAGTTGAGGAGATGTCCACTAGGTGACAAGAATGCCATTCGTCTCCCTTTCATCTCAGTTTGTCTTTTTGTGTCTATTTCTACCACAATGATGCCATGGATGTGAACAGAGAGAAAGACCAATCTGGGTACCTGCAAGCTGGGGGAGCTAGATCCTGCTTCCTGGTAAAATCTAAAAAGGATCTGTGAATGGGATGTGATGTGGATACTGGGGTGGGGGGTGGGTAGGCAGAATAATGAACCCACAAATCTCTACATCATAATCTGTGGAACCTGTGAATACGTTACCTTACATTTGAAAATGGACTTTACAGATGTTATTAAGGTAAAGACTTTGGGATGGTGAGATTAAGCTGGAATATTGTGAATTAACCACCTGAGTCCAGCCTAATCACCTCATTATTCCTGGTATCCTTAGATGGATAACCTTGCAAAGCTCCAGTTGGAGGGAAATGTAAAGAAGAATGCTCGGAAGAGACATAGTTTGCTATAGATCTGAAGAAGAAGAGGGCTCTGAGCCCAGGAAGGAGGTCGCATAGAAACCAGGAAAGGCTGGGAAGGGAGTCCTCCCTGTGCCTGCAGGAAGAACGCAGCTCTGTGAACACGAGGATGCTGGCCCACAGAGACCGTCAGCAGACTCCTAGCAAACAGAACTGAACAGAGTAAATCTGTGCTTTCATTACAGCATCAACGGGATCTCTAGACTTTACTACCACAGGGAACTGAAGAGAGAGCTCTGCTGTTGTGTGGAAACAGTAAGAAACGGCTCTGCCAGGAAACACTGCTGAGAAGAAAGAACAAAAACGTCAGCCGCTGCAGGAGGCAGTGAAAGCACCTCATCTTCACGTCTGCTGGAAACACAGGCTCCATGGGAAGAAGCCTCCTTCTCTGGTCCTTTCAGCATCTCTCCCTCAGGGCTCAGAACCCCATGCTCCAGCACCCTCCCATATTCCCCAGCCTGTGGACAGTGTGCAGCGCGGACCTGAGCAGATGACCCCCGCATCCTGCTTGTGTCTGCAGTCGTGCCGCCCCCAGCCCCGGGAAGGGCACTTCCACACGTGGGACTCATTTCCTGTGCAGTTCAGGTCGTCCAGCCAGATGGGCCCTGATCCCACCCCAAACTGAGCAGACCTCGTGGCGTTGAGGGCTTCTCCACAGCCCAGCTGCCTGCACACCACGCGGGCATCGTCAAGGTCCCAGCCGTCATCACAGATGGTGCCCCAGGAGCCCTGGTCAAGGATCTCCACTCTCCCAGCGCAGGGTCCGCCCCCGTCCACCAGGCGGAGCTGTCTGCTGTCTGAGGAGAGAGAAATGGGACAATGGGGCGGTTACTGGGTGGTGAGGGGGGCGAGGGGACAGGGGGTCAGAAGGGTCTTCTGTCCTATGGGACCCTCACCTGAGCAGTAGGGGGCGCTCTCCTCTGGGGATGCTAAGGCTGCTGGTTCAGACACGGGGTACTTGCACTGGGGTAGCACCTGGGTCTGGTTTCCTGCAGAAACAGCAATGATTAGAGGGCTGGGAGGTTGAACAACTGAATACTGATTTAAGCTAAATAATGATCTAGTGATGGAGCCTGAGATGGGAGCTGCTGCTATAACATAGCAGCAAAGTTGATGTAATTTTAATCTCTATTGAGAGTTCTGTGTTTTAGAATGCCAAAAATTTTCTTTTACGCTATGCATTGCCCTAAGAATGAATTACATGTGTCTTTCTGAATTATGGTTTTCTCACTGTTTATGCCCAGCAGGGGGGATTGCTGGTTCATATGCTAATTTTATCCCTAGGTTTTGAAGGACTGTGACTCAGATCCTGAACTCTTATTGCCAAATTTAGACTTAAATTGAAGAAAGTAGGGAAACTACTAGACCATTCAGGTATGACCTAAATCAAATCCCTTATGATTATACAGTGGAAGTGAGAAATAGACTCAAGGGATTAGATCTAATAGACACAGTGCCTGAAGAACTATGGACAGAGGTTCATGACGTTGTACAAGAGACAGGGATCAACCATCCCCAAGAAAAAGAAATGCAAAAAAGCAAAATGGCTATGTGAGGAGGCCTTACAAATAGCTGTAAAAAGAAGAGAAGCAAAAATCAAAGGAAAAAAGGAAAGATATACCCATTTGAATTCAGAGTTCCAAAGAATAGCAAGGAGACTCAAGAATGCCTTCCTCAGTGATCAATGCAAGGAAATAGAGGAAAACAATAGAATGGGAAAGACTAGAGATCTCTTCAAGAAAATTAGAGATACCAAGGAAATATTTCATGCAAAGATGGGCACAATCAAGGACAGAAGTGGTATGGACCTAACAGAAGCAGAAGATATTAAGAAGAGGTGGCAAGAATACACAGAAGAACTATACAAAACTGATCTTCATGACCCAGATAATCATGATGGCATGATCACTCAACCTAGAGCCAGACATCCTGGAATGTGAAGTCAAGCGGGCCTTAAGAAGCATCACTATGAACAAAGCTAGTGGAGGTGATAGAATTCTAGTTGAGCTATTTCAAATCCTGAAAGATGATGCTGTGAAAGTGCTGCACTCAATAAGTCAGCAAATTTGGAAAATAGCAGTGGCCACAGGACTGGAAAAGGTCAGCTTTCATTCTAATCCAAAACAAAGACAATGCCAAAGAATGCTCAAACTACCACACAGTCGTACTCATCTCACACACTAGCAAAGTAATGGTCAAAATTCTCCAAGCCAGGCTTCAACAGTACATGAACCATGAATTTCCAGATGTTCAAGCTGGATGTAGAAAAGGCTGAGGAACCAGAGATCAAATTTACAACATTCATTGGGTCATCAAAAAAGCAAGAGAGTTCCAGGAAAACATCTATTTCTGCTTTATTGACTATGCCAAAGCCTTTGACTGTGTGGATCACAACAATTGTGGAAAATTCCTCAAGAGATGGGAATACCAGACGACTTGATCTGCCTCTTGAGAAATCTGTATACAGGTCAAGAAGCAACAATTAGAACTGGACATGGAACCACAGACTGATTCCAAAAAGGGAAAGGAGTATATCAAGGCTGTATATTGTCACCCTGTTTATTTAACTTATTTGAAGAGTACATCTTGAGAATGTGGGGCTGGATGAAGCACAAGCTGGAATCAAGACTGCCAGGAGAAATATCAATAACCTCAGATGTGCAGATGACACCACCTTTATGGCAGACAGTGAAGAAGAACTAAAGAGCCTCTTAACGAAAGTGAAAGAGGAGAGTGAAAAAGTTGGCTTAAAGCTCAACATTCAGGAAACTAAGATCATGGCATCTGATCTCATCGCTTCATATCAAATTAATGGGGAAACAGTAGAAACAGTGGCTGACTTTATTTTCTTGGGCTCCAAAATCACTGCAGATGGTAACCTCAGCCATGAAATTAAAAGATGCTTCCTTCTTAAAATAAAAGTTATGACCAAACCAGACAGCATATTAAAAAACAGAGACATTACTTTGCCAACAAAGGTCTGTCTAGTCAAAGCTATGCTTTTTCCAGTAGTCATGTATGGATGTGAGAGTTAAACTATAAAGAAAGCTGAGCGCCAAAGAATTGTTTCTTTTGAACTGTGGTGTTGGAGAAGACTCTTGAGAGTCCCTTGGACTGCAAGGAGATCCAACCAGTCAATCCTAAAGGAAATCAGTCCTGAATTTTCATTGGAAGGACTGATGTTGAAGCTGAAGCTCCAATACTTTGGCCACCTGATGTGAAGAATTGACTTATTTGAAAAGACCCTGATGCTGGGAAAGATTGAAGGCAGGAGGAAAGGGGATGACAGAGGATGAGATTGTTGGATGGCATCACTGACTCAATGGACATGAGTTTGAGCAAACTCCGGGAGTTAGTGATGGACAGGGAGGTCTGGTGTGCTGTGGTTCATGAGGTTGCAAAGAGTTGGACACGACTGAGCGACTGAACTGAACTGAACTGAACTGATATTGTTCTCCATACTGGCTGTATCAGTTTACATTTCCACCATCAGTACAAGAGGGTTCCCTTTTCTCCACATCATGTTTAGTAGTAATCATTGTAGATTTTTTAAATAATTACCATTCTGACTGGTGTGAGGTAATACTTCACTGTAGTTTTGATTTGCATTTCAAGAAGGAGGGGATATATGTATACATATAACTGATTCACTCCTTGTACAGCAGAAACTAACACCACATTGTAAAGCAATTAGACTCAATTAAAAAAATATGTTACATCAGTTCAGTTCAGTTCAGTTGCTCAGTCGTGTCCGACTCTTTGTGACCCCATGAATTGCAGCACGCCAGGCCTCCCTGTTCATCACCATCTCCCAGAGTTCACTCAGACTCATGTCCATCGAGTCCATGATGCCATCCAGCCATCTCATCCTCGGTCATCCCTTTCTCCTCCTGCCCCCAACAATCTATCTCTAATTAAAAGATGCAAAATAAAATCTTTTTTGAAGGATTTCTATAATTTTCTACATCTACGTCTATCATTTTAAAAATACTTACATAAAAGAGATCTCCTGGAAAACCAAGAGGAAAAAGGAGACATTGGAAAGTATTCCCAAAGGTATTCAGCTACTAGAGTTATCTGGCAGAGAATTTAAGTAGTCGTGATTACAGTGATTATAGAATTAGTTGACAAGATATATCTTGTCAAAAAAATGATAACAAGAAAACAAATAAAAATTCTAGAGCTGAAACTTGCTGCTACTGCTGCTGCTAAGTTGCTTCAGTCGTGTCCGACTCTGTGTGACCCCAGAGGTGGCTGCCCACCAGGCTCCCCCATCCCTGGGATTCTCCAGGCAAGAACACTGGAGTGGGTTACCATTTCCTTCTCCAGTGCATGAAAGTGAAAAGTGAAAGTGAAATCACTCAGCTGTGTCCGACTCTTAGCGACCCCATGGACTGCAGCCCACCAGGCTCCTCCGCCCATGGGATTTTCCAGGCAAGACTACTGGAGTGGGTTTCCATCGCCTTCTCCAAGAGCTGAAACTTAATAACTGAAATTAAGAACTAGAGAATGAGTGTATTGGCACATTAGATCAGCACAAGGTAGAAACAGTAAAATAGAAGATCAGAGGACAAATATTTGTCTATTTGGAATGCAGGTCACATGGTAAGTGTCCGGGTTATATTGCTGTGTTACAAAGTTTTCCAAAAATGTTAGTAGCAGTAGGAGAAAAGAAAACAAACAAACAAAAAAACCAACAGCTTCATTTTGCTGAAGACTTCCTGGGTCGGTAACTTGAGACAGACAAACTTGGCAGTTCTGTCTTGGGATTTTCATGTTCTGCACTTAGATGTCATCTGGAGCTGAAGTTGTCTGAGAACTTGACTGAACTGTGGTTACATAAGGAAATTCCCTGTAGTAGTTTAAGGGTAAAGGGACATCATGTCTGCAATCTAATTCAGAAAGATTTTACATATTCAGGGAGAAATGGGGCAAGCGGCAAACCAAGAGGAAAAGAGAAAGACAGAAACAGACAGAGAAAGGAAGATTAAAGTGAAATACCAACACTGGGAAATCCAGGTGAAGGTCATCTGGAAAGTTTTATTATTGCAACTATTCTTGCAACTTTTCTGTAAATCAAAAATTAGGTCAAAAGAAAAAAAAATTAAAAGGTGAAAACAAGGCAGAGAAAATTCATTGCTCAGACACTTACACAGGGAAAAAAAAATACTAGTAACATTAAAAAATAAAATGCCTAGGAGACAAAACCTAGTAGAAGATGAGCAAATCTTCCGAGAGAAATTCAAGACCGAATTGAATAGAGGAATGTATGGTGTCAATGAGTTGGAAGACTCAACATTACTATAGTAAATCATCCTCAAATTAATATTTGGATTAAATCTAATCTCAGTCAAAATACCTTAAGCTTTTTTGGTGAAAAATGATAAGCTGATTCACAAGTTTATAAAAAATGCAAAGACCAAGAACAACCAATACAGTTGGCAAGACAAGCAATGAAGACTAAGCATAAAGTAATTCCTATAAATTAAAAGTTTTCAGACTTATTATAAAGTTACAGTAATTAAGAAAACATGCAAGGGTATACAAATGATACAATGGAACAGAGTAGAGAGTCTCAAGAAAGACTCAGACATGCATACCCTTCTGTTTATTACAAAGTGGCAGTGCAATCTGTAACAGTGTCTTTTCAGAAAGACCTGAGTCCATTGGATGTCTGTATGAACCCTGACAATTATCTTACACAGATATCCATACCAGAAGGAAAGTACAACATGCAAGAGATAAATAATTAAACTTCTACACAATACTCTCAGAGAATGCTTTTATGGTGTAGGCAGAGTTATTACAATGCGGGAGACCTGGGTTCAGTCCCTGGGTTGGGAAGATCTCTTGGATAAGGAAATGGCAACCCACTCCAGTATTCTTGCCTGGAAAATCCCACAGATGGAGGAACCTGGTAGGCTACAGTCCATGGCGTCACAGAGTTGGACACGACTGAGCAACATTTACTTTGTTTTAGAGTTATTTGTAAAGGGATATGAGAAGCACTAAGGGCTTCCCTGGTGGCTCAATGGAAAAGACTCTGTCTGCCAGCACAGGAAATGCAAGAGACTCAGATTCAATCCCTGGACTGGAAGATCCCCTGGAGGAGGAAACGGCACACCACTCCAGTGTTCTTGCTGGGAAATCCCACGGACAAAGGAACTTGGTGGGCTACAGAGCATGCAGTGGCAAAGAATGTAGCCACTGTAGCCAAATGACAGAGTGACTGAGCAAACGACTCAAATATTAAATAAATTAGATAAAATAAGAAAATAAATTAAATAAATTAGATACAAAAGGAAACATACTGCATGATTTTATATACACTTCAAACACTGATGAAGTATTCTACGGTAGAAGTTAGTAAGTGATTTTCACTGGAGAGGAGGGAGAGCACAGTAATGGGGAGGCAACAATAATTCCGTGGTGCTGGGAATGCTCTCTTTGTTGACTTGGACTGGAGGACATGACTGAAGTCTACACTTATTGCTTATACATTGTTTTCTATGACCATGTGTAAATAACAATGTTGTTTAAAAATATATTATTCCTCCTCCCTCTCCTGGGAGGGGTGTTCAGGATGGGGAACACGTTTATACCTGTGGCGGATTCATGTTGATGTATGGCAAAACCAATACAATATTTTAAAGTAATTAACCTCCAATTAAAATAAATAAATTTATATTAAAAAAAAGAAATAGCTCATCTGGAATTCTATCACCTCCAAAAATATATACATACATTATTGCCCTGACCTGAAAACAAAGGAAGAATAAGAAGAACCATATTTCACCATAGAATATCTGACTTTTGAAGCCAGTTTTCCCTCACTCTCTGCTCTTGGAGACATTTCACTCCAGGAGCATCCTGAATACCAGTAGTTCTTGTCCCCCTCTCTTACCTGAGCAGATCACAGAGGCCGTGTTGCCATGGGAACAGTCAGGGACACCCAGGGCAGTCACAGGACACTCCCACAGGAAGGACTCCACCCCCAAGCAGTGAAACCGGACTGTTGAGATCTGATCACCTCCTTCCATAAAGTGTGGTCCTCGGGGGGTGGAGATGGCGACTCCACAGCTGAGCTGACGACAGACAACATTGGCATTGGCCAGACTCCAATGGGAGGCACAGAGCGCTCTCCATCGTCCAGAAATGTTCATCTCCACCTGCCCCTCACACTGAGAGGTCCTGTTTGTCATGAGCCGGACTTCTGAGTATGCTGGATATGAGATGACAGGATTTCAGCATAATCTAATGATTTCTCACCTGAACAGAGTGTGCAGGGAGGTTAAGTCCTGACATGCATCTCACCTGAACAGACAACTTGAGCAGCTCCACTGTGGTGACAAGGGCCCCCTGGACAGGGCACTCTGGGGCAGGACCAGAGCTCAGGCTCCTTCCCCTCACACCTGAACTCTTCAGCCCAGACCTGGCCATCGGACTCTCTGAAGGGCACGTGTCCCAGGACAGACACAGCCTTGCCGCATCCTAGCTCTGCACAGATAACCTGGGCAGTGGGGAGTGCAAAGTTCCTATCAGACACTGGGATCCAGTCTTGTTCGGAATGTACTTCAACTCGCCCAGAGCAAGGTCTAGCTCCTCCAGCTAGACGCACAAATCCTGAGAGAAAAACAAACCTAGTCAATGTTCATGGACCTTGCTTGACAATTGAAAACAGTATGTCCCAGGCATCACTGTAAAAGCTTTTATTTCCTAGGACAGGGAAAAGGGAGAGAATTTGACAATTATCATCATAACTGGATTTTCATATGCAAGTCTCTGAAGAGAAATCCAGAAAGATTACAGGGTCAGTTTGATGGCTGAATCCCAAGAACATATACTTTGACATTGGTTAAAAATGTGAATTCCTTGGTCTTGGAGCCTGGACAGATCTGGCCTAAGACAAATCATTGGAACAGCTGAATACCAGGAACACATATTTTAGCATTGGTTGGAGAAGAAAATTACTTATTAAGAAGCCTGGGGCCTACAGACCCAAGGACACTGTATAATAGTTGAGCACTTAAACTTGAATGCAGAGATATGCAGAACACAACCCACCCAGAGGGATGTGGATATGAGATTAGAGACGTATCATCCAGACAAGGTTAGAAAGCTTTGCTGAGACTTCTGGGGGTAATATTCTGACCAGGTTTCTCTCCCAGAAGCTAGTGACTTAGGTTACGGAAAATCATGAAGCTGTATCCATGAGTCCATGCCAACTTCTAGATAGATGACAGCTCCAGTAAAGAAATATGGATATTATAACTAATTGGCATCATATTTTTTCCAAAAGTTTGGTGACAAAAATTTCCAAGAATTCGTTAGATTACCTCAGTGGAAAATAAGATGAGTTAAGAAAGCTCAGAGAGTCATAGAGAGGGGTGTTCAGTTCAGTTCAGTCGCTCAGTCATGTCCAGCTCTTTGCAACCCCATGGACTGCAGCACTCCAGGCCTCCCTGTCCATCACCAACTCTGGAAGCTTGCAGAAACTTATGTCCATTGAGTCGGTGATGCAATCCAACCATCTCATCCTCTGTCGTCCCCTTCTCCTCCTGCCCTCAATCTTTCCCAGCATCAGGGTCTTTTCAAATGAGTCAGCTCTTTGCATCAGGTGGACAAAGTATTGGAGTTTCAGCTTCAACATCAGTCCTTCCAATGAAAATTCAGGACTGATTTCCTTTAGTACTGACTGGTTGGATCTCCTTGCAGTCCAAGGGACTCTCAAGAGTCTTCTCCAATACCACAGTTCAAAAGTATCAATTCTTTGGCTCTCAGCTTTCTTTACAGTCCAACTCTCACATCTATACATGACTACTGGAAAACCATAGTAGGGGCATGGTCCTGACCATCTCTCTTGAAATCCCAGCATTTGTCAATGAAGCTGGGAGAGAGGGAGTTCTCAAGGAGAGTTTCCCAAACAGCTGAGTTTGCAGATCATCTCCTATTAGAGATTTTTCTTCTGAGACAGGAGTTTTAGAAAATACAATGGGGTGACAGTAATTTATTTTAATACCACCATTGTACTAATTATTTATTCCTATCAACAGGAAAATATGCATTCTTCTCAAGCACACATGGCGTGTTCTCCTGGCAAGATGACATGCTAGGTACAAACAAGTTTTAACAAATTGAAGACCAGCATCATTCCAAGTATCTTTATGACCACAGTGGAGTGAAACTAAAATTCAGTGATGATAACAAAACAGGAAAATTAATGAGTACCTAAAAATTAAACAAGACACTCATATTTGAAGATTGCCTTTTCTATTTCCAGAAAGTGCCATTGAGAATTCGATAGGGATTGCATCAAGTCTGTACTCACTTCAAATAGCATAGATATTTAACAACGTTAATTATTCCAATCTGTGAACACAGGACGGAGAAGGCAGTGGCAACCCACTCCAGTATTCTTGCCTGGAGAATCCCAGGGGTGGCGGAGCCTGGTGGGCTGCCGTCTATGGGGTCGCACAGAGTTGGACACGACTGAAGCAATGCAGCAGCAGCAGCAGCAGTGAACACAAGATGACTTTTCATTTATTTGCCTCTTACTTAATTTCATTCATGAATGTTTTGTAATGTTAAAAGAAGCTGGAATGCTGCCAAAACAAAATAAGAAGAAAGATGCTGCTGCTGCTGCTAAGTCACTTCAGTCGTGTCCGACTCTGTGCGACCCCATAGATGGCAGCCCACCAGGCTCTCCCATCCCTGGGATTCTCTAGGCAAGAATACTGGAGTGGTTTGCCATTTCCTTCTCCAATGCATGAAAGTGAAAAGTGAAAGTGAAGTCGCTCAGTTGTGTCCAACTATTAAGAAGAAGGATGAGGAGGAGGTAAAGGAGAAGGAAGAAAAGAATGGGAATGAGAGGAAGGAAGCAGTGAAAAAACAAGCCATAATTTGGAGAGCTCCAAGTTACAAAAGCCTCAGTATGGATAAAATATATAAATATTTGGGAAAATACTAGTTGAATAAGTTTTTTGCATATTATATCACCTTCTGTTTCTCACATCTACCACCTAATCCTACCATCAATTCTCATTTCTTCCACTTCAGACAAGCAAACACCATCTTAAGAGATATGGATGGATAGAAAAGAAAAGAAAAAATGGAAGCACCTGCTGTAGAATGGAGAGTAAGTGAGGCATGTGGCAGGTAATGTGCTATCACAGGAAGCTTTAAAACTAAAGGAGGAAGACTAAAATTAACATTTGTCAGTTGGTCATCATAGGAACACATTTTGAAGAAAATGAAGGTAACTCAAATTAAAAAAAAAAAATTTACTTCATCACGTACAAGTCCCTGGTTTCTGAGTGTGTTCTGATTCCTTATTTCTAAAGTTCTTTCCAGTAAAGGACTATCTAACAATTCTCAGTATCCAGTGAAATAAAAAGAAAAAACTACACTAGAATTTCAAAAAACAAAAATATAATCCATACCACATTGATTGTGCTTTAAGCAATCGTTAAAAACAGATTCAGAAATTACAGAAATGATTGAATTGGCTGATAAAGTCTTTAAATCACTAATACAAATATGCTTAATGAAGCATAAAAATAAACAGGGAAATGAAACTAGAAAAAAAAAGGAACTTGTAGACCTGAAATTTATACTAACTGAAATAATTATAATTAATTTAACAGGAGATCATGAACTCCTTATTTCAAAATTCAGACTTAAATTGAAGAAAGTAGGGAAAACCACTAGGCCAATCAGGTATTACTTAAATTAAATCACTTATAGTTATACAAATGACAAATATTTCAAGGGACTAGATCTGATAGAGTGCCTGAAGAACTGTGGATGGATATTAGTGACATTGTACAAGAGGCAGTAATCCAAACCATCCCCAAGGGGAAAAAAAAATGCAAAAAAGCAAAATGGCTGTCTGAGGAGGCCTTACAAAGAGCTGGGTAAAAAGAGAAGCTAAAGGCACAGGTGAAAAGGAAAGATATACCCATTTGAATGCAGAGTTCCAAAGAATAGCAAGGAGAGATAAGAAAGCCTTCCTCAGGGATCAATGAAAAGAAAAAGAAGAAAACAATAGAATGGGAAAACTAGAAATCTCTTCAAGAAAATTAGAGATACCAAGGGAGCTTTTCATGCAAAGATGTGCACAATCAAGGACAGAAATATTATGGACCTAACAGAAGCAGAAGAAATTAAGAGGTAGCAAGAATACACAGAAGAACTGTACAAGCCAAGCTTCAACAGTACATGAACCGAGAAATTCCAGATGTTCAAGCTGGATTTAGAAAAGGCAGAGGAACCAGAGATCAAATTGCCAACATCTGCTGAATCATACAAAAAGCAAGACAGTTCCAGATAAAACATTTTCTTCTGCTTTATTGACTACACCAAAGCCTTTGACTGGGTGGATCACAACAAACTGTGGAAAATTCTTAAAGAGATGGGAATATCAGACCACCTTATCTGCCTCCTGAGAAATCTGTATGCAGGTAAAGAAGCAACAGTTAGAACTGGACATGGGACAACAGACTGGTTCCAAATCGGGAAAGAAGTACATCAAGGCTGTATATTGTCAGGCTGTTTATTGAACTTTTACACAGAGTACATCATGGGAAATGCCAGGCTGGATGAAGCTTGAGCTGGAATTGAGATTGCCAGGAGAAATAGCAATAACCGCAGATATGCAGATAACACCAACCTTTTGGCAGAAAACGAATAACTAAAAAGCCTCTTGATGAAAGTGAAAGAGGACAGTTAAAAGTTTGGCTTAAAACTCAACATTCAAAAAATGAAGATCGTGGCATCTGGTCCCATCACTTCATGGCAAATAAGTGGGGAAACAATGGAAACAGTGACAGACTTAATTTTCTTGGGCTCCAAAATCACTGCAGACTGTGACCTCAGCCATGAAATTAAAAAAGTTTGACCCTTGGAAGAAAAGCTATAACAAACCTATACAGCATTAAAAAGCTGAGACATTACTTTGCTAACAAAGATCCATCTAATCAAAGCTATCATTTTCCAAGTAGTCACGTTTGGATGTGAGAGTTGGACTATAAAGAAAGCTGAGCACCGAAGAATTGATGCTTTTGAACTGTGGTATTGGAGAAGACTCTTGAGAGTCCCTTGTACAACAAAGAGATCCAATAAGTCAGTCCTAAAGAAAATCAGTCCTGAATATTCATTGGAAGGACTGATGCTGAAGCTGTAACTCCAATACTTTGGCCACCTGATGCAAATATCTGACTCACTGGAAAAGACTCTGATGCTGGGAAAGACTGAAGCCAGGAGGAGACGGTAAGATAAGATAAGTAGTTCTGACTTTCTGTTTGAGGCAATACTAGTCCCATGACAAGGTAAAAACATTTAACTACTGGAAAAGTGAAAGCGAAGTCACTCAGTTGTGTCTGATTCTTTGCACCCCATGGACTGTAGCCCACCAGGCTCCTCTGTCCATGGGATTTTCCAGTCAAGAATACTGGAGTAGGTTGCCATGCCCTTCTCCAGTGGATCTTCCTGACCCAAGGGTTGAACACTGGTCTCCGGCAGTGCAAGCAGACTCTTTGCTGTCTGAGCTATCAGGGAGGCCCTGTAAAACCACATGCTGTCTATAAATATGCATGTTCAAATATAAGCACAGAAACAAATTATTAATAAAGAGGTAAATATTATAATGTGTATAATATTATACACTATGCACAAAACTGTAGTGTTTATATTAGTATTATATAAAGTAAGTGTATAAGGCAAAGAATATATTCAGAGAGAAAGAAGAAATATTTTATGATGACAAAATATTAAAGAAATTATGTAGTATCAAAATTAGTGGGCTAACATTAAAGTGGTGGCTATAAGAAAATTTGGAAAACTGATGCTTTCTTGATGCCTACATTAGAATAAAAACCAAAGCTGAATGAAATAATCTAAGATTCCATTCCATGGATCTACAAAAATAACAACAAATCGTAAGCAAAAAAGAGGAACAAAAACTGAGAACAGAAATCAATTAAATAGAAAGCAAACGTACAATGAAGAAATCAACAGAGTCAACTGGTGAATTTAATGATATGAGATATGAGCACATTTTACTCAATTTCAAAAATTTAGGCAAACTAGGCCAAATCCTTGAAAAGCACAACTCACCAGAACCTGATACCAAAAAAGGGAAAATCTGATTGGTCCTATATTTGTGAAAGAAATAGATTCAATATTATAAAAACTTTCCACAAATAAAATGGCAACCTTCAATGGCCAGCACTTCCAGAGGACTCAGAAATGACTCCCACATCAAGATAAAGGAAGAGAGGGCAGGAAGGAAGGGTACACAGAGGTTGCGGTGAATGTAGTAGTTGACCTGGATCATGAACCACCCTCCCCTCCTGTAATCCTTGCATCTTCGTCCCCTCATCATTTTGTACTTCTGTACTGCAGTCCTCAGCTTGTGAAGCCATCCCAAACCTTTGTCTTGAAGCCCTTGAAGTCCACTTTTTAATTCAAACAAACTCCTGTACATTCTTCTCAAGTGATTGTTTCTACTCTGGATTTCTCCTACTTCACTTCCAACAATCCACTGAAGAGGCTGAGATTTCTCTTCCATACCTGACTCCTAAGACTGAGAGGAATGAACTTCCAGACCTCAATTCCACTGAGAAAACTGAACAGATGTGCTATTCTATTCTTATCTCTGGTGCATCACCACCGCTTTGACTTACCTTCACATTATTAAAACATGTCTGGCTGGTGCACTGGGATGGCCCAGAGAGATGATATGAGGAGGGTGGTGGGAGGGGGGTTCAGGGCTGGGAACTCATGTACACCTGTGGTGGATTCATGTCAATGTAGGGCAAAACCAATACAGTATTGTAAAGTAAAAATAATAATAATAATAATAATTAATTTAAAAAAGAATTGAAAAATATAAATAAAACATGTCTGAAAATAGAGAAAAGACAGATGAGTGGGAGGAAACTGGTGACAAAGACATTAGTAGAAGTAAGCTGGAATTGTCCATAAATGTATGAGAGCCAAAGTTAGAGCAATAGTGGTCAGGGAGTACAAACCACAATCAAGATTTAATTGCCAGACTACTCACAAATCCTCTTATTTTAAAATGCATCTTAAATGGAATTAATATCAAGAAATCAGTCTTCTTAAAACAATCACTAGAAGCTCCAGCAGCACACAGTCCATTTTAACTTAGATGCTGATTTATCAAAATAAAGCAGAGCCTCCTGTAGTGTCTCCAGAAGTTTATCTTCAGACAAAACCATGACTAGGACATTGTGCCAATAAGGAATGCCACTTGAAATGTTGAAAAACATTAAGGCATTCTTAAAGCAAAAATTTATAACTGAAAGTCAAATCTCCTTGAAAATAATTGTTTTTGAGGGTAATACTGTAAAAAAGAAGGTGAATGAAAACTTTTGAGGAGATGAACAGGTTTATGGCACGGGTGTTGTAATGGTTTCACAGATGTATACTGATTTCCGAACTTATCATATTGAAAACATTAAATATGTACAGATTTTGTATGTCATTAATGCCTGGATAAAGTATTTTCTAACCACAGATCAAATTGCCAACATGCGCTGGATCACCAAAAAAGCAAGAGAGTTCCAGAAAAACATATATTTCTGCTTTATTGACTATGCCAAAGCCTTTGACTGTGTGGATCACAATAAACTGTGGAAAATTCTGAGAGATGGGAATACCAGACCACCTGACCTGCCTCTTGAGAAACCTGTATGCAGGTCAGGAAGCAACAGTTAGAACTGGACATGGAGCAACAGACTGGTTCCAAATAGGAAAAGGAATACATCAAGGCAGTATATTGTCACCCTGCTTATTTAACTTGTATGCAGAGTACATCATGAGAAACGCTGGGCTGGAAGAAACACAAGCTTGAATCAAGATTGCCATGAGAAATATCAATAACCTCAGATATGCAGATGACACCACCATTATGGCAGAAAGTGAAGAGGAACTAAAAGCCTCTTCATGAAAGTGAAAGAGGAGAGTGAAAAAGTTGGCTTAAAGCTCAACATTCAGAAAATGAAGATCATGGCATCCAGTCCCATCACTCCATGGCAAATAGATGGGGAAACAGTGGAAACAGTGTCAGACTTTATTTTCTTGGGCTCCAAAATCACTGCAGATGGTGACTGCAGCCATGAAATTAAAAGACGCTTACTCTTTGGAAGAAAAGTTATGACCAACCTAGATGGCATATTCAAAAGCAGAGACATTATTTTGCCGACTAAGGTCCGTCTAGTCAAGGCTATGGTTTTTCCTGTGGTCATGTATGGATGTGAGAGTTGGACTGTGAAGAAGGCCGAGCATCGAAGAATTGATGCTTTTGAAGTGTGGTGTTGGAAAAGACTCTTGCAAGTCCCTTGGACTGCAAGGAGATCCAACCAGTCCATCCTGAAAGAGATCAGCCCTGGGATTTCTTTGGAAGGATGATGCTGAAGCTGAAACTCCAGTACTTTGGCCACCTCATGCAAAGAGTGGACTCATTGGAAAAGACTCTGATGCTGGGAGGGATTAGGGGCAGGAGGAGAAGGGGACAACAGAGGATGAGATGGCTGGATGGCATCACGGACTCGATGGATGTGAGTCTGAGTGAACTCCGGGAGTTGGTGATGGACAGGGAGGCCTGGCATGCTGCACTTCATGGGGTCGCAAAGAGTCAGACACGACTGAGCGACTGAACTGAACTGAACTGAGCTGAATGCCTGGATAAAGTATCTTCTAAAAAGAAAATAACTGTTTTCTTAAGGGTCTCAACTAGTATCATCAAAAATCTGCTGAAGGTGGGATTGGAAGAGATCAGCTTTCCATCAACCCTTTCCTGAGACTCAACCACCTCCCTCAGGGAATTCACTGTGATTTCTGACTTTTCCTCTAATCCAGTTGCTCTTATGGATAATGTCCTGGCCGTCTCATCCACCATTGTGATAAGAACTGAGATGTTCTTAGTTCCTGAGACCACCCATTCACACTCCAGTTTCACTGCTGTCTTTACTGCCTCCAATTTGACACAAGTCAGTTACACTTAGACAGCACTGAACACTTCTTATGAGTCACTTCAGGTTCTTTTAGCCTCACTGCCTTAACACTTGCTTTGTTTCAGCTACTGTGGTATAAATTTCAAAGCTTCATATTTTTCTGCAGCTTCAGCATACCCACAAAAGGATATGAGCTCCCCACCCAGGTGAGCAGGTGCACCAGTGTGATGAGACTATCCCCTGCCAGAAGTCCCCCTTCTTGCCACCCCTGACTGACTGTGACCTAGTGACATTCAAACACACCAATGAAATCCCCTCGTGTCTTTTCCCTTGTGTAACTGCATCTTGACCCACAGTACTGTCACTAGTCCCTGGATCTTCACGCCCCATTTTGGTTAAGACTGCTAGGTTGAGCTTGTTCTATTGGAATCTCCCCATGTACCGACCTGATGGTACTCTGTCTCTTTCATAGGACAGATAATAATTCCTAGGAACATGAATACAATACGATTTGTTTGCCAGCATCTCTCCTATATACCACCCTGTAGCTGCACTTCTCAAACCATCCTAAAAAAGAATAAAAAGCAACTACCATGATGAAATTAACTCAGACATGTCCAACCCAGAAGTTGGTCTGGAGCCATTACTGTTCAAGTCCAAGCAATTCCTTCTGCTCCTTTGAGCACACAATGCTCTAGGAATCATGTGGGACTAGAGTCTTCACCCAAGTAGACTCTAAAGGCTGTGATCCATATTCTCACATAGTTATTCTGGGAATCAAACCAAAGCTTTTTCTGCTGGGGACCCCCACCCAGACCAGGCAGGACTCACCTGAGCAGACTGCTCCAGCATCCCAGTCATGAATGAACCCATCATCGCTAAAGTCTCTAATACTAGAATATTGACATTCAGTGAGAGCTGACTCTGTTCCCCTGCATAAAATATAGTAAAACCAAATGGGGCCAGCTGCTGGTCCAAAGTAAGCACCTCGAGGAGCCTCAACAGCAGCTCCACACCTCAGCTGTCTGCACACAACAGCTGCCTGCTCCAAGCCCCAATCATAATCATTCACTGTGCCCCATTCTCCTTGGTGCTTCACTTCTACTCTCCCCTCGCAGCGGTGGGCTCCATCCTTCAGCCTCAGCTCCAGAGCTGCAAGAGAGACACAGACACAGAACACAGGAGAGATTTTAGCAGACAAGGCAATGGTATAAATATTTTTAAAATGAGCTGAGAGGGAAAATTCCTTATATATAGTATTTGTTGACTTCTGTGATACACATATTCCCACCGCAGCCAACTCTAGGCTCCCAATGTGCCATTGCTGAACATGGAGCAGGAAGGAAGGCACCAGGTTTTTTTTTTTTCACAAGCCTGTAGAACCAGCTCCAGGGACACCACTGAGGACAGGCCTTCAGAGACTCTGGATGCTGCCCTCCCTGTAGATGTGCCCAAGGCTACTAGGACCCAGCTTCCCCATCACCTCAGTTATAGCTCATGGCCCAGGATCCCAGGAGGAATCGTCCCTCTCCTTCCCTGTCCATAGGGAGCACCTCATCCAGCTCAGGAACAGAGGGCTGGGGTAACAGGCTCTAAAGTGTCCCGGTTATTCCTGCCACCTGGCGTTCATGTCCTTGTATAATCCCCACACTTGTGTGTATCTAGTAACATGAGTCTAACAAATGGAATTTGGCAAAAGTGATGAGATTTCACTTAAGAGATTAGGATTCAAGATGACTCTGGAGTTTTCTGAAAATCTGCTTCCCGGGTTATTATCCAAAGTTTGGGTAGAATAAAATCCCCTGCTTTTCTCCTTAACAAAATTGTTAATTGATTTTTCATCAACATGTTTAACACTGGTGATTAGGAAAGTATACTACATTTCAATTATAAAATAAAATAATTGTAGGATTTAAATTTTCTATGTTATCCCTGGAATATCCTATCTTTTGTAATTCCATCAATACAATGGACTTCCTAAGCAGTGCAAAGAATCTGTGTGCCAGTGCCAGGGATAAAAAAAAGATGCAGATTCAATCCCTGGGTTGGGAAGATCCCCTCAGGAGGGCATGACAATCCACTGCAGTATTCCTGCCTGGAGAATCCCACTGGACAGAGAAGCCTGGTGGTTACAGTCCATGGCATCACAAAGAGTCAGACACAATTGAGTGCACACACACACACATCAAAACAATAAAAATTTTTACTGTGTAAAAGCAGCATAACACCATACACAAAAATAAACTCAAAATGGATTAAAGATCTAAACATAAGACCAGAAACTATGAAACTCCTATAGGAGAACATAGGCAAAATGCTCTCCAACATAAATCACAGCAGGATCCTCTATGACCCACCTTCCAGAATATGTAAATAAAAGCAAAAATAAACAAATGGGACCTAATTAAACTTCAGTTCAGTTCAGTAGATCAGTCGTGTCCGACTCTTTGCGACCCCATGAATCACAGCACGCCAGGCTTCCCTGTCCATCACCAACTCCCGGAGTTCACTCAGACTCGCGTCCATCGAGTCCGTGATGCCATCCAGCCATCTCATCCTTGGTCGTCCCCTTCTTCTCCTGCCCCCAAACCCTCCCAGCATCAGGGTCTTTTCCAATGAATCAACTCTTCGCATGAGGTGGCCAAAGTACTGGAGTTTCAGCTTTAACATCATTCCTTCCAAAGAAATCCCAGGATTGATCTCCCTCAGAATGGACTGTATTGGACCTCCTTGCAGTCCAAGGGACTTGCAAGAGTCTTCTCCAACACCACAGTTCAAAAGCATCAATTATTCAGTGTTCAGCTTTCTTCACAGTCCAACTCTCACATCCATACACGACTACTGGAAAAACCATAGCCTTGACTAGACAGACCTTAGTCAGCAAAGTAATGTCTCTGCTTTACTCAGCCATTAAAAAGAATACATTTGAATCAGTTCTAATGAGGTGGATGAAACTGGAGCCAATTATACAGAGTGAAGTAAGCCAGAAAGAAAAACACTAATACAGTATACTAACACATATATATGGAATTTAGAAAGATGGTAATGATAATCCTGTATGCGAGACAGCAAAAGAGACACTGATGTATAGAACAGACTTTTGGACTCTGAGGGAGAGGGAGAGGGTGGGATGATTTGGGAGAATGGAATTGAAACATGTATACTGTCATGTAAGAAACGAATTGCCAGTCTAGGTTCGATACAGGATACAGGATGCTTGGGGCTGGTGCACTGGGATGACCCAGAGAGATGATATGGGGAGGGTGGTGGGAGGGGGAGTTCAGGATTGGGAACTCATGTACACCCATGGTGGATTCATGTCAATGTATGGCAATACCAATACAGTATTGTAAATAAATAAATTAAATAAAATAAATTAAAAAAATAAAGCTTCTGCACAACAAAGGAAACTCTAAGCAAGTTGAAAAGACAGCCTTCAGAATGGGAGAAAATAATAGCAAATGAAGCAACTGACAAATAACTAATCTCAAAAATATACAAGCAACTCCTGCAGCTCAATTCCAGAAAAATGAATGACCCAATCAAAAAATGGCCAAAGAACTAAATAGATATTTCTCCAAAGAAGACATACAGATGGCTAACAAACACATGAAAACATGCTCTACATCACTCATTATCAGAGAAATGCAGATCAGAACCATAATGAGGTACCACTTCATGCCAATCAGGATGGCTGCTATCCAAAAGTCTACAAGCAATAAATGCTGGAGAAGGTGTGGAGAAAAGGGAACTCTCTTACACTGTTGGTGGGAAAGTAAACTAGTACAGCCGCTATGGAGAACAGTGTGGAGATTCCTTAAAAAACTGGAAATAGAACTGCCTTATGACCCAGCAATCCCACTGCTGGGCATATATGCTGAGGAAACCAGAATTGAAAGAGACATGTGTACCCCAATGTTCATCGCAGCACTGTTTATAATAGCCAGGAGATGGAAGCAACCTAGATGTCCATCGGCAGATGAATGGATAAGAAAGCTGTGGTACATATACACAATGGAGTATTACTCAACCATTAAAAAGAATACATTTGAATCAGTTCTAATGAGGTGGATGAAACTGGAGCCTATTATACAGAATGAAGTAAGCCAGAAAGAGAAACACCAATACAATATACTAACGCATATATATGAAATTTAGAAAGATGACAGCAAAAGAGATACAGATGTATAGAACAGACTTTTGGACTCTGTGGGAGAGGGCGAGGGTGGGATGATTTGGGAGAATGGCATTGAAACATGCATATCATATATGAAATGAATCGCCAGTCCAGGTTCGATGCATGATGCTGGATGCTTGGGGCTGGTGCACTGAGACAACCCAGAGGGATGGTACGGGGAGGGAGGAGGGAGGGGGGTTCAGGATGGGGAACACGTGTATACCTGTGGTGGATTCATGTTGATGTATGGCAAAACCAATACAATATTGTAAGGTAATTAACCTCCAATTAAAATAAATAGATTTATATTTTAAAAATAAATAAACAAAAAACTAACTCAAAACAACAACAACAAAAACAATATTAATATATATACAGATGTGCAAAATATATTGTTAATTTTTGAAAACATGTTACAAAAATATTATATATTGAATTATCTAATCTTGGGGGGTCTACATTATTGTGTATAATAATATCAATTATACTTCAAAGAATAATTTTTTGGCAATGGCAATCATGAATTTCCTGGTAAAAACTCTTGTAATGTCTGCCCAGCTCAGCAATCATCAAATGCTCACAAATGCCTAGACTATTGTTTTATGAGTAGCAAGTTCAATGTCATATGAAGTAGAAGAAGAAAATTTTAGTAGGAAAACACAGAATAGTGTTGTTTCAGGAAAAATAAAAAGAGTACTTCCTTTGGCAAAATGGTCTTGCTTCATAAGTAATGTCTCAGGAAACTTTCAACAGTTGTCCTAGTAAGTGTGGGGCCTTTCATCAGAACACATGTTGTTCTCACCCCTCAGGGGATCAAAATACACCTCTGCCCTCCAGAGCTCTCAGGTGAAGCATCTTCCCAGCATTCGAGGAGCAGAGACATGGAGGGAGGGGGCTTCCCAAGGAGAGCTGTGAACTGGAGGCTGAGGTCTAGGGGACAACAGCGAGCTCTGAGAGGAGACAGGGCTGCACTGAGTCTCAGTGGACCAGCACCCACATCTGAGAGAGATGCCTCTTCCAGGCTGGAGACCAGATTCTCTGCAGCCATAGCCCTCACTGGTTGAGAGGATGGTTTCCCTGTCCTCTCACTCAGGGGAAACCAGGTCCAGGGAGGTACAGGAGAGGGCACAAGAGAGAAAGAGCTCCCCACAGAGTCACAGCAGACCCTGGGAGGGGGAAGGACCATCCCAGGCCCTCATCACATCAGGAAAGAAGTCACAGGGACTGGGGCAGGGACTTGGGAACTTATACACCTGGGGATGCACATTAACTAAACTCCACAGACAAGAGGTCCCCTCTGGCTGTGGGCTTCTCTGCTCCACAATGGACACCCAGTGGGAACAGAAGAGGCCAGCAGGCAGAGCCTCTCACAGAGCCCAGTGCTACACAGACAGGGGAACAAGCAGAGGGAAGCCCAGGGGATGGGGGAGAGGAGCCAGAGAGAGGCAGGCAGGGGCACAATTGTCTCTGATCTGGTTACATGCAGTGACCCAGCCCTGTGGGACCCTGTGTGCTTCACAGACCAACGGACTCCCTGCTCAGCAGCCCCATTCCTCTCACACAGACCAGCTCTACACACCCTCACACGCAAACAGACACAAGCTCCTCACACACTCCACACATACACACACACATACTCTCACACACTCCTCACACACTTGCACACAAACACTCACAAACTCCTCACACACTCCACACATACCCTCACACACACAAACTCCTCCCATGCTAACAAAACACACTCCTCACACCCTCACACACACACACACAAACTCCTCATACACTCCTTATACACCCTCACACACCCTCACGCACAGACACACACAAGCTCCTCATACATTCCACACACACACACACCCTCACACACTCCTCACACACCCCTAAAAACATACATACCCTTGCACACAAACTCCTCACACACTCCACACACACAGACACACACACACACACACCCTCTCTCTCACACACACACTCACACACTCATTACACACCCCGCAAATACACATATCCTTGCACACAAACACAAACTCCTCACACACAGACACACCCTCACACACACACACAAAAGCACAGAGCCCACAGGAGCATAGACACAGGAAACACGGGGACCCAGGGGCAGTGCTCACACACCAGGCACGTGGAGCATGTGGGAACAGCCCAGAGTCCCAGCTGAGCTCAGTCGCGGGACCTTCCACACACTGGGAGCCACTGGAATCCCAGAAGCTCCGTGAGAACAAGGGAGACAGTGGAGGGAACTCAAGCTGACCCAGCTCAGTCCAGACCAAACCTCACTGCTCTGTAAAATCTGCCGCTATGACCAGTGGACCCTGCACAGGAGACGGACCAGTGTTCACAGTTAGTGTGGCTCCTTTTTGATCAAAAACACTGAGGCCAAGTTCCAGAACTCCAGACACCTTTCCTTTCACCAAGGGGTCGACTCCCTGCTGTGGACCCAGGACAGAGGGGCAGCTCTTACCTTGACCACCCACCACGGTGCCGAGGAGGAGGACACAGAGTCCCCGCAGGGAGAGGTGTCTGCCCAGAACCATCCTGACCCACGTCCTCAAGGTCACAGTCCCAGCTGCAGGATCAGCCTGTGAGGAGGCATCAGGGTGCCGACCAGGGTCTATATAAACCACCCCTTACACCCTCCCTCCTGGGAGCCAATAGCGACACCTCTCACCATTTCAGGCACTATCGGAGGCTGCATCTGCCACTTTCTGAAGCTCAAACACCAATGAGCTTCTGAATCTTCAACATCTCCTTATATGAGCAACACGGTCCTTGACCTCCTGCTTCCATGGTCCTGAGAGCCGGGCCCCATGGCCGGCGCTGGTGTAGAAAGTTGCATTAAGTCATGTGAGTGACTCTCTCTCCCTTGATCATCCTGTCCACTATTTACAGACTGTGAGATCTCACATGGTCAGGGTCTGGGATCAAATGGCCCATGAAGAATAATTTTGGTGGAATCAGGCATTGATATGCCCCAGGGCTGGGCTCAGGGACAAAGAAGAGAACTGCAAGCAGGCTGAAAATGCAAAAGTAAATTATCAGGTCAGCAGAAATGAGGACAGGAGCACAGGAACTCACAGGTGAGCATGGAGGTGGTGAGGTGGGAACCATCGAGTTGAGGGTATGAGATTGCTGGTCATTCCCTCCTTCTCAGAATGATCTGGAGACAAGGTCCTGGAGCACAGGGGTGTCATAACAACACAGGGCTTTGACAGAACCTTCCCTGGTGGCTCAGATGGTAAAGAATCTTCCCACAATGCAAGAGATACAGGTTCAGTTCCTGGGTTGGGAAGATCTCCTGGAGGAGGAAATGGCAACCCACTCCAATATTCTTGCCTGGAAAATCTCACAGAGGAGCCTGGCGGGCTACAGTCCATGGAGTCCCAAAGAGTCAGACACGACACGGCTAAGTAAATAACACTTTTTGACTGAACCTAACTATTCCCGTCACAGATCTTTCTTAGTCCCTAAGACCACTCTGTCCTTGGGCTGTGTCACTTGGGCTACGCTCCCTTTCTGCAGAGTGAGAGGGGATGTGGTCTTCTGTATTTATAGACCCAACCCCTCTTCTCTTTGCGCTGCCCAGTGGCAGAAGTCCTGCCCCCAGAGCCATCTGCTGATGCACTTGTGACATGTTTCTTCCTGCAAAACACAGGCTAAGTGCAGAGATTAGAATGTGTGCAGAACTCCCCTTAGACTCGGTCCAGACAGGCCCCACCCTGGATGCTGCACAGTACAAGACACTGCTCTGGTTGCTCCCAGCCATTCCCTCACCACGGAGAAGGTTTCATGAGAGGATACCCACACCCAGAGGGAGTCCCTGCCATCCCCCTTCTAGACAAATCAGGGGTCTCAGAACAGGAATTCCTACCCAAATGGAGCCCAGGCTGCTTCAAGAACTGTCAGCTTCTTCTCTACACGTCCACCAGAAAAGGGACAACAAGTGAGCAACCTTGGTCCTGAGGGTGACCGAGGCCTGCTGTTTGCTGTGGAGGTGAGGGTGCAGTTTAGACCAGGGCATCTCATAGTGTGGTCACTCCAGGCAGCACCAGCAAGACCCAGAAGCTTGTTACAAATGAAAGTTCTGAGGCCACACCCAAGCCTAGCGAATAGCCTCTGTGTGTCACGTTACAGTCCCTCCAGGTTGTTCTTCTGCACATCGAGGTTTGAAGATGCAGGTTCATAGGGAACATAGGCACACAGACTGGGCGCAGTGCCTGCTCACAGGCCAGGCCCCTGGCTGTGGGGGAGGAGAGGGGATGGAGGGGAGGTCGGGCCTCAGGCTGACTCTCCCCTGCAAGGCCACGATCTAACCCCCGCACCTTCCAGGCTCAGGTCTCTCTGAGGGGACAGTTTGAAGATGCTCTAGTCACATTCAGGTCATTTCCAGCCCATCTGACACTCACCATTCCCAGAGTGAGTTTTTAAAATGTCATTCTTTTTAAAATTTCAATTGCTTCATGAAAAGTTGCAGTTAGTAGACATTTCATACGCTTCTGAGAATAGGACATATTAACAGTTAGCTTCCTTAATGGTGATAATTTATCAATCATTATCAGAAAGGACAAGGAAGAAATGAACAATATGAAGGAAGAAAAATTTCATAGCCTGATTTTTATGTGATTAATGTTACCATAAAGTTTTTTTTTACATGTATTTTGTTCATATTTCAGATTATTTACTTGTAATTGATACTCAGAACAGGAATTATTATATTTGAAGAATAGAAACTCATTATTTTTCAAATGACAAAAATACTGCCTTTTTTTTTTTTTTTAACATATTGCCACAGAGCACCCGGAAGTCTATCTGTTCTCCTCTGAATCTTTCAACCTTCTTGAAAAAGGAAAGGGAAAAAATAAACCTCTCTCTTTCACTCCACTCCAGGCCCAGGTTACTGCCTCTCCCAGGAGTGGCGGAGGTGGGAGTTTTCCAGGTAGAGGCGACGTCTGTGCTAATGGCTTCCCTCAATCTGTACCCCATCCATTTCCCCAAGCTCATTACCTGTCTGTGGGTCAAGTAGACACTGAATCTTTACATAGTCCTAGGTGGTTCTCGGAGAAGGCAATGGCACCCCACTCCAGTACTGTTGCCTGGAAAATCCCATGGACCGGGGAGCCTGGTAAGCTGCAGTCCATAGGGTCGCGAACAGTCGGACACGACTGAGCGACTTCACTTTCACTTTTCACTTTCACGCATTGGAGAAGGAAATGGCAACACACTCCAGTGTTCTTGCCTGGAGAATCCCAGGGGCAGGGGAGCCTTATGGGCTGCTGACTATAGGGTCACACAGAGTTGGACACGACTGAAGTGACTTAGCAGCAGCAGCAGCAGCAGGTGGTTCTAGCCTTCTAAATTCCAGATACTTAAATGATTAATTTTTACAATGACTGTCCAAGGTCAGATTGTAATCCACTCACTGTATCCTTGCACTGGTCCCTTACATGAACGTTTCAGCTTCTACCATGGATGCTGCTGGTCTGATAGCATCGGGCTCCGCTTTGCACGTGTGCAGTTTGTATGATCACCACACGGTGGCAGAGTTGGGAATGACAAATTCCTGGAAGCTGGTGTCAAGAAAAATTGAAGTGCTTGGTAGTTTATTTAAAGGTCACTATTATTATTTTCATATTAAAACATCTTAGAAGGGTCTATTGATGAAGACATCAGTTTCATTGTTTCAACTATAAATTTATTAGCATAGAAATATAGATACTAAAGAAATAGATTCAATAGATGGGCTGACAGATTGATGGTAATGACAGCAATAGGTAAATAGAGAGACTGATGCATATATCGGAGAAGGCAATGGCACCCCACTCCAGTACTCTTGCCTGGAAAATCCCATGGACGGAGGAGCCTGGTGGGCTGCAGTCCATGGGGTCGCTGAGGGTCAGACACGACTGAGCGACTTCACTTTCACTTTTCACTTTCATGCATTGGAGAAGGAAATGGCAACACACTCCAGTGTTCTTGCCTGGAGAATCCCAGGGACGGGGGAGCCTGGTGGGCTGCCGTCTATGGGATCGCACAGAGTCGGACACGACTGAAGCGACTTAGCAGACATACTAAATTTCTTTCCATTTATCGCATTTCATTTTATGAAATAACCCTTTCTGCTAGTCTCAAAATTAGGCTTCAGGAGAGAAAAAGATTTATATATAAAGGAAATAAAGAGAAAGTAGGAGTCAGCATTCAACTCTAGCCCTCCAAAACAGAAGTTTGGGGTCCTGAGAAGAAAATAGATAGGTTAAAAAGTCTAAGAGTTCCTAAACTTCATTTTTCCCACTTTGTATATTGAAAATTTAGTTTGGTATCATTCTGTATACACTTATAAACCATAACTAAAAAGGACGCAAAATATAATTTAAGGGAACAGCTCCTGACAGAAGGGGAAAACCTTCTGCTAGAGGGTGTTTGCAAGGGAGGGAGCAAAGAAGAGACAAGTGAAGCAGAGAAGAGAAGGGGTCCATGCTGCCTGCATCCAGCAGTGACCCCAACTCCTCCATTCTGCATTTAAGAGGAAAAGTGGCAGCAAGAATGGAAGCCCAGGTGGGTTGAGGGGGCAGATCCAAGCAGAAGGGGCTGATGTCCAGGGTGGCCATTGCTGTCTTGTTCTGTTTCCACTGATCAGAGAAGTTCCCAGGTGGTCCCCAGAGAGTAGCACTGGGAAGAGTAGAGAGACTGAGAAGGGCCTTAGGGGAAGCACAATAGAGCTCCCACCTCAAAACTCCAGATCACCAACATGCTGCCCCCATTCCTCAAGGCCCCTCAGGCTCAGGGTTCCCATGGTACAGCCCTGTGGTCCACACAAGCCCACCCTGAGGCCCCCCCGCCCTGACTCTCATCATTTCATCTCAGGTGTGGGAAGGATACACCTGTGACACACACACCCCAGAGTCCCCACCAGCGCTCAGAGATGGATTCATGCTCTCCCCCTTCCATACCGTAAGGTCTCAGTGGGGACAACACAAGGGCCGCTGTGGGCCAGTCCACAGCCCTGTAACACCTCCACCAGTAGGACCCCTCAACCCAGTCAGTAGACCTAGCTTTTCTGTCCTGCCATGCCCATCCTTCCTCCTTGAGCCTTGGGAGAAGAGACAATAGAGCACATGCTTTTCTCCCTCTACTTAAATGTACCAGTATCAACCCACTAATCATAGAAGAATTACTTACTTGTCATCTTTTCCTCCCACTCCCAGGTCCCATGATAGAACCCCATCTCCTTCTATATCAGGATTCTTAACACATTAATGATAATAACTAGCTGTAAATATCAGAACCAGAATGTAAACTGAGGTGGTAGAGTAGGACCAGGAAATGCTCAGTCACTTAGAACTGATGCTCTACTCCCTCTGGGCCCAGAGTCATCATTCCTTACCCAGTTGTGGACTCCACACCATCACCAGAAACCACAGGACAGACTCCTAGAACACAGGACGTGCTTCCTGGGGCCCAGTATCCCTCCCACCGGATGACACATGGATGCTTTTTGTAAAACAGGCACACACAGTCTCACCTCGGGATGGAGATCTCACAGGTAAGACACTGTTAGGGGCTCCTGTTACAGGGAGGGGTGGGCTGGAAAGAAGGGGCTAATTTGGGGCTGGCAGGCTGCCGCACAGCACCCTCTACCCCAGAACTGGGAATGCAGGTCAGCATGGACCAACTCACTCTCGAATGAAGTCACGTCTTCTCTGGCACATAAGGAAATCTCAGTGTCCAATCTCATCAAAGATTTGAAAGAGGAAAGTTTTAGGGAGGACTCCAACCAGCTGTGTCCACAGTGAACTCGAGAGAGTGCAGTGCAGGGGTCAGGAGAACAGACTCAGGAGTCAGTCTGCCCTGTCCTAACTCAGAGTTCAGCCACATACCATGTGTGCGACCTTAAACAGTGTTCTTACACTCTATGTAGTGGCTTCATCTGTAAAATGAAGGTTTTGATTGAGTCTAGATAACAGTTTTGGTGAGGAGATGTGAGTTGGCATTAGTAAGCATTAACTGCTATGGGCTTCCCAGGTGGCGCCAGTGGTAAGGAACCCACCTGCCAATGCAGGTGACTCAGGTTCGATCCCTGAGTTGGAAATGCCATTTCCTCTAGATCCCCTCTAGTAGGAAATTGCAATCCATGCCAGTATTCTTGCCTGAAAAATTCCATGGACAGAGGAGTCTGGCGGGCTACAGCCCCTGGGGTGGGATGCAACTGAGCACACACAGACACATTATAACTGCTAGCTAACGGTAGTATGTGGTAGTACTGGTAGAGAAGCAGTATCATGGCATCACTCTACCTTCCATTCCAGGATTCACAGCACTCTAGAACAGGAATTCAATTCTGTTACCCGGAGCCTTGACTGGATCTGTCAGAACTCTCCCAGAACCACATGCTGTGGTGGTCATTGGTGCCAATCAGAGTTGTGAGTCTTCCACACATCACCCCTTCTCTCCATGCCCCCATTCTACTGCTCATGAACCTCGACCTTACCAGCTGTGAACTTTTCTGAATTAAGTTGTTTACTTGTTTATTTTACCCTATAAGCTGGAAGGTACTTAGTAAAACTTCTAATTCACTTCCATATCTCTAATACCTGGGTAATTAAAATGGACAGACCATGTCTATTGAATAAATAAATGAATGAATGTCACTCTGGTAGGTGTTTTATAGAAATCATTCTAATTAAAAACACTGTTTTAAAAATGTAATTTACCTTTTTGTGAGGGCTTCAGGGCAACTGCAAGTTTCATCATTTGTTGTAATGACATTTCAACACTAAATGGTATGAGTTATGTATGGTTCACTACAACACATTTTTGCAATAAATGCAGTAAATTCCAATATCCAGAAACAAATGCAACCCCATTCCCAGAGCGGTGCTGAGACGGCCAGTTCTAAACAGTATAGATGCTGCAAGTATCTGTGTACATCCAAAGATACAGTTGGCAAGCCACAGCTCACTGACAGGTGGGCACCGTGAAGCCTCCTCTTTTGGTCTTAATCAGATATGGCCAAGTGGGAAGCATGTTTGTATGTTTATCATTTGGCTCACTTTCAATTCAGACCACACATGACTGTAACAGGAAGAAAATTTTGTTATAAAAAAATATTTATATTGAATTGAAAGTGCAGAAGTAAAAAGCAGAAAGAATTCTCTTCTTTTACTTAGGGAAACTGCTTAATTGGCCTTATGGATTGTAAAGCAATACAATATGTAGCACTGTTATTCCCAAATTACCATGAGTAAAAGGAGGTTTGAGAGGTTTAGTAATCTCTTGCTAGGAAAGTTGATAATTAAGCATCCTTTCTTGAGGAACATATTCAGGACAAATCAGAGTGACCAATATGCAAAATATTTTTGAATTAAAACTATCTATGCAACTATGTTGATGTATGGCAAAACCAATACAATATTGTAAAGTAATTAACCTCCAATTAAAATAAATAAATGTATATTAAAATTAAAAAAAGAAAATAATAGAGTTGTTATACCAAAGATTTGGAGACCCCTCTCACTATCTGTGTTCCTTGCCTGAATGGACCTAAGATCAGTAAAGGCTACTTTACTGATAACCACTTCATCACAGGGGCATGAGGGAAAGAGTAAGGTCATGAGCTGGCTGAGGTCCAGCCCATCCTCCTTGTTCAGCCCTTTGGAGTCTATGATCAGCAATATCTAACAAAGAGTTTGGCACTGAATTGGCCTCATTCATTTCTCCTGGAGGAGGGCATGGCAACCCACTCCAATATTCTAGCCTGGAGAATCCACAGACAAAGGAGCTGGTGGGCTATGGTACATAGGGTCACACAGAGTCCAGCACGACTGAAGCAGATACACACAGCACAGTACTCACATTTCTCCACAGGTCCAGCATCAGATGCCCAGAGACCAGAACAAATCAAAGCTACTAAATCAAAGACAACCTGATTCTAAGTGATAGCATACAGGCCAAGGACCTGTTCTCACTGCCACTAGAGAAGAAGCCCCTTATCCCGGACAACATCCCTGGGAGGAGACAGAGAAGGTGCCTCCTCATGAAGAGGAAAGCCAATCTCAACAGGGACCTGGAACTGAGAATTGACAAGACAATGACTACAGTGAACCTGACCTAAGCTGAGGGATGGATTTTAAATGGGGGACTCTGTGTTACCTTAAAGGGACTCTCAATCCACACAAACACCCCTTGCTAGTGAACAGGATGAAGCCAGTTACAAAAATAGAGAACATTATGCATATTTGAATTGTAGACAATACATTTTCAAGGCAGAAAATTTGTAAATCATTCCATGCTTATAAATGCACAGAGCTTTCACCTCTACGAAGTCTTTCTAATTCCTCCAGCCTAAAATTACTGCTGTTTCTATTTAGTGTGCAGAAATTTGCTTACTGTCTTTAAAGCAGAAGCTTAACAAGAGCTATGGAGAAGGCAATGGCACCCCACTCCAGTACTCTTGCCTGGACAATCCCATGGATAGGGGAGCCTGGTGGGCTGCCATCTATGGGGTCGCTAAGAGTCGGACACTACTGAGTGACTTCACTTTCACTTTTCACTTTCATGCATTGGAGAAGGAAATGGCAACCCACTCCAATGTTCTTGCCTGGAGAATCCCAGGGATGGGGGAGCCTGGTGGGCTGCCATCTATGGGGTCGCACAGAGTCGGACACGACTGACGCGACTTAGCAGCAGCAGCAGCAACAAGAGCTAAGACTATGTCTTATTCTTCAGTGTCTTTTTAGGGCCAAGTAAAGACGCATAGAAAGAGCTTAAGAACTATTGGATAATTGAAGAAATGATTGCATGAACAAAGGCTGAAAATAACCCTGTAGTTAGTGACTACTTGGGGGAAGGGAAGTGGGGGCAGCAGAGACACAAATCTGACAAATCCCACTCAGCACAGACTGAAGTGAGAAAGGAGTCAGAGACACACCAGCCAAAGGAATCAAATAGAAAAGGCCTTCAAATCTCACTCTGGGGAGGATAAGATCATGTTCAGTTTCTGCACAAATTGGTGCCTCAAGGTGAGAAAAAACTGATAGCACTTCTATTAAGTTCTACTGAAGGATGTGGATAGACATTAATAGTCATCAAATAGTTACTTTTCCAGTCCTCAGTGACTCATTCTGGCCAGTGAATCATGGGTGGTGTCTCCTGTGTCACCTCTGAGTGGAGGCATGAAAAGCCCAAGTGTGACTCTCTAGTCTCTCTCTTTCCTGCCCCAGAAGCTGCGTGTTCCAGATGGAGCACTTGCAAGAGCCTCACTGACCACAAACATCTGTAGGTTGTGATGAGTGTGTGCATGTGTAAATGTGCATATGTGTGTGTATAAGTTTGTATATGCGTGTATGTGTACTGAGTGTGTGTATGTATGCATATATGTGTGTTCACGTGTGTCTGTATGTATATATGTTTATGTCCATCTGTGTATGTGTATGTGAGTGTCTGTTTGTGTATATGTGTGTCCACATCTGTGTGACTGTGTGTTTGTGTATATGTGTGTGTCCCTCTGTGTATGTGTGTGTGTGTATGTGTGTGTGTGTATGACTGAAATTTGGGGATTACTTGTTCCATCAGCAGAGCAGAGTCTTTTCTGATGGATCCAAAGGAGAAAGCAGACTTGGAAAGACGACAGAATCTGTCACAAGAAGCAGGTACTTTCCTGAATCTCCTCTTCCTTCTGTGTTTCATCCCAAGCTGCTCCCTCAGGTCTCAGCTGCTTCCTCTGTTGGGCTTGGTTAGTTCTCAGTCACCTTTCCTGCTGACACAAAATTTAGATCTGGATTCCTGTTTAAGAGCACGCACACCTGGTACATCTCCTTTTACCTTCACTGTGCTGAGAGTCATGCTTCCATTTCCCCAGTTTGTCTCTTAGCACCTTGACCTTTATCCTTAAACAGCTCTTATTTCCTCTGAGATAGTTAATGTATCTTATTTCTACCCTTCCACCGATCTTGTACTAATGAAAAGGCAGCATGTGCTTTCTAAACGTCTTCAGTTTCTTGTTGATTTCCTGAACAAATCTGATTCCTGAATTTTGTGCTTATGCACTTAATTAACTTCTTTGCCTTTGCAGCTGTTGCTGCTAAGTCACTTCAGTCGTGTCTGACTCTGTGCGACCCCATAGACGGCAGCCCACCAGGCTCCCCTGTCCCTGGGATTCTCCAGGCAAGAACACTGGAGTGGGTTGCCATTTCCTTCTCCAATGCATGAAAGTGAAAAGTGAAAAGGAAGTCACTCAGTCGAGCCGACTCTTAACAACCCTGTGGAATGCAGCCTACCAGGCTCCTCCGTCCATGGGATTTGCCAAGCAAGAGTACTGGAGTGAGTTGCCATTGCCTTCTCCTCTTTGCCTTTCAGTTCAGTTCAGTTCAGTTGCTCAGTCATGTCCAACTCTTTGCAACCCCATGAATTGCAGCATGCCAGGCCTCCCTGTCCATCACCAACTCCCAGAGTTCACACAAACTCATGCCCATTGAGTCGGTGATGCCATCCAGCCATCTCATCCTCTGTCGTCCCCTTCTCCTCCTGCCCCCAATCCCTCCCAGCATCAGAGTCTTTTCCAATGAGTCAACTCTTTGCATGAGGTGGCCAAAGTATTGGAGTTTCAGCTTTAGCATCATTCCTTCCAGTGAACACCCAGGACTGATCTCCTTTAGGATGGACTGGTTGGATCTCCTTGCAGTCCAAGGGACTCTCAAGAGTCTTCTCCAACACCACAGTTCAAAAGCATCAATTCTTTGGCGCTCAGCTTTCTTCACAGTCCAAATCTCACATCCATACGTGACCACTGGAAAAACCATAGCCTTGACTAGACAGACCTTTGTTGGCAAACTAATGTCTCTGCTTTTGAATATACTATCTAGGTTGGTCATAACTTTCCTTCCAATGAGCAAGCGTCTTTTAGTTTCATGGCTGTAATCACCATCTGCAGTGATTTTGGAGCCCCAAAAATAAAGTCTGACACTGTTTCCACTGTTTCTCCATCTATTTGCCGTGAAGTGATGGGACCAGATGCCATCTTAGTTTTCTGAATGTTGAGCTTTAAGCCAACTTTTTCACTCTCCTCTTTCACTTTAAGTAAGAAATAATTTTACTGAATTGCTTCTTTTCCTCAACTCAAGAAAGCAGCACATTAAAAACCTATTTCCTTGTGAGCACAGCACTAGGGACCCATTGGGCCTTGGAAGGAGCTGGTGCAAGGAGGGGCTGTGAAGATCAAACTTCATTAGTTCATGATTGATCTGCCTCTGCTCAGAGTTGATGTAATTACCAACTCCAAAGTGATTGAGATCTTGTGGGTGGTGACTCTTAAACCACTTAAACCCAAGGTTAGTGTCACTGGAGTGGCACAGAGTTCAAAGCTTGCATGGTTGCTCAAACTTGAACTTTATTGAACTGATGCTCTATTGCACAAGGAGCTTTGGTGCAGCTGAGTCCAGCATGCACGTCAACCTAAAGTGAAAGTGAAGTTGCTCAGTAGTGTCTGACTCTTTGTGACTCTATGAAGCTTACCAGGCTTCTCCGTCCATGGGATTTTCTAGGCAAGAGTATCGGAGTGGGTTGTCATTTCCTTCTCCAGGGCCTCTTCCTGACCCAGGGATCGAACCTGGGTTTCCCGCATTGCAGGCAGACGCTCTACCCTCTGAGCCACCAAGCACACCAACCTAACAACACTGGAAATGCAGTAAAATATGTTCCTCCTTTAACATCAAAAAGTCTGTAACAGATTCTCTTTACATTATGATCAAATCCTTCCCCGTCTGGGCATGATAACCAAGGCTCTGACAGGCTGCAGGAATCTCCTGAGGCCCTGCCAGGACACAGGATTGGAGTGAGGTCTATATCTGAGTATAAGCTCTGTATTTCCACTGTCTGTAAGTTACTAGTTGTTCAGCTAATGTTTATTGAATGACTGAATAGCACTGTGCTAGTAATCTTACCTGGAAAATCCCATGGATGGAGGAACCTGATAGGCTGCAGTCCATGGGGTCGCTAAGAGTCAGACACAACTGAGTGACTTCACTTTCATTTTTCACTTTCATGCATTGGAGAAGGAAATGGCAACCCACTCCAGTGTTCTTGCCTGGAGAATCCCAGGAATGGCGGAGCCTGGTGGGCTGCCATCTATGGGGTCGCACAGAGTCGGACATGACTGAAGCAACTTAAGCAGCAGCAGGAGCAGCAGACATTTAAGAGAAAATATCTTAAGTAAAAAGAACTATTGTTGAGGCCATTATTTAGATAATTAATATTTTTGCTTTAAAGGCAAATGTTTTCAGCAATTAGCAGGGCAAAATTTGATTTTCAAAAAGAAGGAGCTTATCACCAACAAATATGTCACAACAAATGCTGCAAATCTCTGTCTCTAAGGATACACAAGACAAACTACAACATAATAACATGTGGCCTCTTAGTAAGTCTTAATCAGACACAAGAGAGGAGATAGGGTATTCATATGATTTTTCATTTGGCAGTTTTTCAATTAAAACCACACAGGCATATAACAGGAAGAAAATTTTCAAGTAAAAAATACAGCTGCACTGTCTGCATGACATAAGGAAGGAGATGAGGTGCAGAAAGAGTTCTTTGGCTTAAAATAACAAACAGCTTAATTAGTCTTTCACTTCAAGAAAGCAGAGTCCTCTTGGGCTAATCTTGAAGGATGCTCTAGAGAGCAGAATAACTCAACAGTTTTGCACAACCCTTAGAATTGTGAACTGATAGTTTTGAATAATGCTATGCTTTGATTCCCTCTCTTATCTTTTGTGAATCCATTATAGGTTTTTATTTTTTTGTTGGCCACAAGGCTCACCAAAAACATCTTATACACATAACAGTCTATATTAAACTGATAAATTAATCTCAATCACATACAAAAACTCTACCTTTTCAGCAACCTCTTCCACTTTATGTTTTTGTTGTCAGAATTTACCTCTTTTTATACTGTGTATCCACTAACAAAATATTTTTCTCTATAGTTATTTTCAATACTTCCTTTAGACTAGAGTTAACTGCTTAACACACTAAAATATTACTGTGTTAGTATTCTGAACTGGATTAAATACTGACATTTACTAATCTATTGTACATTTTCACTTTTTTCATGTAGTAATTATCATCCCTCATTTAGCTTGAAGAACTTCTTTCAGCAATCTTGTAAGCAAGCCTAATATTGGTGAACTCCCTCAACTGTTGTGTCCTAAACTCTTATGATGAAAAGGACATCTTATTTGGATGTTAGTGCTGGAAGTTCTTGTAGGTCTTCACAGAACCATTACACTTCAGCTTTTTGAAAGTGAAAGTGAAGTCTCTCAGCCATGTCCGACTCTTGGCGACCCCGTGGACTGTAGCCCACGAGGCTCCTCCGTCCATGGGATTCTCCAGGCAAGAATACTGGAGTGGGTTGTCATTCCCTTCTCTAGGGGATCTTCCTGACCCAGAGATCGAACCCAGGTCTCCCACATTGCAGGCAGATGCTTTAACATCTGAGCCACCAGGGAAGCCCCCAATATTTTTTGAGCCCCTTTTTGGTGGGGTGGGGAGGCAGGAATACTGGAGTGGGTTGCTATTCCCTTCTCCAGGAGATCTTCCTCACCCAGGGATTGAACCCGGGTCTTCCGTATTGTAGGCAGACGCTTTACCATCTCAATAAGAAATCCAAATTAACACTCAAGCTATGTTCTTTTTAGTCCCTCTTCTCTTTTACCCTATCACATAGTTTTTATAGCCTCTTGTGAAAGCTGCTAGACATTTATTCTTGTATGGTTGGATGTTTTCTTGATTGACAGAGAGTAGAGATACAAGAATTTTATCCTACAGAACTCCTCTTCATTTTATTTTAATTTGAATATTGATTTATATTTGTAAAATGTATTTCTGCATTTATATCTAAATAGAGCAAACAGATGTAATTGTCTATATGATTTCCATCATCCCAGATGGATGCCTGACTCTGTCACTGGGATCCCTGTGTTGGTTTAGACCTAGGTTGGAGGAGATGGTGACAGGAATAGAGTCCTCGCACAGAAGCTGATTCAAAGTCATTCTTTCAAACTCTCTTTAGGGCAAGAGGATCTTCTGCATCACAGTTAAATGGTTTCTCTTTGCTTTATGCTGCTATTTTGCTGCAGAGAGCCTGATCCTGATTTAGCAAATAGGTCTTACCCCTCTTTTAATCTTATTGCCTCTCAATGGGAACTGAATCTTCTCTAACCTGGGTAGCTTTTCTATATAATGTGGTTAGGATAATTGGAAAGGGAATAAAACTCAGATTTGGTCCAGAGGATAATTACTACTTGGAGAGATCCAGGCAATGTTTTCTAGCAGGATACACAAAAAGGTAAAGATTGATGTGCAAAAAGACCAGGCTCATCAGTTAATGAATTTGTCTTAATCCTCCTTTGATGGTTGAATGAAACTAGAGATTCCAAAAGCTCTGTGTTGGGTGGCTGGAGAGAATGTCATTTCTGTCTGTCCCTTGTACTTGAGTCACACTGGAACAGAATCGCCTCTAGTTTTACTATTTCTTGCAAAAGGATTTATGAGAACAGGATCAGATAGCATTCATTCAAGACATGCATTTTTAAAGTGGAAATAACCAAGGGATATATTCATTGGAATGAGAATTTTATTCATTCTTAAAACTAGTTAATCGTTGTTGTTCAGTCATGTAGTCATGTCAAGCTCTTAGCAAACCCATGGACTGCAGCATGCCAGGTTTAGAGAAATGGGACAATGGGGCATTGACCTAGGGAATGAGAAGGGTCTTCTGTCCTTTGGGACACTCACCTGAGCAGTAGGGGGCGCTCTCCTCTGAAGCAGCAGAGTCTGCCATTATGGACATGCAGCTTTTGCAGTGCCGCAGTGCCTGGGTGTGGTTTCCTGCAGAAACAGCAATGATCAGAGGGCTGGGAGGGTTAAAGAAAAGGAAACTGAATTAAGGTAAATAATGACCTTGAGAACCCCATGAACAGTATGAAAAGGCAAAATGATAGGATACTGAAAGAGGAACTCCCCAGGTCGGTAGGTGCCCAATATGCTACTGGAGATCAGTGGAGAAATAACTCCAGAAAGAATGAAGGGATGGAGCCAAAGCAAAAACAATACCCAACTGTGGATGTAACTGGTGATAGAAGCAAGGTCCAATAATGTAAAGAGCAATATTGCAGAGGAACCTGGAATGTTAGGTATATGAATCAAGGCACATTAGAAGTGGTCAAAAGGAGATGGCAAGAGTGAACATCGACATTCTAGGAATCAGCAAACTAAAATGGACTGGAATGGATGAATTTAACTTAGATGACCATTATATATACTACTGTGGGCAAGAATCCCTTAGAAGAAATGGAGTAGTCATCATAGTCAACAAAAAAGTCCAAAATGCAGTACTTGGATGCAATCTCAAAAACAACAGAATGATCTCTGTTTGTTTCCAAGGCAAACCATTCAATATCACAGTAATCCAACCCTATGCCCCAACCAGTAACACTGAAGAAGCTGAAGTTTAATGGTTCTATGAAGACCTACAAGACCTTTTAGAACTAACATCCAAAAAGATGTCCTTTTCATTACAGGGGACTGGAATGCAAAAGTAGGAAATCAAGAAACACCTGGAGTGACAGGCAAATTTGGCCTTGGAGTACAGAATGAAGCAAGGCAAAGGCTAATAGAGTTTTGCCTAGAGAACACACTGGTCATAGCAAACACCCTCTTCCAACAGCACAAGAGAAGACTCCACACATGGACATCACCAGATGGTCAACACCGAAATCAGACTGATTATATCCTTTGCAGTCAAAGATGGAGAAGCTCTATACAGTCAGCAAAAACAAGACCAGGAGCTGGCTGTGGCTCAGATCATGAACTCCTTATTGCCAAATTCAGACTGAAATTGAAGATAGTAGGGAAAACCACTAGACCATTCAGGTATGACCTAAATTAAATTCCTTATGATTATACAGTGGAAGTGATAAATAGATTTAAGGGAACTAGATTTGATAGACAGACTGCCTGATGAACTATGGATGGAGGTTCATGACATTGTACAGGAGACAGGGATCAAGAACATCCCCATGGAAAAGAAATGCAAAAAAAAAAAAAAAATGGCTGTCTGGGGAGGCCTTACAAATAGCTGTGAAAAGAAGAGAAGCGAAAAGCAAAGAAGAAAAGGAAAGATATAAGCATCTGAATGCAGAGTTCCAAAGATTAGCAAGGAGAGATAAGAAAGCCTTCCTCAGCAATGAATGCAAAGAAATAGAGGAAAACAACAGAATGGGAAAGGCTAGAGATCTCTTCAAGAAAATTAGAGATACCAAGGGAACATTTCATGCAAAGATGGGCTCTATAAAAGGACAGAAATGGTATGGACCTAACAGAAGCAGAAGATATTAAGAAGACGTGGCAAGAATACACGGAAGAACTGTACAGAAAAGATCTTCATGATCCAGATAATCATGATGTTGTGATCACTCACCTAGAGCCAGACATCCTGGAATGTGAAGTCAAGTGGGCCTTAGAAAGCATCACTATGAACAAAGCTAGTGGAGGTGATGGGATTCCAGTTGAGCTGTTTCAAATCCTGAAAGATGATGCTATGAAAGTGCTGAACTCAGTATGTCAGCAAATTTGGAAAACTTAGCAGTGGCTACAGGACTGGAAAAGGTCAGTTTTGTTTCCAATCCCAAAGAAAGGCAATGCCAAAGAATGCTCAAACTATCACACAATTGCACTCATCTCACACGCTAGTATGAAAGTAATGCTCAAAATTCTCCAAGCCAGGCTTCAGCAATAAGTGAACCATGAACTTCCAGATATTCAAGCTGGTTTTATAAAAGGCAGAAGAACCAGAGATCAAATTGTCAACATCCGCTGGATCACCAAAAAAGCAAGAGAGTTCCACGAAAACATCGATTTCTGCTTTATTGACTATGCCAAAGCCTTTGACTGTGTGAACCACAATAAACTACGGAAAATTCTTCAAGAGAAGGGAATACCAGACCACCTGACCTGCCTCTTGAGAAACCTATACGCAGGTCAGGAAGCAACAGTTAGAACTGGGCATGGAACAACAGACTGGTTCCAAATAGGAAAAGGAGTGTGTCAAGGCTGTAAATTGTCACCCTGCTAATTTAACTTATATGCAGAGTACATCATGAGAAATGCTGGGCTGGAAGAAGCACAAGCTGGAATCAAGGTTGCCGGGAGAAATACCAATAACCTCAGATATGCAGATGACACCACCCTTATGGCAGAAAGTGAAGAGGAACTAAAAAGCCTCTTGATAAAAGTGAAAGAGGAGAGTGAAAAACTTGGCTTAAAGCTCAACATTCAGAAAATGAAGATTATGGCATCTGGTCCCATCACTTCATGGGAAACAGTGGAAATAGTGTCAGACTTTATTTTGGGGGGATCCAAAAATCACTGCAGATGGTGATTGTAGCCATGAAATTAAAAGACACTTACTCCTTGGAAGGAAAGTTATGACCAAACTAGATAGCATATTCAAAAGCAGAGATATTATTTTGCCAAGAAAGTTCTGTCTAGTCAAGGCTATGGTTTTTCCAGTAGTCAAGTATGGATGTGAGAGGTGGACTATAAAGGAAGCTGAGCGCCAACAGATTGATGCTTTTGAACTGTGGTGTTGGAGAAGACTCTTGCAAGTCTCCTGGACTGCAAGGAGATCCAACCAGTCCATACTAAAGGAGATCAGTCCTGGGTGTTCATTGGAAGCCTGATTCTGAGGCTGAAACTCCAATTCATTGGCCACCTCATGGAAAGTGTTGACTCATTGGGTAAGACCCTGATGCTTGGAGGGATTGGTGGCAGGAGGAGAAGAGGACGACAGAGGATGAGATGGCTGTATGGCATCACTGACTCAATGGACATGAGTTTGGGTAAACTCCGGGAGTTGGTGATGGACAGGGAGCCCTGGTGTACTGTGATTCATGGGGTCGCAAAGAGTCAGACATGACTGAACGACTGAACTGAACTGAACTGATGCAAATATAAAGAAATATTTTTGAAGACATCATTTAGCTTCTTGATATTTTTGTTTTAAAGGCAAATGTTTTCAGCAATTACCAAGGCAAAGTTTGATTTTCAAAGAGAAGGTGATTGTCACCAACAGACATGTCACAATGAACTCTGCAAATCTCTATCTCTAAGGATACACAAGACAAACCACAACATACTAACATGTGACTTCTTATTAAGTCTTAATCAGAACCAACAGAGAAGAAAGGGCATTCATATGATTTATCATTTGGCAGTTTTTCAATAAAATCACACAAGAATATCACAGAAAGAAAATTTTTAAAGTACAGCTGTATTGTCTTATGACATAAGAAAGAGTTGCAGAAGGAGTTCTTTGACTCAAAAAAACACAAACAGCCTAATTAGTTTTTCACATTGTGTAAGGAAAGTCCTCTTCTGCTGATATTGAAGGATGTTTTAAGAGACTGGGTCAACTCAGCTGTTCTGCACAACAGTTAGAACTGTGAACTGATAATTTGGGATAATGTCGTGCTTTGATTCCCTTCTCTTTACTTTTTGTGAATCTACTGTAGGTTTCTACATTTTTGTTGCCATGAGGTTCACATGGCAAAGAGTGAAGAGTCTGCCTGCAATGCAGGAGACCCAGGTTTGATGTCTGGGTTGGGACCCTTGGAGAAGGAAATGGCAACCCACTTCAGTATTCTTGCCTGGAGAATTCATGGACAGGGGAGCCTGGCAGGTTATAGTTCCTGGGGGTGGCAAAAAGTTGGGGATGACTGAGCAAGAAAAACACAAATAGACACAAGTCTATATAATACTGATAACAAATTAATTTCAATCTCATACTAAAGCTCTACATCTTTATCCCCTTCTATATTTCCTGTATTTGATGTCAGTATTTACCTCTCTTTATATTGTATATCAAATAACAAAATATTTTCTATAGTTATTTTAATACTTCTTTTAGACTAGAGTCAATTGTTTAGCACACTATATTACAGTGTTAAAATATTCTGAATTGTATTACATGTTTACATTTACAAGTGTGTTGTATATTTTCACTTCTTTCCTATAATAATTAACATCCTTCATTTAGCTTGAAGAACTCCTTCAGCAATCTTGTAAGGCAAACCTGTGTTGGTGAACTCCCACAACTGTTGTTTGTTAGGGAACATCTTTATCTCATCTTCATTTCTGAAAGACAACCTTCCTGAAAAAAGTATTCTTTATTTTCATCAGTTTGAATATATCATTTTTTGATTGGACCATTTATTTTTCTGGAATTGAGCTGCAGGAGTTTCTTGTATATTTTTGAGATTAGTTGTTTGTCAGTTGCTTCATTTGCTATTATTTTCTCCCATTCTGAAAGCTGTCTTTTCACCTTGCTTAGAGTTTCCTTTGTTGTGAAGAACCTTTTAATTTTAATTAGGTCCCATTTGTTTATTTTTGGTTTTATTTCCAGTATTCTGGGAGGTGGGTCATAGAGGATCCTGCTGTGATTTATGTCGGAGAGTGTTTTGCCTATGTTCTCCTCTAGGAGTTTCATAGTTTCTGGTCTTACATTTAGATCTTTAATCCATTTTTATTTTATTTTTGTGTGTGGTGTTAGAAAGTGTTCTAGTTTCATTTTTTTATGAGTGGTTGACCAGTTTACCCAGCAATTGTTAAAGAGATTGTCTTTAATCCATTGTATATTCTTGCCTCCTTTGTCAAAGATAAGGTGTGCATAGGTGCGTGGATTTATCTCTGGGCTTTCTATTTTGTTCCATCGATCTATATTTCTATCTTTGTGCCAGTACCATACTGTCTTGATGACTGTGGCTTTGTAGTAGAGCCTGAAGTCAGGCAAGTTGATTCTCCAGTTCCATTCTTCTTTCTCAAGATTGCTTTGGCTATTCGAGGTTTTTTGCATTTCCATACAATATGTGAAATTATTTGTTCTAGCTCTGTGAAAAATACCATTGGTAACTTGCTAGGGATTACATTGAATCTATAGATTGCTTTGGGTAATATACTCATTTTCACTATATTGATTCTTCCACTATAGTGTCCTCTTTGATTTCTTTCCTCAGTGTTTTATAGTTTTCTATATATAGGTCTTTAGTTTCTTTAGGTAGATATATTCCTAAGTATTTTATTCTTTTCGTTGCAATGGTGAAAGGAATTGTTTCCTTAATTTCTCTATTTTCTCATTATTAGTGCATAGGAATGCAAAGGATTTCTGTGTGTTGATTTTATATCCTGCAACTTTACTATATTCATTGATGAGCTCTAATAATTTTCTCATGGAGTCTTTAGGGTTTTCTATGTAGAGGATCATGTCATCTGCAAACAGTGAGTTTTACTTCTTTCCAATTTGGATTCCTTTTATTTCTTTTTCTGCTCTGATTGCTGTGGCCAAAGCTTCCAAAACTATGTTGAATAGTAGTGGTGAAAGTGGGCACCCTTGTCTTGTTCCTTATTTTAGGGGAAATGCTTTCAATTTTTCATCATTGAGGATAATGTTTGCTGTGGGTTTGTCATATATAGCTTTTATTATGTTGAGGTATGTTCCTTCTATTCCTGCTTTCTGGAGAGTTTTTTTTTTTTTTTATCATAAATGGATGTTGAATTTTGTCAAAGTCTTTCTCTGCATCTATTGAGATAATCATATGCCTTTTATTTTTCAGTTTGTTAAGGTGGTGTATTACATTGATTGATTTGTGGATATTGAAGAATCCTTGCATCCCTGGGATAAAGCCCACTTGGTCACGGTGTATGATCTTTTAATGTGTTGTTGGATTCTGATTGCTAGAATTTTGTTAAGGATTTTTGCATCTATGTTCATCGGTGATATTGCTTGTACTTTTCTTTTTTGTGGCATCTTTGTCAGGGTTGGCATTAGGGTGATGGTGGCCTCATAGAATGAGTTTGGAAGTTTACCTTCCTCTGCAATTTTCTGGAAGAGTTTGAGTAGGATAGGTGTTAGTGCTGGGGGCCAGCGTGAGGAACTCCGCCCATGGCAAAGGTCACGAGGAAGGAGGCTTGGCATACGCAATGGCGTGATCAAGCCTCAGGGAACCCCCTGTTCCCGAGCATCTAACCCCAAAACTAGAGTCTGTTTTATGCTCTCACCTGCACCTCTGACTTTACGGGGGACTCTGCCCAATAGCCGTTTCTCTCGGAGAAGGAGTAAACGTGCAGCTCCAAGGCAATAAAAATTCCTGGGCGTGACAAGAGTGTTTCAGCTTACGGACTCCTCTGAAGCTTATCTAGCCTGCCTGTATAGGTTCGTCCGGCCACATGTGATTGTTTACAGCCTCCCAACCTGAGAGGCACGAGATATTTTAGACTTACTAAAGGCAAATTCTTTTGGGGAGTTAGAAATTATTAGTATAGTGGGTTGGTTAGGAATTATATTGATGAAGGGTTTTTCATTTGTTGTGTCAATAATTGCTGCTAATTCCCTGCTCTGGCTGGGACAAGGATGTCTCAGGTCAAACCTCTCTGCTGACAGACTAGCTTGTGTGACAGGATTATCCATACTCCTGCAGCTACCACATGATTGTTTACTACCTCTTAACCATAAACAGCACAGAGAGGTTTGGAGTATTTTGAGAGTCTTAATTAGCATAGGGCTTTTTCTTCTTGTTGAGTCAATGATTGCCATCAGGCCTCCATATCCTTAGGCACCTGGGAATATATTAATCAATGTATTTGGACTATAGAAAAGGAAATATAGTAGTTTTTAAGGTTAGCAATACTAGAGTTTTTGAGTTAATGAATTTTCTCTTTTGTAATAGATCATTGTACTTTGTTATAAATCATTGTGTCCTTGCTATGTAAAAATGTAACTTTATCACTATCTTAAGACTAAATATATCTTAAGGGGAACATTGGTGAAAGGATTTTCATTTGTTGGGCTGATGTTTGCTGCTAAATCTCCATATTCCCTGCCCTTACAATGAATATAACAAACATATGGGAGAAATAAGTATTAACCTTTAAGCATATAGGAGAAATAAGTATTAACCTTTAAGATTAATCATGTTAACCTTGGGTTAAATAAATTCTTTTCTTGATTGTAACTCACTACACCCTCATCCTATAGGAATGTAACTTTATCTGGAGGGTGGTGCCTGGTTTAAGGAAAAACACCCTTGGAAAAAATAAGTTTTCGGTTATCAGAAAGAAAGGATCATAAAATCCCCAAGACCTTTTTATGTGAAGCACCTGATTTTGATAAAGGTCAGGACTGCTGACCCCCGCGTGACTCTGTATTCATCCCTGTATGTAACAAACGGTATATAAGCAAACCCAAAATAAAGAAATGGGATCAGTTTCTGGAAAGACTGATACCCCCATGTCGTTCTTTCTTGCTCCTCGTTTTTCTGGCTGAATTCCCATCTGGAACCTGGATGCTATTCCACGTAATCCAAGTTATTCAGACTCTTTTTTTCCCACTAATCTTCCTACTACACTATCCATTTCTAAGCTCTCTATATATCTGTAATTAAATATGTACTTTTCCAAGGACGCCGACTCCATCCCTACCTTCTAATCACCCTGGATCCACCGGGGCTGGACCCCAGCATGTTAGCTCTTCTCTAAATTTTTGGTAGAATTCAGCTGTGAAGCCATCTGGACCTGGGCTTTTTGTTTGCTGGAAGATTTCTCATTACAGTTTCAATTTCCGTGCTTGTGATGGGTCTGTTAAGATTTTCTATTTCTTCCTGGTTCAGTTTTGCAAAGTTGTACTTTTCTAAGAATTTGTCCATTTCTTCCGCATTGTCCATTTTATTGGCATATAATTGCTGATAGTAGTCTCTTATGATCCTTTGTATTTCTGTGTTGTCTGTTGTGATCTCTCCATTTTCATTTCTAATTTTATTGGTTTGATTTTTCTCCCTTTGTTTCTTGATGAGTCTGGCTAATGGTTTGTCAATTTTATTTATCCTCTCAAAGAACCAGCTTTTGGCTTTGTTGATTTTGCTATGGTCTCTTTTGTTTCTTTTGCATTTATTTATGCCCTAATTTTTAAGATTTCTTTCCTTCTACTAACCGTGGGGTTCTTCATTTCTTCCTTTTCTAGTTGCTTTAGGTGTAGAGTTAGGTTATTTATTTGACTTTTTTCTTGTTTCTTGAGGTATGCCTGTATTGCTACGAACTTTCCCCTTTTCACTGCTTTTACAGTGTCCCACAGGTTTTGGGTTGCTGTGTTTTCATTTTCATTCGTTTCTATGCATATTTTTATTTCTTTTTTTATTTTGCTGTGCTTTGTTGGTTATTCAGCAGCATGTTCAGCCTCCATATGTTGGAATTTTTAATAGTTTTTCTCCTGTAATTGAGATCTAATCTTACTGCATTGTGGTCAGAAAAGATGCTTGGAATGATTTCAATTTTTTTGAATTTACCAAGGCAAGATTTATGGCCCAGGATGTGATCTATTCTGGAGAAGGTCCCGTGTGTGCTTGAGAAAAAGGTAAAATTCATTGTATTGGGGTGAAATGTCCTATAGATATCAATTAGGTCTAATTGCTCTATTGTATCATTTAAAGTTTGTGTTTCCTTGTTAATTTTCTGTTTGATTGATCTATCCATAGGTGTGAGTGGGGTATTAAAGTCTCCCACTATTATTGTGTTATTGTTAATTTCCCCTTTCATACTTGTTAGCATTTGCCTTACACATGGTGGTGCTCCTATGTTGGGTGCATATATATTTATAATTGTTATATCTTCTTCTTGGATTGATCCTTTGATCATTATGTAGTGTCTTTGTCTCTTTTCACAGCTTTTGTTTTAAAGTCTATTTTATCTGATATGAATATTGCTACTCCTGCTCTATTTTGGTCTCTATTTGCATGGAATATCTTTTCCAGCCCTTCACTTTCAGTCTGTATCTTTCCGCTGTTTTGAGGTGGGTCTCTTGTAGACAACATATATCGGGGTCTTGTTTTTGTATCCATTCAGCCAGTCTTTGTCTTTTGGTTGGGGCATTTAACCCATTCACATTTAAGGTAATTATTGATAAGTATGATCCCATTGAAGAATTGATGCTTTGAACTGTGGTGTTGGAGAAGACTCCTGAGATTCCCTTGGACTGCAAGGAGATCCAACCAGTCCATTCTGAAAGAGATCAGTTCTGGGTGATCTTTGGAAGGAATGATGCTAAAGCTGAAACTTCAGTACTTTGGCCACCTCATGCGAAGAGTTGACTCATTGGAAAAGACTGATGCTGGGAGGAATTGGGGGCAGGAAGAGAAGGGGACGACAGAGGATGAGATGGCTGGATGGCATCACTGACTCGCTGGACGTGAGTTTGAGTGAACTCTGGGTGTTGATGCTGGACAGGAAGGCCTGGTGTGCTGTCATTTCTGAGGTCACAAAGAGTTGGACATGACTGAGCAACTGAACTAAACTGATGATCCCATTGCCATTTCCTTTATTTTGTGGGGTTCGAGTTTATGCACCCTTTTTAGATTTCCTGTCTAGGGAAGATCCTTTAGCATTTGTGGAAGAGCTGGTTTGGTGGTGCTGAATTCTTTCGGCTTTTGCTTGTCTGTGAAGCTTTTGATTTCTCCTTCATATTTGAATGACATCCTTGCTGGGCACAGTAATCTGGGCTGTAGATTATTTTCTTTCATCACTCTAAGTATGTCCTGCCATTCCCTCCTGGCCTGAGGAGTTTCTATTGAAAGATCAGCTGTTATCCTCATGGGAATCCCCTTGTGTGTTATTTGCTGCTTTTAATATTTGTTCTTTGTGTTTGATCTTTGTTAATTGGATTAATATGTGTCTTGGGGTGTTTCGCCTTGGGTTTATCCTGTTTGGGACTCTCCGGGTTTCTTGGACTTGGGTGATAATTTCCTTCCCCATTTTAGGGAAGCTTTCAACTATTGTCTCAAGTATTTTCTCATGGTCTTTCTTTTTTTCTTCTTCTGGGACTCCTGTGATTCAAATGTTGGGGCGTTTAATATTGTCTTGGAGGTCTCTGAGATTGTCCTCATTTCTTTTAATTCGTTTTTATTTTTTCCTCTCTGATTCATTTATTTCTACCATTCTATCTTCTACCTCACGAATACTATCTTCTGCCTCCGTTATTCTACTCTTTGTTCCCTCCGGAGTGATTTTGATCTCATTTATTGCATTATTCATTGTATATTGACTCTTTTTTTTTTTTTTTAATTTCTTCTAGGTCCTTGTTAAGCCTTTCTTGCATCTTCTCAATCCTTGTCTCCAGGCTATTTATTTGTGATTCCATTTTGATTTCAAGGTTTTGGATCATTTTCACTATCATTATTCAGAATTCTTTATCAGGTAGATTCCCTATCTCTTCCTGTTTGGTTTGGTTTGGTGGGCATTTCTCCTGTTCCTTTACCTGCTGAGTATTCCTCTGTCTCTTCATCTTGTTTATATTGCAGTGTTTGGTGTGGTCTTTCTGTATTCTGGCAGTTTGTGGAGTTCTCTTTATTGTGGAGTTTCTTCACTGTGAGTGGGGTTGTATCGGTGGATTGTCAAGGTGTCCTGGTTAGGGAAGCTTGTGTCGGTGTTCTGGTAGGTGGAGCTGGATTTCTTCTCTCTGAAGTGCAATGAAGTGTCCAGTAATGAGTTATGAGATGTCAGTGGGTTTGGAGTAACTTTTGGCAGACTGTATATTGAAGCTCAGGGATGTGTTCCTGTGTTGCTGGAGAATTTGCATGGTATGTCTTTCTCTGGAACTTGTTGGCCCTTGGGTGGTGCTTGGTTTCAGTATAGTATGGAGGCATTTGATGAGCTCCTATCAATTAATGTTCCCTGGAGTCAGGAGTTCTCTGGTTTTCTCAGGATTTGGACTTAAGCCAGCTGCTTCTGGTTTTCAGTCTTATTTTTACAGTAGTCTCAAGACTTCTCCATCTATACAGCACCATTGATAAAACATGTAGGTTAAAGATGAAAAATTTCTCCACAGTGAGGGACACTCAGAGAAGTTCACAGAGTTACATGGAGAAGAGAAGAGGGAGGAGGGAGTTAGAGGTGACCCAAATGAGATGAAGTGGAATCAAGAGGAGACAGCAAGCTATCCAGTAATCACTTCCTTGTGTGCCCTCCACAGTCTGGACTGCTCAGAGATGTTCACAGAGTTATACAGAGAAGAGAAGAGGGAGGAAGGAGACAGAGGTGGCCAGGAGGATAAAGGGGAGAATCAAAAAGAGAGATACAGATCCAGCCAGTAATCAGTTCCCTAAGTGTTCTCCACAGTCCAGAACACACAAAGAGATACATAGAGTTGGGTAGAGAAGAGAAGGGGGAGGGAGGAGATAGAGGCGACCTGGTGGAGAAAAAGGAGAGTCCAAAGGGGGAGAGAGCAGTTAAGCCAGTAATCTCACTCCCAAGTAAAAATGGGTACTGAAGATTGGGTTCTTAAAGGTACAAAATTGATAACAAATACCAAAAACCAAAGATTAAAAATCTAGAGTAGAGATTGGATTTTAAAAAATACAATATTAAAGAAAAGAAAAAAAGTCACAAAAGTTATTATATATATATATATGAAGTTTGCTTTAAAAAATAGGGTCTCTTTTTTTTTTTCAAAGTAATAGTAGGTAATAAAAATGAAAATTAAAGGAGTAATGCTGCTGCTGCTACTGCTGCTACTGCTGCTGAGTTGCTTCAGTCGTGTCCAACTCTGTGTGGCCCCATAGACGGCAGCCCACTAGGCTTATCTGTTCCTGGGATTCTCCAGGCTAGAATACTGGAGTGGGTTGCCACTTCCTTCTCCAATGCATGAAAGTGAGAAGTGAAAGTGAAGTCGCTCAATTGTGCCCGACTCTTAGCGTTCCCATGGACTGCAGCCTACCAGGCTCCTTTGTCCATGGGATTTTCCAGGCAAGACTACTGGAGTGGGTTGCCATTGCCTTCTCTGAAAGGAGTAATAGAGGACTTAAAATTTTTTTAAAAAAATTTAAAAAAAGAATGATAGTAAAAATAGTAAAAATATATCTAAGACTTTCTCTGGTGTTGCTGTGGGCAGTGTGGGGTCAGTTCATTTTTGGATAGTTCCTTGGTCTGGCTTATATATCTCAAAATCTATAGGCCCCTTCCTATGTAGTTGGTACTAATGACAGGGTTTTAAACTATTGCACCTATCACTTCCAAGGCAGTTCCCTCTGTTTTAGCTTCTTCTGTTTGCTGGTCTCTTCAGTGTCTGATTTCTGCCCTGACACAAGGGGGCCGTGGTGGACACGTTTTTAGGCTCACTTGTTCAGTCGTGCTGTGAGGATGGAGGAACAGTGCAAACAAATAACTCTGGCATGTGCTCAGGTGTCTCAGCCACACTGGGCCTGCCTCCACTCACGGCACGTGCGCCCTCCCTGCCCACACTGCTCAGGCTCTAGGTTGCTCCACCGGGAACCATCTGAGGCCAGCCCTGGGCTGCATGCACTTCCGAGGTCTAAGCCGCTCAGGTTCAGGCACTCAGGTAGTCCTCAGAGGTGCAGACTCGGTTGGGCCTGTGTTTTGTGCCCTTCCCTGGTCCGAGCAGCTCAGGTGATTAGGTGTTTGGTGAGCATGGTTGCTGCGACTTATCACCTCCCCCATCCCTGCTGCTCAGTTTTCTGGGTGTACAACCGGTGCACCTTCTCAGGTGGATGTTGACCATCCAGAACCCCAAGAAGTCTTAGTTAGCAAAGAAGCATGCTTGCAGCTTGGTAGATAATGTCTCTCTGGGGCTGTGATTGCCCCCTTCTGGCTCTGGCTGCCTGTCACCTGAGGGGGATGGTCTGCAGCCAGCTAGCTCTGTTTAGTCTTTTGTTCTGTGAGTGGGTCTGATGGTGTCTTAGGTCAGGGCTTTTTGCGTAGCTCTAGTCAGTCCTTTGTTCTGTGAGTGGGCCTGGCAGTGTCTTAGGTTAGGGCTTTTCGCGTGGTAGCTATCCCACAATCTGGTTTGCTAGCCCAAGTTAGTTTCCTCAGATTGCCCTCGGGGCATTCAGGCCTGGTCCTTATTCTAAGCAATGCAGCCCACGCCTTCCTGCCCAGGCCCCACTTGCTAGTGGCGGGTGCAGGCATCTGCGCTGCTTCTCTGCTAGGGGAGTTGCCACTGGGCACATAATCTGTGGGTTTTCATTATTTATTTATTTTTCCTCCCAGTTATGTTGCCCTCTGTGGTTCCAGGGCTCGCCACAGACTCGGCAGTGAGAGTGTTTCCTGGTGTTTGGAAACTTTTCTCTTTTTAAGACTCTCTTCCCAGGACGGAGCTCCATCCCTACCTCTTTTGTCTGTTTGTCTTTTATATCTTTTCCTACCTCCTTTCGAAGACAATGGACTGCTTTTCTTGGTGCCTGATGTCCTCTGATGGCATTCAGAAGTTGTTTTGTGGAATTTACTCAGCGTTTAAATATTCTTTTGATGAATTTGTGGGGGATAAAGTGGTCTCCCTGTCCTATTCCTCCATCATCTTAGGTATTATTTCTTTAAGTACAGTCTCTGTCCCTTTCTCCCTCTTTTCTGCTTCTGGGACTCCAATAATGTTGTTCCTGTGAATGTTATCCCATTGTTCACACAGGTTCTTTCACACTTTTTTGTTCTTTTTTCTTCTTTGTCCCCTGGCTGGGTAATTCAATTGTCTTGTCTTCAGCCTTACAGAGTCTTCTGCTGTTGCTTATGCTCTCTGTAGCATTTTTTATTTTCTTGCATTTCATTCACTGTAATCTTAAGCAACAGAATTTCTGTTTGGTTCATTTTTCTGTTTGGTTCTTCTCCCCCCCCCCCCCCCCATTTTTTTTCCCTTTTGCCTCACTGCACAGCTTGAGGGATCTCGGTTCCCTGACCAGGACTGAACCCAGACACAGCAGTAAATGCATAGAATCCTAACCACTAAACCATCAGTAAACTCCCTGTTTTCTTTCTTTTTTTAAGATTTTTATCTCTGTAAAGAAAAAAAAATAATAAAACCTGAATTTATTCTACAGAGTAACTCAGCCTGTGCACATCAAATACTGAATCCATGCTCTAAGACCTTTGAGCCACAAATATGAGCTTGCATTCTGAAACTACTGAAACCTGCTTGTCTAGAAACTGTGCTTTGCAACAAGAGAAGCCACTGTATAGCGAAGCCACAAAGAAGAGTAGCCCCTGCTTGCCACACCTAGAGAATGCTGGTGGCAGCAACAAAGACCAAGTGCAACCAAAAATTAAAAACAACAATAATAATGATAATAAGTAATTTTTTACATATAAATTTAGAAGCAATTTTTTAAATCTCATTTTGTTCACATAGTCTCTTACTGAATTTGTTTAATAGCATATTTTTGTTTTCTTAGAGTTCACTGGATTTCTTGTTGACTATGCCAGGGGAGTGTGTAATTTCCTCAATTCTGTCTCATCACAACAAAAATCTGAAGTGACAGACCAGCCCTCGGCCAGACTGTGTCACAGCTCTAGGGCAGATCAGTGTTACAGCTCTGTGTTACAGCTCAGTTTTGTTTAGAAAGTAAAGGAAAATACCTCCTTGAGGCATGAAGGCATGCCAACCCGAAAGATGAGAAGAGAAGAGAGAGAGAGTGGGAAAGCACGGGAGAGAGGGAGAGAAGCAGACAGGCAGACAGGCAGAGAGGGAGTGAGGGACAGAGGGACAGAGGGAGAGAGGCAGAGAGGCAGAGAGGGAGAGAGGCCCCCAGCCCTTTGGCCTCTTTTTGTGTTGGTTTTTTTTTTTTCTCTTCCCCCTGGGCCTGCCCTATGTAAATTGGGCTAGCCAGGAGTGCTGTTTGTCCTACCTGAAGTCCTCAGTCTGGTCCTCGGACCTTCCTTTGTTCTATTTTCATGGGCTTTTCCCTTACTTGTCTTTTAGCCACTGCCATTGTGGACTCCTTTGTCCCATTCTAACTACCTAACATTCCCCACCCCCCAAGAGATGGGAGGCCCAACTCTTTAGGAATAGGGGCTTTGAGGTCTTTCTGGCTACTTCCTGCTGAACTGGGATGGCGAGGTGCATTGGGCCTCCTGCTCTTGCTAGTCTCAGGCCTCAGAGTCCTTATAGTGGTGTCCATCTAAGGGTGAGTGATATTTTCCGTGGTCAGCTGTAGTTTTATATATCTTTGTTGAGCTGGCACTGCATGTTGCAGCTTTCTGACATGATGACAAAGGTTTAGCCTCTATGGTCTCAAAATTGGGGACTACTGCATATCCAGCTCTTCTTTTTCCTAGATGAAGCTGCTTCCATCAGTGTACCAGATTTCCTCAGGATTGGCCAGAGGATCTTCTGACAATCCCTCTTGGGGTTTTGTCCCGTGGTCCAAGGTTTCTAGGCAAGAGTGAAAGGGGAGAGAGCTGTTGGGGGTAGGCAAGAGGGTGGCTGGGTTAAGAACATTACAAGAGGATATAATCAGGTTTGGATTTTCCATCAGCACTACTTGATATATGAGGATTCTTTGATCAGACATCCATAAATGGTCTCTCCCACTTAGGAGCTGTTTCACTTTGTGGCTGGTAAAAAATAGTTAATTTGCCCCCAAAAGAGCATTTTAAAGCATCTTCTATCAGAACTGCAATAACTGCAAGGTTTCAAAGGCATGGAGACATTTCTTCCCAATAAGGGAGGAGGACAGTCAGGGACAACTAGAAACTGGTGGGAAAATATTTGTCCATCCTAGCAACAAAGTGCTCAGGTGAATCTTTTGTAATTGTTTGTCCTGTAGCACCCAAAATGGTACAGGCTTGGGAGGAAAAGGCTCTGGAGTAGGAGGTCAGGACAGAGTAGGTAGTCCCTGTATCAACCAAGAAATCTCAGACCTACCTGCCCCATCCAGTTGCACCCTTGGCTCCAGCCCCGTGTTGATTATCTGTGATGAGCTGGCTGGCTGAAGTGGGTCACTTCAGTCCTATTGAACCATTGTGAAGGAAGGCTTGGCACTTGACCTTGAGGCTCTTGGGTCCTGAGGGCAGAGTGCCGCCCAATGTCCCAGTTGATCACATTTGTAGCAAGTCATTTTAGGAGACTTGTCACGCTTTGGACACTCTTTGGTCCGATGCCCCGCCTGTCTACAGATTAGGCATTTGCCTCCTTCCTTGTCCTTCAAGGACTCGGGGTTTGCCATAGGGCATCCCTGGAGGGCGGCCAGCATCTGGGCGTGACTTGTCTCTTCCCTTTTCTCCCTCTCCTGGGCCTTGGCCTCCCTCTCCAGTTCTCTGTTATAAAAGGTATTGGTGGCTGTCTGGACCATCTTATCTAAAGAGGCAGCAGAATCCTGCTGCTGTAGCTGTTGTAACTTTATTCCGATGTCTGACGTGCATTGGGACAGGAATTTTCCTTTAAAATCACCTGTCCCTCATAAGAGTCTAAGTACAAATTGGTAAACTTTAGGAGAGCCTCTTTTAGCCTTTCCAAAAATGCAATGGGGTTCTCAATGGGTCCCTGAGTTATAGCTGAGACTGGGCACAGTCCCACAAGTAATAGGCTTCCTTCCATTTCCATGATTAAACTATTTCCATGGGTGAACTTCCTTAGGGGTGAGTCTTCCTAAGAGGTGAGACTTATCCTACCCAGTACTGTTGCAACCTGAGAACTAGGAGTCCCCAGGTCAGGATGCAGATCCTCAGGCAAGCTGAGGCATGAGAGCCTCCTGCAGCTTGAATCCCTTGGTAGGTCGAGGCAGGTCGGCCTCCCTAGAATTGGATCAGGTCAAGGCGTGATGACCTACTGGGACCCCTGGACTGGCAGATCCCTGAGCAGGTTGAGGCATGACAACCTTTCAAGGACCAGATCCCTAGGCAGGTCAAGGCAGACTGACCTCCTGAGACCCCTCAGGCTGGAGTTGGGCACCCACAAGGTCTCTGGCATGACCAGTGCTAGGTTTGATTTAGGGGTTGTAATTTTAACTCATTGCCAGTTTGTTCACTGCAGATGGGAATAGATATCATGTAAAGAAATCCAAGCCTGTGCCCTGAGACTGGGAACCTTATCCTCTTACAGCTCTAAGGGATTGTAAGTCACTGATTTCCTCCCTTAGTCCTCCATAAGAGCAGGTTAGGGTGTCTCCAATGGTAAACATTTCATTGTCATAGACCCACTTTAAGTAATAACAGAAGTAATGACAAAGGAGAGGGCTATCTGGCCCTGTTAGGGGCATTAAAGTATTTTAATAACAGGCTGGGTGGAGCAATGTTGCCTACAAGGGGTCAGGGTCCTGGTTGTAGGAGTTAGTAATTGGCTTAAGAACAAATTGGTAAGAGGCAACAGAGCAGATGTTCCATAAAAGTGGAGTGGAGATTTGATCCAGGGATATGTTTGTAACTTTAGGAGAATGGTGATATTGGTTTGGGCCCAAACGGCCTATAGGGCTAATGCCCAAGGTGGCAAACATTATCCCTGGAAGCCCAATTGCCTTTGAAGGGATGCCAATAGATGGACTTCTAGCAGGCATTGTTTGCCTGTCTCCCATGCTAGCAGGTTCACTGAGAGATGCTGATGTTGCACATGTTGTAGGAAACATGGAAGGTGAAGGCCTGAATATCTAGAGGGACTGGGTATTATACAGTATTTTCCTTCCAAAAGCCAGCTATTTTCTGGTTGTCCCTCCAAAGAATTGTAGAGGCAACATTGTAGGCCTGGACGGAGCTCAGGAAAAGAGCATGAAACAAAAGGGAAGGGGGTAGGGCACAACTTTTGAAAGAATAACATAGCACAAAGGCATAACATAAACTGATTAAAAGCAATTGGGTCCAAGATGACAAGTCAAATTCAAGTAAACCTTAATCCCCAATCTGTAAACTAAATGACATACTCAGAGGTGGCAGGACAGCTCCAAGGCACTGTCAAAGGATGGAGGAGTGGGTGGTTCCCCAATGGTTGGGATGATCTATGAATTCACCCAGCTTGCAAAACCTAGCCAGACCACATTCCATGGCAGGAGCCCTTGCCCTCTGCAATGGCCCACACCTTGCAGAATGTGCTTCTCTCTGAACTCTAACAAATCCACCTCTTATCCGTTGCTGTGTCTCTAACTGAATTTTTGCAATGAGACATCAGAGCCTGAGCTTCATTAGGTCCTGAAGCCAGGTGTCATGGGTTTTGTCTGGGCTCAAGTCCTGGGAGAGAGGAGCTAAAGGACAGGAGGAAAAAGCAGTGGGAAAAATGTGCCAAGGAATCCCCTTCATAGATTCTGGAAAATCTGCTAAATACCTGACCTGTGCTCATAGATTTCATTGGCCTGATCTTTGACACAAAAAAGATTAAGGATAGAAGAACCTCCACCAGCTTGAGTAACAGCTACTGGGGCTCAGCAGATCGTGAAGCCTTTGGGACATACTAAGGAGCAGCCTCTCCGGAGTCCTTCAATTGCACCCACTGCCACTCACCTGCTCCCAGGGGGTTCAAGGAAACAAGAAACAAGAGATTGTGATGGAATTAAGATTTTGTTAGGCATATGTCCCTCCAGCCATAGGAGTGAAGACCTCCTACCTTAACTGAAGGTCTTCTGGAATCTGAGACTGAGCCATGTGAGCTTTCTGCTGAGTTTGTTTTTCACTGTCCTGGTTTCCCACATGCTGGGCTTCTTGTCACTTCCACTGTGCTGCGTTTTCTTCGCATTCCACTTCCACCACGGGAGCTTTCACCAAATTGGGCTCCTGCTGTGCTTAGCCTCCCTCCTCCTTGTGGGGTCCATGCTGAGGTTGTTTCAGCCAGGTTAAATCCAAGTCACAGCACCATAGATGTCGGAAAGTGAGTGAAAGTGAAGTTGCTCAGTCGTGTCCGACTCTTTGCAACCCCGTGGACCATAGCCTATCAGGCTCCTCTGTCCACGGGATTTTCCAGGCAAGAGTGCTGGAGTGGATTGCCATTAGTGTGCAATTTCCTCAGTTCAGTCTCATCACAACAAAAATTTGAAGCAACGGACCAGCCCTTGGACAGACTATGTTACAGCTCTCAGACAGATCAGGGTTATAGCTCTGTGTCACAGCTCAGTTTTATTTAGAAAATAAAGGAAAATACATCCTCGAGGCATGAAGGCATGCCGACCCAAAAGACGTGAAGAGAAGAGAGAGAGAGTGACCAGGAGAAAGCAGAAGAGAAAGCAGGAGAGTGCAGGAGAGCATGGGAGAGAGGGAGAGAGGGAGAGAGGGAGTGAGAGAGAAAGGCAAGGAGGCAGAAAGGCAGAGAGACAGAGAAGGAGAGAGCCCTTTGGCTCCTCTTTTTAGGTGTTTTTTTCTCCTCTCCCTGGGCCTGCCCTGTGTAAATTGAGCTAGCCAGGAGTGCTGTTTGTTTTACCTGAGGTCTTCAGTCTGGTCCTCAGGCCTTCCTTTTTTTCTATTTTCCTGGGCTTTTCTCTTACTTGTCTTAGCCACTGCCATTCTGCACATCATAGTCATAGTCAACAAAAGAGTCTGAAATGCAGTACTTGGGTGCAATCTCAAAAACGACAGAATGATATCTGTTCATTTCCAAGGCAAACCATTCAATATCACAGTAATCCAAGTCTAAGCCCAGACCAGTAATGCTGAAGAAGCTGTAGTTGAACGGTTCTATGAAGACCTACAAGACTTGTTAGAACTAATACCAAAAGATGTCCTTTTCATTATAGGGGACAGAAATGCAAAAGTAGGAAGTCAAGAAACACCTGGAGTAACAGGCAAATTTGGCCTTGCAGTACAGAATGAAGCAGGGTAAATGCTAACAAAGTTCTGCCAAGAGAACACACTGGTCATAGCAAACACCCTCTTCCAACAACACAAGATAAGACTCCGCACATGGACATCACCAGATGGTCAACACCAAAATCAGACTGATTATATCCTTTGCAGCCAAAGATGGAGAAGCTCTATACAGTCAACAAAAACAAGACTGGGAGCTTACTGTGGCTCAGATCATGGACTTCTTATTGCCAAATTCAGACTTATTGAAGAAAGTAGGGAAAACCACTAGACCATTCAGGTATGACCTAAATCAAATCCCTTATGATTATACAGTCAAAGTGAGAAATAGGTTTAAGGGACTAGATCTGATAGATAGAGTGCGAGATGAACTGGAAGTTCATGGACATTGGATGAAAGTCCAATGGATGGAAGTTCGTGACATTGTATAGGAGACAGGGAACAAAACCATCCCCAAGAAAAAGAAATGCAACAAAGCAAAATGGCAGTCTGAGGAGGCCTTACAAATAGCTGTGAAAATAAGAGAAGCAAAAAGCAAGGGAGAAATTGAAAGATACACCCAGCTGAATATAGAGTTCCAAAGATTAGCAAGGAGAGATAAGAAAGCCTTCCTCAGGGATCAATGCAAACAAATAAAGGAAAACAATAGAATGGGAAAGACTAGAGATCTGTTCAAGAAAATTAGAGATACCAAAGGAACATTTCATGCAAAGATGGGGTCAATAAAGGACAGAAATTGTACGGACCCAACAGAAGCAGAAAATATAAAGAAGTGAAAAGAATACACAGAAGAACTGTACAAAAAAGATCTTCATGACCCAGATAATCACAAAGGTGTGATCATTCTCACTCACCTAGAGCCAGACACCCTGGAATGTGAAGTCAGGTGGGCCTTAGGAAGCATCACTATGAACAAAACTAGTGGAGGTAATGGAATTCCAGTTGAGCTAATTCAAATTCTAAAAGATGATGGTGTGAAAGTGCTGCACTCGATATGTCAACAAATTTGGAAAACTCAGCAGTGGCCTTATGACTGGAAAAGGTCAGTTTTCATTCCAATCCCAAAGGAAGGTAATGCCAAAGAATGCTCAAACTACCACACAATTGCATGCATCTCACATGCTAGTAAAGTAATGTTCAAAATTCTCCAAGCCAGGATTCAGTAATATGTGAACTGTAAACTTCCAGGTGTTCAAGCTGGTTTTAGAAAAGGCAGAGGAACCAGAGATCAAATTGCCAACATCTTCTGGATCATTGAAAAAGCCTGAGAGTTCCAGAAAAACATCTATTTCTGCTTTATTGACTATGCCAAAGCCTTTGACTGTGTGGATCACAATCAACTGTGGAAAATTCTGAAAGATGGGAATACCAGACCACCTGACTTGCCACTTGAGAAACTTGTATGCAGGTCAGGAAGCAACAGTTAGAACTGAACATGGAACAACAGACTGGTTCCGAATAGGAAAAGGAGTACGTCAAGGCTGTATATTGTCACCCTGCTTATGTAATCTTGGATCAAGATTGCTGGGAGAAATATCAATAACCTCAGATATGCAGATGACACCACCCTTATGGTAGAAAGTGAAGAGGAACTAAAAAGCCTCTTGATGAAAGTGAAAAGAAGAGAGTGAAAAATTTGGCTTAAAGCTTAACATTCAGAAAGCAAAGATCATGGCATCCGGTCCCATCACTTTATGGCAAATAGATGGGGAAACACTGGAAATGGTGGATGACTTTATTTTCTGGGCTCCAAAACCACTGAAGATGGTGATTGCAGCCATGAAATTAAAAGACGCTTGCTCCTTGGAAGGAAAGTTATGACCAACCCAGACAGCATATTAAAAAGCAGAGACATTACTTTGCCAACAAAGGTCTGTCTAATCAAGGCTTGGTTTTTCCGGTAGTCACGTATGAATGTGAGAGTTGGACTGTAAAGAAAGCTGAGAACAGAATAATTGATGCTTTCAAACTGTGGCATTGGAGAAGACTCTTGAGAGTCCCTTGGACTGCAAGGAGATACAACCAGTCCATCCTAAAGCAGATCAGTCCTGGGTGTTCATTGGAGGGACTGATGTTGAAGCTGAAACTCCAATACTTTGGCCACCTGATGGGGAGAGCTGATTCATTTGAAAAGACCATGATGCTGGGAAAGTTTGAGAACAGGAGAAGGGAATAACTGAGCATGAGATGGTTGGATGGCATCAACAACACAATGGACATGGGTTTGGGGGGACTGTGGGAGTTGGTGATGGACAGGCCTGGCGTGCTGTGGTTCATGGGGGCACAAAGAGTCGGACACAACTGAGCGACTGAACTGATCTGAACTGATTCTGGACTCTTTTGTCTTATTCTAACTACCTAACAGATGTCATTTATTTCTTTCATGAAATGTCATTTATTTCATCAATTCTCAATGGTGAATGGCCATGTGAGCTGCACTGGGAGAAGTCCTGGGCATCTACCCATCCCCAGGCACAGCCTAGAACTATGAGGACTGAAGGCAGGAGTGTAGGTCAGAGCCCTGGATTCCATGCAGGCTATCAACATCGTAACTGGGTGGGTTCAGCTCACATCCAGGCCACCACTCTCAGGTCTTATGTTTGAACAGCAGCTTCTCCACATGTCCACAATGGAATGGGGGGTGAGTGGGTGGGTAAATGTAATCTTTACTTAGGAACTCTTGCATGACAGCTTTCTCTACCCTGAGGAATCACCGCAGGATCATGTTTATATTTTCAGTAGTAGCCAGATTAAGGCCATCTTGAAACAGCATGTTTTCAGAGAAGTCCATTAGTCTTAAATTCTTCCTTTTAGAGTTTAATCGTATCAGACTCCTCCATCCACATCTTTGAAACAAGTAGCTAAATGTTCCTGATCATTATGTCTACATTACTTCTTCTAGATCCCATCTGATTAGGTCTTTCTTGCCCTCTTGTCCAACCTGGATGCAGGGTATGGGTGAGCACCAATATGCCCTCCATCAACTTGAAGAGATATGTAAGCTGATATAATTCACTTAGAAGGAGAGATAACTGGAGAGACAAGAAATAGCAGCATCCGGAAGAAATAGTAGGAAGTGATGGAGAGGAAAGAATGGAAAAAACATTTCTTGCCATATCAATAAACAAGAAATGTCACAGCCATCAATGATTTATGGCCTCCAAATGTAAGTGAGGGCTCCCAAAACTCTGATCCAAGGGATGCTGCCACCCACCATGGTGATTGCTGAGGAGCTGGGGAATGCAAGAAGCAGCCATCTGCCACTCACTTCTTAAGGTGAACAAGGAAACAGGGTTGGCCCCAGATAGCTGAGCTGCATATGAAAGAATTGCATTCAGTGAGTCCAGAGGCTTGCATCTTCCCATACATAGAACGCTACATTCCTTAACTTGGTACCTGATCTTTGATCTTCAGACTGCCTGCTCCTTTTGTTGCAAACTCATGTATAGCCTGCTTTCCCCTCCTGCCTTTTTGGAGCAGTTTACTCAGAGTTACTGAGATGCTGCCTCCAGGACCTGGAGTCCTAAATATTCCCACCAAATAAAATAAAACTACTTTCAGGTTCTGACTATAGTTTTTGGTTGAGAAGTTCATCTTGCTAGGAAGGAGGGTGTGAATGTGGACTTAGTTTAGACTCTTTCTAAGTAAGAGTGACACGGAGAATTTGTGATCCAGGCAAAGTCATGACCTCATTAGCCTTTGAAGGAGGTGAGAAAACAGGGCAGTGCACTCATCGTGTATTTCCTTTGAGGAAAATGGTGTTTGAGGACCAATCATCTAAAAGCATCTGACATGGAACTTGCTAAATTACCAACAAAGCAAAAAAGTTACTTGATTCAGAATATTTCATTTTGAGCAATTTTCATGTAACACAATTACAGGTCAGCATTACTGTATTGAAATACGGGCAATTAGAATATCTGAAGCTTCATCTCATATTTAATACACCATCACGAGAAAATCACTGAGGATGTTCCCAGGACACTGAGTTCAACATCATCGTACCCAGGGTCCCCTTTCTCCCCCTGGAGCAGCCAGGGGCTCTCTTCTCCTTCCCCAGGGTTAGCTTCCTCTCTAGAGACGTTTAGAAAAGAGTCTGAAAGAGGAAAGAGAAATATGATTAGAACTGAGACAAGGGGACCAGACAGTGTGGTGGAAGCGAGTTAAGCGTGTGGTGACGACAAAGCATCCCTGGGACCCAGGTGTGGGCAGGAAGCTCAGGCTATTCCGCATCAGTTACAGTGAGGATAAATCCCGACTGTCCTCTCAGATCCAGTCCATGTGGTTTCTGGGGCCTCAATTCACGTGGAAATCCTGCATCACAGGAGACCTGTGCTCACACAGGAGCTCTGGGAAGACCTGCCTCCGAGCTACACAATCAGCAAGGAGATGCCCAAGAATGGTAAGGATCATAACAATGAATTTAAATGTTCTCCTCTCACAACAGACAGATGTGAAATCACAATGAGAGGGAGAGTGGAGAAGGGAAAACCTGTGTTCCTCAATCACAAACCAGTTCTGCTCTTAGTTGACTTGACTCCTGTTCCCAAATGTCCACAAATACTATAACAGAGCCACAGAGGCCCCTCCCCAGGGACCACATGGGCCCTCAGATGGGGAGAAATGTTTTTCTCCAGAGAATGAGTGTCTTCTCTCAGCTACTGAAACGTCTGGAGCAAATTAGACTTCAGCTGACCTCAAACTCTGAGTCCATGACCCACCAAATTGGCTTAATGTTAAGGCCACTGTGTATCATAGATTTGTACCTGTTAGTGCTGACATATAAACAGAGCTCATCTTAGATTATCAGAATGCCTCACAAATTCAATACTGCAGTACATTTTTAAAAATCTCTAGCTACCTTTCATGTATAAGACAGCACAGAGGTGTTATCAAAACACTTGTTCTATTTTGGATATTGTACATATGCTCAATTAATCTATGTTTTCTTTTCCTTTTGGCCACTGAGCAATGCTTGTGGGATCTTTGTTGCTTGACCAGGGATTGAACTCAGGTCCCAGCAGTGAAAGTGTAGAGTCCTAACCACTGATTTGTCAGGAAATGCCCTAATCTGTAAATTCTAATGCAAGCATATCACATAATTTATGTCGTAGTATGGAGACATAAATGCCAAAAATAGAGTGATTACTCACTCCCAAGGAGTATGACACCATTAAAGGCAGCATATGGTTGAGAAGTGAAGTGTTAGTCACTCAGTCATGTCCAACTCTTTGTGACCTTATGGACTACAGCCCACCAGGTTCCTCTGTCGATGGGGTTCTCCAGGTAAGAATACTGGAGTGGGTTGCCATTCCCTTCTCCAAGGGATCTTCTCATCTGGTGATCAAACCAAGGTTTCCTGCACTGAAGGCAGATTCTTTACCATCTGAGCCATCGAATGCATGAGATTACCCTAAAGCAAAACTCTAGAGAAGCTGGGAATTGAGAAGCTCAAATTCACCCTTTCCAGGACAGAAAGAAAAGATTGCAGGAGATCAGCTAACACCACTCACCTGTCTGAGAGGACCTGATCCCATCTTCCTTCTCTAGGAGCACTTCCTCTTCCCTCTTCTGTGAAGCAGGAGGAACCCCAAGCACTGGTACCTCTTCAGCATCGTCGTAATCCTCACCAGGGGCATCAGTCCTCTGATCTGGGGCTTCCAAGGGCAGAGCAGGGGTCAGATGATACCAAAGTAAGTGGGTTGGTCTGGGAAATGACTAAGATCTCTTTTGACCCAGAGTTTCTGAGCTGCTAAATAGAGGCACATTGTTTCGAAAGATTTTTTTTTCTCTAAGATCATGTTTCAGTTTGAAGTGTCCATAAACCAAAACATGATTTTACACATCTTTCTCAAAGCAACTTATTTACCATTGAGCATTACTAAACTATTACTAAACTATTTTGATAAATTGTGCTTTACAGATGTTATTTTAAAAAACATTGTGTGCCTGTTGTGATTCTGGACACAGAGAGCCCAGCCCCAATGTGAGACATCACAGAACAGCCAGAGAAGGGGAAGGACGGACCCCATCTGGACACAAGAGATGACTCTGGTCCATCAGATGAAGACTGTTCCCCTTGCATCTCGTCTCCATGAGGGAAACTCTCCTTCCCAAATCCCAGCTGAGGCGGATCCACCTCTATTACCTCGAGCAGACCTGAAGTCATTGTTGTCCTCACCATCTGACAGGAAGGCTAATGTGGAGACAAACATCACAGAACACACAGAATGACCCTCCCCACACTCACGGGACCTGTGTTAAGGCTGGGAAGGGACAGACCTGGCCCCTGTAGTGTAGCCGGGGGGTTTTTAGGGCTCTGAGAAGCCATCCTACGACTTTATACGTGCTTCCTCTGTGAGAGTGGGGCATGCGTTGGGTCTGAAGACACTGAGAAGACCCTCACAGCCAGTGGGTGGTGACAACCAAAGGTCCCAGGAGGGCAGACAGAGACACCCACCTGGGATGCCCAGAAGACCCTCCTTCTGAGTCACAAGGTAATCGAGCTCCTCATACACAGCTTCAGCAAGAGCATCTTCATAGCTGGATAAGGCTGAGAGATCCCCTAGAAGGTCAGAGAAGCCGCCCCAGACACCCCAATCCAGCCAGCCCATCTTCATCTCCCAGTGCTCACATGGGGCTTGCCAAGGCCTCGGCTTAACCTCCCACCCCATGCCCCGTGTCAGCACCTTCTCCCCTGTCTGACCTGAATCCACAGCTCAGCCCTGACTCTATTTGGTCTCATAGGAGAGGCCATGGCTTATGAGAGTTCACACCCCAGTCCTAAGAACCTCTGTATACTCAGCCCTAAGAGTTTATCACAGAGCACATGGAGTTCTGCAACTCAGAACAGAGACCTGGCCCAGGTTCCCCTCCTCACACCTGCCCCATCTCCTGCGTGCACACACTCTCTCTGGTCCCCAGTTCCCTCTGCAGCCCACCTCTGCGCTCTGCTCTCCATCTGAGCAGCTGAGTCACCAGGATGAGGAGGACCAGGAAGAGAAAGGACCCCAGGATGAGGCAGAGGACCCCAGGCAGGGAGAAGATGCCAGGGAGGGGATTTGAGGTTGTTCTGGTGCCTAGGAGAACAAGGCAAGTGGTTGTGGAGAAGGTCACGTAGAGGCACAGAGAAACCCCCTGTGCCAGCATTTCCAGGGAGCTCCAGACAATGGCGTCCCAGCCTCAGACACAAGTGCACTGACAGTGACTGGGGTCCTCCAGGTATTGTCCTGAGATGAGTCAACTCCACTCCAGCTGAGGCAGAGCTGGGGATTGTCAGGGAGATGCCCTGCAAAGAAAGCCTCTGAGGACCCGGCTCAACCCCTCTCTTTGGGCTTCAGGAAACAAGGCGTCAAACAGTCCTGCAACCCGCGCCTCAGTGATGAGGATCAACACTCAGGTGCGAGAACCTTAGAATCTGCACCATGGGAACCAGACTCACTTGGATCCTGGGCATGAGAACCTTCTGACCCCAGGAACCAAGGCAGGGGATTTCCCCAAAGTAATGCCCCAGATCCTCCCCATCAGTGAGGGCTCCTCAGGCTCTTCCTCTCCTGAGTTGTCAGAGAGCCCACAGAGTATTTGAGAGTATTTGAGTATTCTCCCCTGCCCATGGATGGACCACAGTACCTGCTGTATTTGGGGGCAACGTTTTCCTTGCACCTAAAGAGAAAAACAGCAGATTGGAGGAGAGTAATTGACCAGAATGCAGGGCAGTCCATTTTTCCCTCCTGAGCCTGAAATCACCCCTCAGTCTCCACAACACCAGTGTCCAGTCTTCCCAGCTCTCCCGCCCTAGATCAGAGCCTCAGCACCCAGACACTGTCTCAATACAAACTCCCCACCACTCCCAGGCCAGCCCACTGCCCCCGCGATGCCCCAGCTCATCCAGGGTGGACTCCGAGCCCCTCACTCACCAGAGCACCTCACACCAGCATCCTCCTCATGCTTGCAGTCACTCTGCCCCCAGGGCTCTGCAGCACAGTCCCACAGGGAGGACTCCCAGCCCTCGCACCGCG